>NW_027526361.1:75440314-75680553 GCF_048455015.1 Haemaphysalis longicornis | reverse complement strand
GTAGGACTGGCGACAAACAACTCTCGGCGAGTTTGTAGAAACATTCCCAGTGGATATATTTTCCGGATTGCACAAACCGGTTAAAATTTATCTTCGTAAAATGAAAAGAAAATTGATTGGCTCTGATTGCTATTTATTTGTTCGTCTAATGAGGACTGCAAGTTTTACTTATAGATTGTTTATCCATGTGTGCGGAAGTTGGCTTGTTTTTATTCTCCTGGCGCAATACAGTCGTTCCGGAAGAAATTAGGCCGGTTATATTGTAAGTACGGGACAAATATATAATTTGAACTTAAACGACTTTTTATTCAAAAACAGTTACTGAAAAGTGAGTTGTAGGTATTTTTTCACTATACTTTATGTCAGCTTTAAGCGAAAGAAAAAAAACCTTACTTATTTGAGGCGAATAATTGTGACGCCAACAAAAAAGCAGGTGTATCCGTGTGGCTTACATCTTCAGAATTAATTCAGTCAAATCGTATTTTACTCCATCATTGCGTTTTGAGTTTTTTAACGGAACGTAGAGCGGTGACTGCCGCTTTCAGGCATATCTAGGCTATCTACAAACTTCCGATTGCTGTCGTAAGCTCATAGGAAATTTGGACACCCTCAAAATGGTGTGGAAACTCTATCAGTTCGTGCTTGGGTAATGTCAACCGACAAAATTCAGCGCGCTGTGTCAGCTCCTGATCATTCTCCAGCTTTTCTTTCCCGCTCATCTGTCACTATAATTCACAGCGATGAAGAAAAAATGCACCGCTTTCGTTCCACGCACCGGATCACCAGTCATTGGAAACTGTTTTGGTGCCAAATGCCATGCGCAGCAGCCCCAGAAAGGGGCAGTAATGAGCTGCCAGTGATATCTCAATCATCCCCGCGTGCTCCAGCTCGGCAAGAATGACTGCGTACGACACAGAACGATGAATGCCTGGCTCCTGCCATATTGCCTCTTGGAGGTGCGTTAATATTCCACGGCTACCTACCGTACGTACCCATCGCTCAAACTCCCGTCTTTTTTCTTTATGTGTACTTTTCTTGTTTCGTGCTTAGTTGGCATCAGCTTAAAAAAGCTTTCGTCCCCTTCATTTGAGTCCGATTAGACATTCATGTACTAGCGTACTGTAGATTTATCGCGTGACACGTTGCGTTAGAGCACTTGGAAAACCTTCAAATTGAGATTTTTTTATTGAAGAGTTGTCTCCGCTCGAATATATCTCCTTCGGTTAAAAGACTGCGAGAAAGAGTTCAAATACCCTTTTTGTACTTCTTTTAAATTGCAGACGGTTTTCGAAATGTAAATGAATAATAGATCGTCTTTAGGTACAGAAATGACTATGACGTTTAGTTTATTTCTCCTCCAGCGTCACTCCGTCCTTTTTCTTTACGAACATTATGTTTCGAGAAGTATTAATATTATTCACAACAACACAAAATGACACAATTCCATATTTTTCGGCGCAGATAATTACTTAAACCGCTGTACACTATGCATCCTTCCTTTTATTAGGGAGTTTTAGTATAGCGTTTTAGCTGTAGCGTTAACGTTTTGCGGGCCGCAATCGCGAACGGATAGCGCCTCGTTATGCTACGATTAGCGTGCCCGCTAACGCTATGGGCGCGCTAAAGTGGTGCTTTCCGCTATACTAAAACTCTCTATTCTCTGCTTATAACACAAGCAGAAGTTATTTTCTACTTTTATAAAGTACAAGCTGTAGAAACCAGTGCCTCCGGTGTGTGCGACTTGTCACTAGGCCTGACACATATAAAAATATGTAAAGAAAGGTTATTAATTACAAATCTAGATTCAGGAGGGTTGCAAGCTGGGCTAGTTGGAATTGAGACATTCTTGGATAAAACCAGCGCGAATTCAGACGAAGACAGAAGGAAGTAACTACAAGGACAGCCACTGGTCTAACAACTGAATTTTTAATATCAGAAAGGGTGAATATAAATACTGAACACAAACAATAAAGTAATAACAAGACAATGCGCAAGAGCAAACAGGTTTGCAAAGGTCACGTTGATACCAGGAGTAGATGTGCGCATGTTACAATCAAGGCACACGCAGATACGCAATCTCGTTAGGATGGAGACACACGCTTGTTTTGCTTACACACTTGTCACCTCGTTCAGCTATGTAGAATTCCTCCATGATTTCGAGGGTTGTTTGGTTACGGTGCCTAAATAAAATGTTAGTGGCAGGAAACTTAGGTTCGCATTGGCTGCACTTAGCGCTATGAGAAGAAAGAGATTGCGTATCTGCCTGTGCCTTGATTGTAACATGCGCAAATCTACTCGTGGTATCAACGTGACCTTTGCAAAGCTGTTTGCTCTTGCGCATTGTCTTTTTATTACTTTATTGTTTGTGTTCAGTATTTATATTCACCCTTTCTGATGTTAAAAATTCAGTTGTTAGACCAGCGGCTGTCCTTGTGGCTACTTCCTTCTGTCTTCGTCTGAATTCGCGCTGGTTTTATCCAAGAAAATCTAGATTCCCCTAATTGGTCTTGTTCGGCATATTCCCCTGAATCTACTTTGTGGAAATGTGTTATATCTACAGAGTTTGATACAGGGTTTGATACAAGAACAGACACGCGAGGTGATAATGTATTTTTAAAAGCAACACCACTTCTTTTTTCACTTCCTTAGGTCTGTAATTAGAAAACGGAGCTTTACTGAGCCAGTCAACCACCACGTGACAGCGTCGCAAACTAGCAAGGTGACTCGCGGATCGTAGAAATTAGGTGAGGTATGGCCACGCGTGTTTTCATTTTTTTGCAGAACAGCCTTTTATTGAACCAAAACAATCAGAATTTTCATTCAACAGGGCGAGTAACATCGACGCGAAATATTGCACAACGCCTCCGATTTTTTAATAAGGTTAGCGGGGAAGCGGTAAGACTTCCCTTGCCGACAACCAGCACGCGTAGGGAAAATTATATTGAATGAATGTTGTTTAGAGAAGTAGCTGCACGCTTACAAAACGTATAAATTAACTAAGGAAGAAAAATGAAACGGCAGATCGATTACAGAACCACATATTGCTTGCGCCCTAGTTTACCTTAATCGCTACGGTGGAGCCAACGAAAAAAAACATCGGCTCCTTCTAGGCTAACCCGCCGCGGTGGCTCAGTGGCTAAGGCGTTGCGCTGCTGAGCACAAGGTCGCGGGTTCGATTCCCTGCCGCGGCGGCCGCTTTTCTGATGGAGGCGAAAAGCAAAAACGCCCGTGTGTACGAGATTTCGGCGCACGATAAAGATCTCCAGGTGGTCAAAATTAATCCGGAGCCCTCCACTACGGCGCGCCTCATCGCCTGCGTTGCGTCGGCGCGTTAAACCCTACAATCAATCAAATCCTTCTAGGCTAATGTAGAGAGCTTCCAGCAAAGGGCTGCAACACTTTACTTATACGTGTGCTTTCTCCTGGGTTTGCATCCCTGTTCAGAAGAGCTCAGATTTTACAAGCCTGCACGGGCGTGTCTATCGAAGGACTTGCAGAATAAGCCACCTGTTTTTCAATGGGAAATGAATCTTCACCTGCAGTTTCACCGCATTATGTAGCTTTCCGCCAAACGGCTGGTTTTTACTGAGTTGTAAACTTCAGTTTTTTCAAAAATCTTTCTGCTTCTACAGTTCACATCTTTGCCCTTATAGCACGTATCATGCAACACATCATTAAGGACGAAAAAGGCGGCAGTGGGAATGCTAGAGAATTGGAGCTGCACAAAAGAAACAAATTTTAAACTCGTTTCAAACAGAGAGGTAAAGGAACAGCAAAAGTTGGCAAAGCAACAGGACACGACTCAAATAAAAAAAGTAGTGTTTACGCCTGGATATTCAACTAAGGATTGCAATTGTTATTAGCCTTGTCTGGGGCATGTTACTCAATAAGAAAACAGGAAAAACAACAACGTACTTTGCAAGGCTCCTCTCACAATTTGGCAACAAGCTCTGATTTGTAGATTTTCCTTTAAAGAACTCTCTGCCGCAGACTAACTACAGAAAAGATTGCAAAACTTTATTGTGCCCTATTCTTGAACAACAGCTATGCGGCGCTTTAGATTGTAAATTGTATCAGAACGTTGGCGAACTTGACAAAGTGCTTAGAATACGATGAAATCTCCTAGGGTTCAATAAATGCATCTTATTTTTGTGATAATGTTATAATTCAGCTTCCCTAATTACTGCCCATAGGAGCCCATGGCACCTCTTGTAAGAGAGGGAACCTTATCAGTGGGGTCATTACATTGACCCTGACTAATTGCTTTCCCCGTTAAGCACGACACCTCGTTTATCTAGCCGGGGCACACGACACTGATGACGGTGAGTGCCCAGACCAGCGCTTGCCCGTCTACGTTTCGCCCGTAGGTCAACAAGACGAATTGAGGCGTGTGGTGTCCTTACAAGGCTATAAAACAGATGGCTGACACTTCACCGGAGGGCGATCCCCGGTCAGTGATCTTTCCCCGGGGGACGCTTGCCTAAGCTGGCGGAAATTAACGTGGATGAGGCGGTCTGGCTCCGCCTGCGCGAGAGATTCTATCGCAGCTGCGGCGGACGTATAGCCTGCAATTTTCTTGTCTACCTGAGCGATGCCAGCCCTCTCTTTCGCATTCAAAATATCTTCCCGTAAAGTATTACACGGACCATACCGACGTTGTCGGGAAAACAATGTACAATTCCCCCCTCTGAATTGAATAACCGCATGTATGTGCGCCTAATAATATGTCGATAGGAAGTTTCAGCAGCAAAACATGAAAGGTAAGGTAACCAGTTGCGCTACCAGCGTCGATATTTTTATTGTATTACGGAAAAAATAATACTTTTAGAGACCACCAACTGTGGGGTTACAAGGCATTCTGGTGGATACAACGCTCTACTATAAGTCCGCTCACAATTTCTTTCCGAAAGACAAGAAAAACAGCTCAAACTTGTTGTTCACGGGAGTTTCTCCGTCTTCATGTACATGTGCAACTCCTGCGCGTGAGTGCACAGGCTCATACCAGCCGAATGAGAAAGAAACGATCAGAGCGGAGACACCGTTTCGTGTGTAATCCCACTGTAATGACCAGGGCATCTCGCAGCGCAAGGACGAAGTACTTTGTGCCAACAATACGGCTTTCTAAGGAATCAGAAAACACAATGCTCAAAAATTTGCCGTACATAACTGCGGATCTCCTGATCGGAGCAAAAACTTCAGCTGAAAGAATTTACGAAATGCTCAGGCACCATCCTTTAGCTGCGTTTCTCGAAGGAGACCATACATGCTTCTATTTCTTACACAGAACCAACTCTGCTTCGGGGGATTCAGCACTTCTCTATGTTCTTACATTATTGGTCATTATCTCCTGCTCTCCTCGAAAATCTCCCACAAATCGTACATCTCCCATTGCCAGTATTGGTGTCAGGTCATTTTGTTTCGTAGGTTCCTATTGAGCCGCCAACATATGCTGGGCGTTTTAAAGCATTGCCTTCTACCTCCTTGAGACGAATACGTGTGTGTTCTACATCGAAAAAAATAAGGTTACTACATGTGAGTGAGTTAAGATACAGAGAGCTTTCGGAGTTCTGAGTGTCAAAGGTGAAACACTGGAAATATCTGGAAGGGAATGAGAGGTCCAAATGACGGGGTTACAGCAAACCGGGTGTGAAAACAAATAGGTTCTTCAGTGTAAAACAGCTTTTTGTGGTTATTCTTCTGAACTTTCAATGGTGGAGAGAACTCTACGAAAGAAACAACTGTTCTGAAGTTTTTCAAAGCCTCTCAATGTTTACTGATACAAAGCATGAACACATGGCCGCACCGCCATTTCCTCTTCAGCCTCCATGTTTACTCCTCAGCCAAGAATACAATCTGAGCTCACGAAGGTAACTGCTAAAAATTAATAACGAATCATTCGTTTTTCTATTGTTGATATGGCATATCGGCAAGTCGTTTCGTTATCGGGAAGGCAATATAAGATGTGTGTTACTCCGTTAAACTTTGTTTAGTATCCCTGCTTCCGTTGTCTCACTGATAGGAACCTGTATGTGGTTTTCATATAGGCTATATGTCCCTTTCTCGACATGTTTGAATACTAACCATTTTTATGGGCCCATGCCACGGGGGTAGCCAGAGTGGTGCTTCGGTGTCAACACCTCCAAAATTTGACATGAAGATATAATGACTAATATGTTGTTTGGGCATTCAGCATAATGTATGTTTCTTTCAGGGGCGTATAACACGCCCTGAAATACATTCATGATTACGCCACTGGCCCCCCCTGACCAACGCACTGCTGCCTTGTTGCCACAGCATGTGTTGCCTTTCCAGCCTGCTTATGGGTTACATCTATTGTATGGTTCCGGTGTTGCCATCAATTTTGTTTCGCATATCTTTAATAGCGGTAATGGTTAATGGATCAGTACTGCTTTGCTCATGTATAGTTCTTGGCTCGACTTTCCACTACTGGTATAACTAGAGACTGAACTAGAATGCAGCGGATTTTTAAAACAGCCATAAAATATCCCAACTCCGCACCCCCCCCCCCTTTTGCTTTATCCTACAACAACAGAACTTACTACAATAAGTATCTTTTCACTAATAGAGTTATCTTTCTTGATGATGATAGTTGGGTTTTATTGGCGCAAGGCCGACTATGGGCAAAGAGCGCCAAAGAAGAAGTTACTGTATTGTGATGAGACCGTACATACTAAGACATGCGACTAAAAGTAAAGGTGATGCAAAGCAAAAGACAATGGAGATGGCTGGTGTATAGGGCCAGGGTGATTACACCTGATATGATAAGAGCTGCAGAAAGTTTACACAGCTAAAAACTTAAAAACACGTTGACTAGAAAACATTGGTTCGTCGGCTAAAAAGTATGATGGGTGCAAAGGAATGTGTCGTCTGTATAATTCAGGAAAATGTTTGTGTCGTGTTCTGTCAAGTGCCTTGCATGTGATTAGTATGTGGACTACGGATAGGCCCATTCCACACCTGCTACACGTGGGTCCTGAAGTTTCAGTGAGCAGGTGGGAGTGCGTAACATGTGTGTGGCCTATCCGCAGCCTAGCCAGGGCGACTTCAGTGTATCTGTTGTGTGAGTCAGTTACGTAGCGTCCCAGTTGTGGTTTTATTATGTGTAGTTTGTTGTCTGTTTGTTGACTCCAGCGTAATTGCCATGTGTTACGAAGCTGTCGTCTGACGAGTGTCTTTAGGTCGGTGTAAGGTACTGTTGTTATGTCAACTGTGGTCATGAGAGCAGCAGCACCAGCCATTTGATCAGCAGTCCCATTGCCAGGGATCCCACAGTGACCTGGTACCCAGCATATAGTTATTTGAAGATTTGAGGCATATGCAGTCATTAGTACCTTGAAAAGAACATTGATTACATAGTTTTTGGACGACCTTCCTGATGACAATGCCTGCACAACGCTTAGAGAATCTGTGTAGACGATGGACTTTGGAATCTTATGTTCGAGGATGTGGTTTGAAACGAGTAAAATGTCATAGGCTTCTGCCGTGTAAATACTGCTATGAGAATTCATTGTTTTAGTAACGGTAAAATTTGGTCCGTGCGCTGCACAAGATACAGTAAAACCAGTTTTCGACGCGTCGCTATAGAATTCTGCGCGCCTGTACTTGTCCTGCAGGAACAGGAAGTGCTGCAGAATTGCACTCCTTGGTACCCTATTTTTTTCTACTAATGTGAATGATAGGTCGCATGATATAGGATGTAGATGCCATGGTGGAATTAAATTATGGATCGGTGTCTTGTGCGTGTCTGAAAGAGGGACCGTGAGTGCAGAAGCCTCCTCCCTAACTCTGAGAGAGAAAGGTAAGGAAATAGATGGCCTGTTTAAAAAGAGTTGCAAGTTTGATGTATTGTTCATGATGGGATTAAAAGGATGGTTGGTAAGGGACACAATCTAAGATGCATACAGCAGGTCAACATACTCCCGCTGATGCCCTAGACACCACTTGTCGCACTCGACATAAAGGCTTTCGACAGGGCTAGTGCGGAAAGCGCCGCATGAGAGGCGAAGGCCAAGATGCAGAACTGGGTCGAGCATACTCAGTGCGGTCTTTGTCGCCGACCCATACACGACACTGCCGTAGTCGAGCCGGGACCCCACCAACGCTGTGTACAGGCGCAGCAGGAGTTGTTTGTCGGCCCCATAAGATTGATGTGAGAGAACCTTAAGAATATTCATTGCCTTTAGGCATTTACATTTGAGCTGTTCGACATGAGGAATGAATGTAAGTTTTTCATCGAATAAAATGCCTAAAAACTTGTGCTCCTTGTTCACAGGAATTGGCACATTCGCAAGAGTGATGTCTGGGTCCGGGTGGACCCCACGCTTCCTGGAGAATACAACACAAGAGCTCTTTCCGGGAATAATTTTAAAACCATTCTTGTCTGCCCAGCCGGCAAGCTTCTTGACGCCGAGCTGGACTTGACGTTCGCAGATGGACATATTACATGATTTAAAAGATATCTGCACGTCATCTACATACATGGAGTAAGAAATTGTAGGCGGCAGTGCCTTCCCAAGGGAGTTCATTTTTACTATGAAGAGAGTGCAGCTTAGAACTCCGCCTTGCGGCACGCCATTTTCTTGCACGTGTACCTTTGACAGTGCAGAACCAACTCTGACGCGAAAGGTTCTCTCCGACAAATAGCTAGCAAGTGTGTTAAACATATTACCAGAAACACCGAATGACTTCAGGTCAGTAAGGATCCCATAACGCCAAGCGGTGTCATAGGCCTTTTCTAGGTCGAAAAACACAGTTAAACAGAACTGTTTATGCACGAAGGCATCCTTAATATACGACTCTAGTGCCACAAGTTGATCATTCGTGGATCGCCCCGCCCTGAAGCCTGCCTGGCAGCTCTCGAGATGGCCGTTATACTCCAAAAAGTATACGAGCCTCCGGTTTATCATCTTCTCGAGAAGCTTGCACAGGCAGCTGGTCAGGGCAATGGGTCGATAGCTAGCGGGAGAAGAAGGGTCCTTCCCTTCTTTCAAGAATGCTACAACTATGGCATCCCTCCAAGACTTTGGAATGTGCCCCGAAAGCCATATCTTGTTGAAAAGGTGAAGAAGTGTGACAAGAGTGTCTGTGTGTAAGTTCTGTATCATTGTATATGTAATGTTGTCTGGGCCTGGAGCTGAGGGTTTACACGTGCTCAGAGCAGCCCTCAGCTCATGTAGTGAAAACAGGGAGTTGTACGAAGTCTGTGATTTGTTGTTGTCGTGTAGGGACTTCTTTTCACAAGAGGCTTTATGTTTCAGGAAAGTGTTCGTGTAGTGTGCTGAACTGGACACGTGTTGGAAGTGTTGTGCGAGTGTGTCAGCCTGGTCTTCCAGAGTGTCCCCTTTTGTACTGACCAGGGGCAGGCTGTGTGTCTGTTGTCCTTTGAGTTTGCGTATACGTGTCCATACTTTCCATGTGTCTGTGTAGGAGTTTATTGATGTTATGAATGTACGCCAACTCTCTCGTTTTGCCTCACGGCGCACAAGTTTTCCTAATGCCTTGGCCCGTTTGAACAAGAGGAGGTTTCCCGACGTGGGGTACCGACGAAGGATACCCCACGCCTTGTTCTGGGCCTCTCGCGCCCGCCTACAGTCCTCATTCCACCACGGCCTCCGCTGGTTGCGCGGGGCACCAGAGACGTGGGGAATGGACTTTTCGGCGGCGTCGAGGATGTGCGCCGTGAGCAGTTGGATAGCTTCTTCAACGTGTAGGTGTCCTATGGATGTGTGGTGTAGTTTGGATGTCTCTGTAAATGTATTCCAGTTAGCTCGTGCTTCATTGAACCTATTATGGGAAGATGGTCTGCATGGGCCTTTACCTATGTATGTGAGTGAGGTGGGGAAGTGGTCACTACCGTATGGGTCAGTGCCCACAGCCCACTCGAGGAGAGGAAAGAGAACTTCGTACCAATCGCCAAGTCAAGACATGAGTCTGTGTTGTGTCCTACGCTATGGTATGTAGGCTGTTTATTGTTGAAAAGGCATGCTCCTGCAGATGTAAGGAATTTCTCTATAAGGCGACCTCGGGCATCCGTGCGAGAAGAGCCCCAAAGAGTATTGTGAGCATTAAGGTCGCCTGTCAGGATGTATGGTTCGGGCAGCTGGTCAACCAGCGCCTCGAAGTCAGAACTTAAAAGTGAAACATCAGGAGGAATGTATATGGAGCATACCGTTATCAACCTATTAAATATTATCAAGCGTATTGCTACAGCCTCAAGGATAGTGTTTAGAGTGACAGGGTGGCAGGCTAAGGATTTCCGGGCAATTATGGCCACACCGCCAGAACAGTGTGTGCAGCCATCCCTGTCCTTTCTGAAGACCATGTAACTATTAAAGAAATTTGTGTGCTTGGAATTCAAATGTGTTTCCTGAACACACATTACACTTGGCTGATTAGCATGCAGTGGTTCGTATACATCGTCAAGATTTTTAAGAAGGCCTCTACAGTTCCATTGAATTATGTTTTCTCTTCCCATTATTTAGTGTGAGAGCTACTGGAGTGTGTGTGTTTGTTTAGGTGTCGTCTTTCGGGGCTGTGACTTTCGCCTTTTTTGGCTTGTCGGGAGGCTTTGGCGTCGGGACGCGTTCCTTGCGCTGCGTTGCAAGCAGGAACGGCCCGACATCCATGTCGTCGTCGGATGTCCGAGGGGGGCCCGACGGACCGGGCCCCCCGGACTTGGCCCCCCCTCGGGAGCCCTTCGTTTGAGCCGCCACCGCCGAGGGCGTCCGGGGCGCCAGAGGTGGCACGGGCGGTGCGGTGGCGGTGGGAACCGGTGCGGGGCCCGTGGTGTCCATCACCTCGGTACCCTCCAACGCACTGGAGGACGGGGAGACAGAGGCGGGAGCGGCACCGGTCCCGACGGAAGACGTTTGCACCACAACCGCTGCTGCCTCAGCAAGCGGCGTGGTCGCGGGTTGGGCTGCCAGAGGCAACCCAGGGGGGGGGGAGGGGCGGGGCAGGGACCAGGTCAGACTCGCTGAACTGGGTCCCTGTGGACACCAGACGCCGCTCCGCCCCCCGTCGAGCCGCGTCGGCGTACCTCCCCAGAGGGAAAGAGGCGAACCTCTTTCGCGCCTCTGGGATGGTGATGTTCTCCGTGACCTTGATGTTAATTATCTTTTTTTCCATTTGAAATTTTTAGCACTTGCGGGAGTACGCTGCATGCGGACCGCCGCAGTTCACACAATTGAGGGTTTCGGATGGACAGTTGTCAGTCGGATGATCGTGCGCCGCGCATTTCGCACACGTCGTTCGGCCACGGCAAGAGGCTGTACCGTGCCCGAACCGCTGGCACTTAAAACAGCGCCGCGGATTCGGGATGTACGGACGGATGGAGCAACGGATAAAACCTGCATTGATGTGTTGTGGAAGAACTGCGCGGTCGAAAGTCAAGATAATGTGCTTGGTGGGAATCTCCTTGTCGTCTCTGCGGATAGTGATGCGTCTCACGGCAGTGACGCCCTGATCCTTCAAGCCGGCAAGGAGATCCGCATCCGTTTCGTTCAAAAGATCTGTCTCGGATATCACAGCCTGGGAGCTTTTGAGGCTCCGATGGGGTGTGACCCTGATGTCTAGATCAGCCAGTCTAGTCTGAGCTAGAAGCTTCGTGGACTGCTGCTTGTCATTTATTTCGATGAGGAGTTCACCAGACCTTTGTTTTTTGCACTTATATGATTTTCCTACTATGGCTTCAAGATACTTGGCGATCAAGAAGACTGACTGAGATGCTAGAGGGTGGGTTGGATTGAGCGATTCCATCACAAGAAATCGAGAGAAATTATCCGGTTCAGGAAGTGTTAAAGATGTCAATTGGGGAAAAGATACTTCGGTGCGGCCCCTTTTCAGGGACCGATCACGTTTGGGGGGGGGGGGGTTGAAAATGCCATAGAGCATAGTATAAAAGCAGGGAGACTGGGGTACTTTCTTCTTTGACCTTACCCTGGTAGCCAAAGAGGTCCCGGAGCTCCCTGCCTGGTAGACAGACAGGGAGCCCATCCGCCGGAGCTTGACCTGGGCTCCGACGGCCACCGTTAGAGGTTTCTACCCTTCACCTTAAAAACACATCACCACGGTTGGATCCAGCTTATGTTTGGGGGCTCGGGGTCCGCGGTATCGCCAGTACCGTCACCAAGATTGCTCAAGGTGCCCCGTGCGGGGAGAGTTATCTTTCTTTCAGACCACGTTGCACTCAATTATCATCCAAAATTTAGACCAATAAGCCTTAGAAAACGCATTCTTAGAAACGTGTTAGAAAGTGCATTTTTTTCTTGCAGTTTCAGTTGCCTTTTATAGTTATGTGATGTACAGAAAGTTTGAAAATGTTCTGTTTTAATATGTATCCCAAGCTTTGCAATGTACCTACTGAAAATTTTCATAAGCCTTGCTTTTGCTGGCATATTTCAGGCGTTCCTGTCACAGTAATAACTTACTTACTTTCATGCATGCACAGGAAAATAGAAAAGAGAGAAGAACGATATACTGTGTGAGTAAGGTATTTTTTTCGGTAGCGCTCGAAGGCGGAACTTAAAGATTGAATAGCTCTGCTGTTAAAAAAAATTAGTGTTTTCAGACACATCTCCTTCGTCACCAAAGTCCGACAGTCGGTCCGGGCATGGGGACGCTGATATGGCTTTGCTGCCACGCATCATGACCGCGCGCTCTGTTGCCGAGGCTGCGTATGCGCGTCTGGCTCTTGTCTCTACTTCGCACCAACCAACCGCTTACCATAGAAGATGGATGAGGTTTCCTATAAGCACATCATAGCTGTGGTGTGCAGAAGACGAGAAGTAACGAGCACTTGTATAAAGCAATAGTATTTTGCAACAGCTGTAGCACCCTCAACGTTTTTTTCCACTCTGTATACAACTGCTTTTTCCTCCACAGGTGCATGACCCTTTTTAGGAGAAAGTCTGTTTGGAGGTCTTTCCGCAGCGTTAAGATTCTGAAAAAGACGTTCGAATGTAACCTAGACTGAATTCATAACGAAAACATGACCGTACCTTGCCTATATTCAATTTATAGCTAACCGAAACGTAACCTAACGAAGTCTGACCTAATCAACCTACAGTTTGTCTCGATTTCACTTCAATCAAAACCACATGGTGTGGTGTACCAAACCGCTAAAAGATTCTCCGCATTTGTTTTGAGGTTGCGCAGCTTATCTACATACAACAAAATGGCACGTTATCAGAGCATAACTTCGAAATATAAAAAATGCTTTAGAAAAAAAGCTGTTCAAACACAATCCGTTTTCTGCACGGCGGATGAGAAACGAGCACAGCCATTGAACAAACCGTTATCAGAAAAAATTTGTGTTCCCATCCTTAAGTGCCTTGTTTTTTCTTAAGTGCCGTTGAATGGTTTCCCGTATATATTACGGGCATACCAAGTCAAAGAACAAGAGGGCTGAAACTTGCTGTTATGAGGGTCATATAGGCATAGTGATGATGCTCAAGTATTGTCTGTCGGCGGATTTTGAAGATCTGAAAATCATTGTAAGTGTACTAGTGAACGGCGTGCTTTAGAAAAGCGAATTCAGCCTCAGGCCGAACAGTTTCATCCATGAGTTCCTTCCCCAGCCACACTTTAAAAAATTGCCATCGAGAAAGAAGCGTAGGTTTGAAAGAATAAAGACAGCAGAATGCTCAATGACCCGAAAGAATCGCTTGACCTGTTTTTGTTTCCGAAGCTCATTTTTTTCGCGTGTTGCTTGTAATCCAACTGCTTTCAGGAAACAGAGAGAGGGAGCAAGCAGGAGAGGGAGAGAGAGGGAGAGAGAGTAGGAGAGTGAGAAAGGGAGAGATCGAGACAAAGAAAGAGAGAGAATCTTGTCGCTGAGGAGGATAACAAGTTTTCTGTACTGGCGCCCACGCATTGCACACAGAGGCCATTCTTAGGTTACCATTAATTTCGAATTTTGGAACGTTGCTTGAATAGTTTTGGTAGGAAAAGAACTAAGGCACAAAAACGCATGACAAAAAAAACGTGTGCAGTGGGAGTCACCGAAAACAGCCCGTGTTGTCGGGCATCCAAAAGATACTTTTGGATTGGCATTAGACTTGAAGGCAAAAGCTTGCAGGCATACAAAATGCCGGAAAAAGGATGTGCGCCAAATTTTGTTTCTCACCTCTGACAGAAAAAGCACCAAACAACGAGAATTTATTCTCATTTTTCGCTGTTTGAAAAGAACTTCTCTCTTAATTTTGGCTTTTCAAGGCTCAGCGAACAGCAGAAAAAAAGATAAAACAATTTTGCATCCTGCTTCTGCGCTGTTGCGTTCAGACGTTGCGAGTAAAAGTTATTTAAGGATTTTTTACAAACACAGGAATTCAGTTGTGAGCGCGGGTTTTTTTTTTTTGCAAAGGATAAGAAACAGCAACAAGGGAAGATTTGAGGGTCATGCGCTGCTTTCGTTATATCAGGGGCAGCTTTGTATTATTTTCGTATGTCAGTGTGGATTCGTGGATTTTCATGATGATGATGATGATAGTTGGGTTTTATTGGCGCAAGGCCGACTATGGGCAAAGAGCGCCAAAGAAGAAGTTACTGAATTATGATGAGACTGTAAGTACTAAAACATGTGACTAAAAGTAAAGGTGATGCAAAACAAAAGACAATGGAGATGGCTGGTGTATAGGGCCAGGGTGATTACACATATGACAAGAGCTGCAGGAAGTTTACCTCAGCTAAAAACTTAAATACACGTTGACTAGAAAACATTGGTTCGTCGGCTAAAAAGTATGATGGGTGCAAAGGAATGTGTCGTCTGTATAATTCAGGAAAATGTTTGTGTCGTGTTGTGTCAAGTGCCTTGCATGTGATTAGTATGTGGACTACGGATAGGCCCTTTCCACACCTGCTACACGTGGGTCCCGAAGTTCCAGTGAGCAGGTGGGAGTGCGTAACATGTGTGTGGCCTATCCGCAGCCTAGCCAGGGCGACTTCAGTGTATCTGTTGTGTGAGTCAGTTATGTAGCGTCCCAGTTGTGGTTTTATTACGTGTAGTTTGTTGTCTGTTTGTTGACTCCAGTGTAATTGCCATGTGTTACGAAGCTGTCGTCTGATGTGTGTCTTTAGGTCGGTGTAAGGTATTGTTGTTATGTCAACTGTGGTCATGAGAGCAGCAGCACCAGCCATTTGATCAGCAGTCTCATTGCCAGGGATTCCACAGTGACCTGGTACCCAGCATATAGTTATTTGAAGATTTGAGGCATATGCAGTCATGAGTACCTTGAAAAGAGCATTGACCACATAGTTTTTTGACGACCTTCCTGATGACAGTGCCTGCACAACGCTTAGAGAATCTGTGTAGACGATGGACTTTGGAATTTTATGTTCGAGGATGTGGTTTGAAACGAGTAAAATGCCATAGGCTTCTGCCGTGTAAATACTGCTATGAAAATTCATTGTCTTAGTTACGGTAAAATTTGGTCCGTGCGCTGCACAAGATACTGTAGAACCAGTTTTGGACGCGTCGCTATAGAATTCTGCGCACCTGTACTTGTCCTGTAGGAACAGGAAGTGCTGCAGAATTGCATTCCTGGGTACCCTATTTTTTTCTACACGAATGAATGACAGGTCGCATGTTACAGGACGAAGATGCCATGGTGCGATGAAATTATGAATGGGTGTCTTGTGCGTGTCTGATAGGGGGACATGGAGTGCAGAAGCCTCTTCCCTAACTCTGAGAGAGAACGGTAAGGGAATAGATGGCCTGTTTAAAAAGAGTTGTAAATTTGATGTATCGTTCATGATGGGATTAAAACGATGGTTGGTCAGAGACACGATCTTGGATGC
Source organism: Haemaphysalis longicornis (assembly GCF_048455015.1). Taxonomy (NCBI): domain Eukaryota; kingdom Metazoa; phylum Arthropoda; class Arachnida; order Ixodida; family Ixodidae; genus Haemaphysalis; species Haemaphysalis longicornis. The sequence continues at coordinate 75,664,737 of NW_027526361.1, read as the reverse complement.
ATACAACAGGTCAACATACTCCCGCTGATGCCCTAGGCACCATTTGTCGCACTCGACATAAAGACTTTCAACAGGGCTAGTGCGGAATGCGCCACATGAGAGGCGAAGGCCAAGATGCAGCACTGGGTCGAGCATTTTCAGTGCTGTTTTTGTAGCCGACCCATACACGACACTGCCGTAGTCGAGCCGAGACCCCACCAACGCTGTGTACAGGCGCAGCAGGAGGTGTTTGTCGGCCCCATATGATTGATGTGAGAGGACCTTAAGAATATTCATTGTTTTTAAGCATTTGCATTTGAGCTGTCTGATATGTGGGATGAATGTAAGTTTTTCGTAGAATAAAATACCTAAAAACTTGTGTTCCTTGTTCACAGGAATTGGCACATTCGCAAGAGTGATGTCTGGGTCCGGGTGGACGCCACGCCTCCTGGAGAATAGAACACAAGAGCTCTTCGCGGGATTAAGATTAAAGCCATTCTTGTCAGCCCAGCCGGCAAGTTTCTTGACGCCGAGCTGGACTTGACGTTCGCAGATGGACAGGTTACACGATTTAAAGGATATCTGCACGTCATCTACATACATGGAATAAGAGATTGTAGGTGGCAGTGCCTTTCCAAGAGAGTTCATTTTTGCTATGAAGAGAGTGCAGCTCAACACTCCACCTTGCGGCACGCCATTTTCTTGCACATGTACCTTTGACAGTGCAGAACCAACTCTGACGCGAAAGGTTCTCTCCGACATATAACTACAAAGGATGTTCAACATGTTGCCCGCAACACCGATTGACTTTAGGTCACTGAGGATACCGTACCGCCAAGCGGTGTCATAGGCTTTCTCTATGTCGAAAAACACCGTCAGACAAAATTGTTTATGCACAAAGGCATCCTTTATATATGTTTCAAGAGCTACGAGTTGATCGTTCGTTGATCGCCCCGCCCTCAAGCCTGCCTGGCAGCTCTCGAGAAGACCGTTGTACTCAAGGAAGTACACGAGCCTGCGATTTATCATCTTCTCGAGAAGCTTGCACAGGCAGCTGGTCAGGGCAATGGGTCGATAGCTAACAGGAGAGGAAGGGTCCTTCCCTTTTTTCAAGAATGCTACAACTATGGCCTCCCTCCAAGACTTTGGAATGTGCCCCGAAAGAAATATCTTGTTGTAAAGGTGAAGGAGTGTTACAAGAGTGTCTGCGTGTAAGTGCTGTATCATTGTATATGTAATGTTGTCTGGGCCTGGAGCTGAGGGTTTACACGTGCTTAAAGCAGCCCTCAGCTCATGTAGTGAAAACAGGGAGTTGTAAGAGGTCTGTGATTTGTTGTTGTCGCGTAGGGACTTCTTTTCACAACATGCTTTATGTTTCAGGAAAGTGTTTGTGTAGTGTGCTGAACTGGACACGAGTTGGAAGTGTTGTGCGAGTGTGCCAGCCTGGTCTTCGAGTGTGTCCCCTGCAGTGCTGACCAGAGGCAGGCTGTGTGTTTGTTGTCCCTTGAGTTTGCGTATTCGTGTCCATACTTTCCTTGTGTCTGTGTAGGAGTTTATTGATGTTATGAATGTACGCCAACTCTCTCGTTTTGCCTCACGGCGCACACGTTTTCCTAACGCCTTGGCCCGTTTGAACAAGAGGAGGTTTCCCGACGTGGGGTACCGACGAAGGATACCCCACGCCTTGTTCTGGGCCTCTCGCGCCCGCCTACAGTCCTCATTCCACCACGGCCTCCGCTGGTTGCGCGGGGCACCAGAGGCGTGGGGAATGGACCTTTCGGCGGCGTCGAGGATGTGCGCCGTGAGGAGTTGGGTAGATTCTTCAACGTGTAGGTGTCCTATGGATGTGTGGTGTAGTTTGGATGTCTCTGTAAATGTATTCCAGTTAGCTCGTGTTTCATTGAACCGATTATGGGAAGATGGACTGCATGGGCCTTTACCTATGTATGTAAGTGAGGTGGGGAAGTGGTCACTGCCATATGGGTCAGTTCCCACACCCCACTCGAGAAGAGGAAAGAGAACTGCGGAGCCAATAGCCAAGTCAAGACATGAGTATGTGTTGTGTCCTATGTTATGATATGTAGGCTGTTTATTGTTGAAAAGGCATGCTCCAGAGGATGTAAGAAACCTCTCTATCAGGCGACCCCGGGCATCCGTACGAGAAGAGCCCCAAAGAGAATTGTGAGCGTTAAGGTCGCCTGTTAGAATGTACGGTTCGGGCAGCTGGTCAACCAGCGCCTCGACGTCAGAGCTCGAAACTGTAACATCAGGAGGAATGTATATGGAGCATACCGTTATCAACCTATTAAATATTATTAAGCGTATTGCTACAGCCTCAAGGATATTGTTTAAAGTGACAGGGTGGCATGCTAAGGACTTCCGGACGATTATGGCCACACCGCCAGAAGAGTGTGTGCAGCCATCCCTGTCCTTTCTGAAGACCATGTAACTATTCAAGAAATTTGTGTGCTTGGAATTCAAATGTGTTTCCTGAACACACATTACACTTGGCTGATTAGCATGCAGTATTTCGTATACATCGTCAAGATTTTTAAGAAGGCCTCTACAGTTCCATTGAATTATGTTTTCTCTTCCCATTATTTAGTGTGAGAGCTACTGGAGTGTGTGTGTTTGTTTATGTGTCGTCTTTCGGGGCTGTGACTCTCGCCTTTTTTGGCTTGTCGGGAGGCTTTGGCGTCGGGACGCGTTCCTTGCGCTGCGTTGCAGGGAGGAACGGCCCGACATCCATGTCGTCGTCGGATGCCCGAGGGGTGCCCGACGGACCGGGCCCCCCGGACTTGGCCCCCCCTCGGGAGCCCTTCGTTTGAGCCGCCACCGCCGAGGGCGTCCGGGGCGCCAGAGGTGGCACGGGCGGTGCGGTGGCGGTGGGAGCCGGTGCGGGGCCCGTGGTGTCCATGGCACTCTCCAACGGACTGGAGGACGGGGAGGCAGGGACGGGAGCGGCACCGGTCCCGACGGAAGAGGTTGCCACCACAACCGCTGCTGCCTCAGCAAGCGGCGTGGTGGCGGGTTGGGCTGCCAGAGGCAACCCAGGGGGGGGCGGAGGGACCAGGTCAGACTCGCTGAACTGGGTCCCTGTGAAAACCAAACGCCGCTCCGCCCCCCGGCGAGCTGCGTCGGCGTACCTCCCCAGAGGGAAAGAGGCGAACCTCTTCCGCGCCTCTGGGAAGGTGATGTTTTCTGTGACCTTGAGATTGATTATTTTCTTTTCTATATGGGACTTTTCGCATTTCCTGGAGTAGGCCGCATGTGGGCCCCTGCAGTTTGCACAAGTGAGGATGTCAGAATTACAGTTGTCGGTGGGGTGGTCCTGCGCGGCGCATTTCGCACACGTTGTTTTGCCGCGGCAAGAGGTTGTACTGTGCCCGAACCGCTGGCACTTGAAGCAACGGCGCGGGTTCGGAATGTAAGGACGAATGGAGCATCGAATGAAGCCTGCATTTATATATTGTGGAAGTGCCGAGCGGTCAAAGGTCAGGATAATGTGTTTGGTGGGGATTATCTTGTCATCCCTGCGCATCGTGATGCGCCGCACAGCTGTGACGCCCTGATCCTTTAGACCTGCGAGAAGGTCTGCATCTGTTTCCGTCAGGAGATCTGTTTTAGAAATCACACCCTGGGAGCTGTTTAGGCTCCTGTGGGGCGTGACCCTGATGTCCAGATCATGGATGCGGGTTTGTGCAAGAAGAGTGTGGGCTTGTTGTTCAGCATTGACTTCTACCAGGATTTCTCCGGTCCTGAGCTTTTTAGCTTGATATTTGCCACCTATGGTGCTTTGCAGAAATTTAGATATCAAGAATACAGACATGGAAGCGACAGGTCGTGCTGAGTCAGCTGACTCAATCACAAGAAAACGAGAATAATTATTCGAGGTTGTTGACAAGACAGTTGTTGAAAGAGGTGGGTACGAAACTTCGGTGCGGCCCCTTTTCGAGGGCCGATCACGTTTGGGGGGGGTTTGGAAAATGCCATATGACACATTGGAAAGCAGGGAGACGGGGGTACTTTCTTCTTTGACCTTACCCTGGTAGCCAAAGAGGTCCCGGAGCTCCCTGCCTGGTGAACAGACAGGGAGCCCATCCGCCGGAGCTTGACCTGGGCTCCGACGGCCACCGTTCATGGTTTCTAACCCTTCACCTATAAACACATTGCCACGGTTGGATCCAGCGTATGTTTGGGGGCTCGGGGTCCGCGGTATCGCCAGTACCGTCACCAAGATATCTCAAGGTGCCCCGTGCGGGGGCCTCCTGGATTTTCAGAATGTGAAGCGGCCAACGTTGTGTGCTGATAATTGTTTGCAGTTGCGGATGCCAGTGTATCTTCGGGATGTACATCATGAGTGCGGAATCAATGCCTCACCAGCTACGCAGTCAATATAAGCAAGCGCGGTGCGATACGACGTCAGATTTGTGGCGCCATCTGTGCTTGCTGGGCGACAGCTCTACCACGTAGGGAACGGTAAGTTCTCTTAGGAAACGCCAAGTTCATGCCCGTTACGGAAAGGGAGCACTAGATACTGTGAATTTCATCCGTTTTAGAGGAAAGCTGCACTGGCATTATCTTCGCAGTGGGGAAAAACCAGTTCGCCACCTGTTACCACTGCTGCCTGTTTTTTTGTGATACTTGCCGGTGCGCTAGATTGGCCAGGAAGCTAAATATAAAAAATAACTGCTAATAACCTGCTAATCCACCAGAACGTCTGAATACAACATTATAAAGCAGGAGAAATTTCCCTCAGTGAAGGTAAAAAATCAGCAAAGCTACCGAAACCACAAATCCTACATGTGAAAAAGACGGAAAACGTGTTAGTTCTTCTTATCAATAATTAATGGCAGTGGCTACGGCTTTGTGATAACCTAATGGAATTTGTGAATAATGGAGAGTGGTGACGTAATGACAAAAGGAGACGCCGAGGAAACAGTCGTCTATCCATTCGCTTTGTCACTGTTTTACAGGTTCGAGGAATATCCCACTGCGTTTATTTTCTGGTAGCTGTTTTTATGTTCTCCGTACAGTGAAACAGGGTAAAAAACAGCTTGAAATCGATAGTGAAGGCATTGAATTTTTTCTGCTCTTCAACCCCAACCGCTAGGAATGTGTAATAAAACTGACTTTGGGAATGTAAACCTGTGTATATTATCAACGCGTAAATGTGCGCTAGTTGACCATGTTTCACTGTATATATTAGCCTTATGTTAGCTCGTTAGATTTTGCTGTGGCCATTCTAACATGCTGGGAACGCGATGCAGCAAAGCTATATAGCAAGGCGCATTTTAACCTAAAAGCTAGCTGTGTATAAATCTGAAGAAATAAACGTATTGCGATGTAGTCAACTCTATAAAAATGGTAACTAAAGAGTTGCAAGGTATCGCCTTGCTTCGCTCTAGAGGCCATCAGAACGCGACCATCTTGCGCCGCCCCTGCCCAGAAGCTCCTACTACCCGTTCTCCCCTCCAACCTTTCACGCTCTTCCCGTCCCTCTCAGTACACATCTTATAAATGAATGGCTCATTTTTTTGTTTTGTAACGCCAGTAAAGTCATCAATGTTTCTTCCTGTAAAGAGATTTAAAAAAAAGTGTACATCGGCAAAACTTTATCAATATATTATCATTGGTGGCAGGGTGCATACATGCCAATATTTGTTAGCATACAGTAGCTTAGGGAACAACTGTGGAAAACACAATTGCATTACCTAGTCTGAGAGCGCTCGTTGAAATAATGAGACGGATTGTGCTTTGTTACGATAATAGGCTGGAAGTGACTGGTCGGAAGGGACGCGATTTCACTTTGTCGTTATTTTACACAGGTTTTGACGTCTCAAGGCTCACGAAGTCACGCGGGGAGTGGCAGAACCTTTTAAAATAAAAAGGGAAACCTTGGAAATTAGTAACAAAATCACGAATGTTTAACTTATGCAGCACCCTGGCACCTTTATTTAAAAACAGGAAAACGTAAAGGAAACAAACTGTCTGGGATAAATCACGTCGTTTATGAATGGCTAGGTAAGAGAAAAACAAAACAAAGATGAAGAAAAACAGTTATTAGCGCTTTCACAAACGGCGCAAAACAGGACTCAAACAAGTCCAAAGAAATCCGGCCGACTGGAGCCAGCAGAGCTGGAGTGGTGTAAACAGTTTAGATCGGCACAACCTCGCTTAATCTACTGAAAATGGAACCCGACAAAGACGCTTCAACCGAAAGAGATGCACACAATTTATCAGCCCGGTGGATAAAACCAATTTTATTTTTGTTATTTATTTGATTCACCTTGAAAAATGTCGCAGTATGTGCATGCTTTGCACTAGACAAAGCTTACAAAAGGGAAAAAAGAATCACTTTTCACTCGAGTTTTCAGTGGAACCAAAAAGATTTGTATCCTAGTCCCTAGACAGCATCTATTGCAAACTGCGTCACCATGCATTGAAGAAGCCTGTAATCTGTATCGATTGTATTGCACGCCATTTTGCCTCCCTCATTCTCACCTGAAAGGTGTTTATATTTGAATAACATGAAGAATTTCGTAGGTGCTGTGGTTTTTCACGTTGCCTATTTGAAATTTACAGCAAACCATAAAAAAGAACAGGTCTGACAAATGTGCATAGAACAGTGCTCTCTTGTTTACTCTCATTTATTAAGTTAGATAATTACAACAACTTCTGCACCTAAGCAGACCTTCCAGAGTAGAAAGGTGACAGGTAGATACGCCAAAGGAGAGTAGGGGAGGATTGCGAATCTGCTGGTGCCCACTTAAACACTGTGCTTTTAATGGTCCGTATTATTGATGTTGATTATCGATCGCGGGAGAGAGCGCGCGTGCGGTCAGTTGGAAGAAGAGAAGAAAAAATTGCGCAGCGCAATTTTCTGATCGCGCTCATGCTAATGGGAAGAAATAAACGTGGAAAGTGTTCCGAACGATAGCGGGGCGTCGGGTCTTCTTGAGTTATTATTTCTGGGGCCGTGAAACCCGGGAGAAGACCGGCATCGTGTTCTGACCGATGGACAAGCTCTGCCGTCAGCAACGCGCTCTCCATGAAGCCGTCATGAGGCTCCTCAAGGCAGCCACCGAGATCTACGAAAGCCCCTCACCTTCTCCTCATGACCTGCAAAAGGCCTAGTCGAGCTAGCAAGTAAAGAACGCTCACTTATAGAACTTTATGACAAGATCGGGGAAGCACTCGAAGGCGATGAGTTCGACCAGGATATTGCAGACGTAATAGAATACCAAGAAAACATATACGATGCGATCAGTCGGCTGCGCTCGGCCTTGAATGATTTGCGGGCACCTGGCATGAGAGCTTCCGGTGGAGGAACTGCCGGGGAACCGCAAGCAGTTCAATCACAGAGCGTGGTGTTTGGAGACGTTCGCCCTGCAGCCCATCCGAACCCGCCGCCGCACGTCGGCTCTCGTCCATTGAGATCGCGGGTTCTCGGCTGACGCTGCAAGTCCCCCACTTTCCTGGCAAGCGATGTGAATGGCCTGGCTTTTGGGACCATTTTGAGGTGACCATTCATAACCACCCGGACCTACCCGACACAGAGAAATTTAATTATTTAATGTCTTACGTTACCGGAGACGCAAAACGCGCCGTTCATTCGATTCGCCTAAACGACGCCAATTATTGTCAGGCTGTGAAGAACCTAACCGATCGGTTTTGGCGCATAGAACTTCTCGTAGACGACAACGTAGATAGCCTACTCGCCATCGCATCGATTCAATCGTCGACGCAAGTGGAATGCCTCCGAGACCTGTACGAGCAGGCACAATTCAGGACAGGCTGTCTCGAGAGCCTTGGCGTTCCAGCTTCGGAGTACGCGGTGAGCCTGAACCGAGTCCTCATGCACTCGCTGCCAGAAGACTTGGCAGATAAATACCGTCAGCGTATGAACGAGACAGCCAGCGACGCCAACGCCGAGCCAACGCCTCGAGAGGAGCAAGTCAAGGCCATCATGGCGCTTTTAAAAGTGCAGGTGTAGAGCAGGGAGGAGAGTCGAGCTTTGAGGTAAAATTCTGAGTTGAAAAGGTCGCCATACCGACAGCCGCCGAGAAATTCATCTCCTCATTTGCCGTCAGCCTTGGCATTGGCAGCCGGGTTTGCATCCAGTTCAACGCATCCGCCGTCGCGAGGACAACTCATGTGTTTCCTGTGTGATAGTCAGGGCCACAAAGCAAAGAAATGCCGATTTGTCTTAACGGTAGAAGAGAAGCGACGGCGCCTTTCAAAGAACCGCTGCTGTTTTAGATGCGCGAGACAAGGGCACATGGCACGCAACTGCCGCTCTAGGACGACACTCAAGTGTGAGAATTGTTCGGGACCTCACATAACCGTCCTTTGTGACATTTGGGAGCGATCGGGGACCACCCGCAGGACTGTTGCTGGCCGTGACGGAGACACCGATCATGAGAAACGTCCACAACGAGACCGTAACGTGAAGACAGCTCCTGCCAGCAGCACGTGCTCCTCGTCCGTGCTGCTCCAAACTGCCAGAGTGCGGGCATCTGGTGACTGCGGTCGGCCGGTGTTGGTCCGGCTACTACTCAATACTGGGAGCCAACGAACTTTCGTGAGGAGTGACCTGTGTCTTGAGCTGGCCCTGCCTGGTTCTGGAGTGGAGGACGTGGCCCGGTTTACTTTTGGCAGCTCGAACCGACCGCGATGGTACCAGTCCCGGAAGGTGGCGATCACCTTACGAAGCCATTATAACTTGAGTCCAGTTACCCTCGATGCTCTTGAAGGGCCAGAGTTCTGCAAGGTTAAAGGTCCACCCGTGGAAACCGAAGTGGTAAAGCTGCTTCGCGGCCGCAATTTACTCGTTGCCGATGAACCCGAAAAAGGGCAGACCCAAGCACCGACTATAAGCGTACTGGAGACTCATGAGCGGACTACTGGAGACTCATGAGCGGACGCATCAAGCGCATCAATGACTGATTTTGCGCCGTTCAGACAGTGTTTGGCTGGGTTCTCCAGGGTTCTTACTCAACTACCGATAATCCCCTGGTGTGAAGCAGCAGCACGAGTGCTTTGTTCTTGGGTTGCGTTGACGGACCGGACGAAAGTTGCCAAACTATTGATCCCTCAGAACTGTGGAGGTTGGATGCCATAGGGCTAACGGACGCGCCTGAGAAGTGTAAAGCTGTAGACCACGATGCGTTCATGAACTTTCGGTGTGGACTCTACAAAGAAGATGGTCCATACGTCGTGTCACTTATGATCGACACGCCAGCTCTCATGTTCAGTACTAACCGAGCTGTCGTGGGGAGCAGACTGAGACCGTAGCTACGACGCTTTAAACATCAGCCCAATCTTTTAGAAGAGTACGACGCAGTCACCAGCGAATACTTCAAGGAAGGTCCTGGCGTTGTCCGAATACACAGTCGATGGTTATCCGCGTCTCGATGTAAAATGCCAGAATGGGCAAAGGAAGGTTCGTGTTCTCCAATCCGAGGTTAGCTCTAAATGCACCGCAGAAGAAAACACAGTAATGAACAACTTCGTAGATGAATGGGAGCTAGTGCGTGAGTAGAGGGGCCCACAGAAGTCCACGCCTACGACGTCGAAGGGTGACGTCTCAGCTAGGCGATCCCTTGGCAATGGTGCCATAGGGACTGACTGGGGACGTGGGCCCCTACGGCGGCAGGGTAGACAAGGCATCAGTACATTTCGGACAGCCCGACGTCCCTTCAAAATCCAGAATCGGGAACGGAGGTCGAGCAGTGTAGTCTGAACACCAGCATGTAGAAGGCCGAAATTCGTTGCATTGATCAACATACGGGTGAATTGGTGATCATCAGGTAACAAGACTGGATGTTTCAGCTCCTCCGGGCTATCTAGTTCGTATAGCCGACCACCCACTCGAAGTAGACCATCCTCGTCAATATCGGGTTGTAGAGTCAGCACCCTGGAGCTCGTGGGAAGTGGCTGGCCTGCACAACGTGCTGCGAGCTCGGAGGAGCTGAAATATGTAGTAAAAAATATAGCGGAACAATTACGCAAGGAAGACCTCGGCCATGGCTGCCCTTAGCGGGGACGATAACTTTAATGACAGGGTATTTTTATGATGATTATGATAAACGGCACATACACAGCGGAAGATTTAACACCTTCCTGCGCCCAAGATAATCGATGGTGGAAGAATGAATTCGCAATCCTAATATTTTGGTTTTCGCTCCGTAGTCAGCCCTTGCGAAGCGGTCGTCGAATTTGTCACCTCTTCTGTTTCCATCGTAGCTTGCACCATCGCGCAGCCTTCAACACACCCTGGTGGCACCAAGGCGTAGCGTGAGAACACCAAACTGGTCGAATAGCTCCCTCAAGCGTTTTCAGTCCCGTAGGGTTGTATAAACTGTAGTAAAGGTGAGGTAGGGCGATTCTCAAATTTTTGGTGTAGCCATAGGTTTGGTGTAGCGAGTAAAGTGGTCTTCTCCAATCAGTATGTCGGCTGCCTCGAGTTATCCTTTCGGTCTTTTCCACTTCTGAAAAGCGTGGTTTCGTGCTGGGTGTCAGAACACTATGCGGCTGCACTGCTTCTTGACGACATCTTGCTGTGTCTTGCCACTGACAAGCAGTGAGCAGCAAGGTTTCTTGTGCTGCTTCAATTTCAGTTCTATTAAATGAGTGAGATTCGCACGTGACTGCAGCCGTTTCCAACTACTTCGACGGTAGGAGCTGGTCGGGTCTTAAGAAGTTCCGATAAGGATCCACCCTTCATGAAGTCTAAAACAAAGATGTACTGAAACCCAAATTGCGGAGGCTCTAACCTTACTTTCAAGTCCTTAACCTCATGTTTTTTGCAGTCCATTTGGACGGAACCAGCTGAGTCGTTCTTGTCTGTTGCGTGCGTGATCTCGCGGTCTTCATCCTTGCCTTTTGTTGGCACTCGACGCTGCCTCGGTGTTGGGTCCAGAGGTCGGGGGCATCACTCATGAGTCCACTCACTCAGACTCATTTGGACTCAAACGCACACGTGAGTTTGAGTTCGAGTGAGCGCGACGCTAGTATGGCACGGTGAGTTTGAGCTTGAGTGAGTTTGGGCCTGACTGAATTTGAGTACGCCTGAGACCCAGTGAGTTGTGATTCTATTTTGAGTTTTGAGTGCATTTTGAGTTTGAGTACATTTTCAGTTTGAGTACATTTTGAGACTGAGTACATTTTGAGTTTTGAGTACGTTTTGAGTTTGAGTACATTTTGAGTTTGAGTACTACCAGGATCTATTTTCTTATTTCTCCAACGTTATTTCTCTAATCGCAACATTTAATTTGGACCCCATACGCCTACGCGTCATCATTATGAAGTCCAGCCTTTAATATGACTCACGATAACTAAGTCATGATTATCACAATGAAGCATTTTTTTGTTTGTCCAATGTGAATTCTCAACCCGAGGCCTTCACTGATACCCCACATGCCCTAGCGGTACATCACTTTGAATTTTAACCCAATCTGTGAGCATCATGACTCCCGAGTTGCACGGTTCGCCATTTTCGATATTTTCTGTATATTTCTTTTTTTAGATTTTTTTAAAGTTTCGTTTGATCAATTGTCCAAATTTACGCTTTTATAATTATTACAGGTTGAACTTTCGTGATATCTGCATTTTTGTGGAATTTCAGGGCGTTACACGACCCTAGCCGATGAGGGGGGGAGCTAACTCGGCAGAGAATGCTACGTATTAAAAAAGCAAAGGCATATCCATGAACTCGTCGCGCTTCAAAAATTCGTGGGAACAGTTCGCTTTGACACAAGGCGTTTTTTCAGCATGCAGAGCAAGAATGCATGGAACCGTAATTCTAAACAGATTCGACGTAAATGAACTGAGCAGTGAGCGCATGTCCCCTCGCCCAATGTTGTTTGTTTCACCCCAGGGCCCCAGCGCACCATCGAGTTTGGATCGCCTTTGCCATGAACACGAATACGGAGCCTAAATCAAGAGTTTGGTATCCAATATATACATACGATTGCTTGCAAGCAGCGCTAATCACCATGGCCAGTAGGTGTAGCTGTATTATATCTGCAACAAAAATTGTTTCCAACCTTATAGGATTTACGGTATCATGTCGTACCGAATGAAAGAGTTGGAGCTCATGAGTTTGCACCCGTTATATTTTTACCACGTGTGAATTTTAAAACTATGAATGCTAATGAAGTCAGAGTCTATCTGAGCCCGAGTAAATTCCTAGCACGAGGGAGTTCTGAGTCCATTTGAGTTCTGAAATAATTATCAGTTTTCAGTCCATTTTGAGTTCTGAGTTCATTGTCAGTTTTGAGTCCATTTTGAATTTGAGTACATTTTGAGTTTGAGTACATTTTGAGTTCTGAGTACATTTTGGGTTTGAGTACATTTTGAGTTTGAGTACATTTTGACTACTGAGTACATTCTGAGTTTGAGTACATTTTGAGTACTGAGTACATTTTCAGTTCTGAGTACATTTGGAGTTTGAGTACATTTTTAGTTTGAATAGATTTTGAGTTTCGAGTACATTTTCTGTTATGAGCACATTTTGTGTTTTGAGTCCGAGTGAGTTCTGAGTTTTGCGCTCACTGTGAGTTTGAGTTTGAGTGAGGGCAGATGTGCTGCGAAGAAGTGAGTCTGAGTTTGGGTGAGTGGTGATTCGAAAAAAAAATTTGTTCGTGAGTTTGAGTGAGCCGCGCCAACTTTGTCGAGGTATGGTTGGGTCCCACCTGCATGTTCGTGTGTTCAGCCTTTTGGTATGAAGCATCCTGCGCTACGACGACGGCTTGTTTCTGTGCAGAGATTTGCCACATCTTACCGGGAAAATTGTTGTTGATAGTCTTCTCTTTTTGTGGTAGGAACAAGAATCGCTTCCCCGGGTCGACCGTCGCAATGGATGGAGCGTCTTCTTGCACCACCATCGTGGAGACGTCATACCTCGACGGACCTCCTGGCCTCACGCTATCCCCAGTCGCGGTTGAGTACGTAGTGATGTGCGCAACGGGATATAATGTCGTCTTCCATCGTTTTTTCGGTGTCATAGACGGACACAACGTGTCTGGCTGCTCCCCCCCCCCCCCCACCGGATCATTCGTTAATAGTGGGTAAAGCTCCGAAGGGTCCGCATTGATCTTCACGCTGACAATGTCAGAAAAGTCCCTTTGTTTACGGGTTGCCGACTCTAAATGTTTCCCAGACTCTTGCAGTTCATGTGTCTCAGCATTAAATGGTGCATCTTTGTGCTTTTGCACTGCAATTCGCAAGGTCGCTGCCCTTGAGCGGACGGTAGAGTCACATCGATGGGTTGTCGGGAGAACGCTGTTGTCCACAATGGTCAGTGGCCCATGGTAATTTGGCCTGGTAGGAGTGGCGTTGGTGGTGCCTCTCATGCCGGATGGCTTCGGGACCCTCAAGGCACTGCGGAGCCGGTTGAGGGTGCGGCATATATCCACTCGGTACGCCAAGGCCTCGAAATATTCGCGCTCGACTTCCTCGTGGTAAATAAGATCGATAATGTTCTGGTATATCTCGTACATTGTGGCATCATTGTTCTCAAGCAGATCAATGGTCGCTTGCAAGTCGTGCGGAGATGGAGACGGGGCTTCCAGAAGCTCATTCGCTGCCTTGAGCAGTCTTGCAGTAGCTACGCGACAGATGCGTTGCTGCCGGCGCAGCTTATCCATTCGACACTTACTGTCGGTCGTCACTGGACGGTCTGGGCCAGCCATGCCGACCTCCGGCTGAGGGCGGGGCTGATCACAGGAAACAGTCAAATTCGCGGGGTTCTAGGAACCTCAAGCCGGAGGGGACGACGGTGGTCTCCTTCGTCGCGTGCGGTGATCCTCCCGGGTTTATCGGCACCAAACAATATAGCGGAAGAACGACGCAAGGAAGACCTGGGCCATTGCTGCCTTTGGCGGGGACGATAACTTTAATGACAGGGGTGCTTTCATGAATATTGTGACAAACGGCGCATACCCAGCAGGAGATTTAACAAATAATATTCCGTGCCTGTTGACAGTCGTCTCTGCTTCCACGCCGAACAAGGCATTTCTACGTCTGTCACGGGACTAGTGCAGCAGCAGTCGAACGAGAGAAGCTGGAGTCACAACCTGGATGACGTATCCTGCTCTTTCAGAAGCATCTGCATCACAATTCTAGGTGCAGCATTCCGTGCGCGCATCATTCCTTAACCTCTGGCGTGCTTATTAAGGACGATAGCCTTCCATGGCCTGGAGGAACGTAAATATTTTGGTGTCTGTCTGTCTGTCTGTCTCTCTGTCTGCCCGCCTGCCGGTCTACCTGTCTATCTGTCTGTCTGTCTGTCTGCCGGTCTACCTGTCTGTCTGTCCGTCCGTCTATCTATCTGCCTGTCTGTCCGTCTTTCTATTGGTCTGTCTGTCAGTCTGTCTGTCCGTCTTTGTGTCTGTCTTTCCGTCTCAACGTCTCTCCGTCTGTCCGTCCGTCCATCTGTCTGTCTGTCTGTCTGCCTGTCTGTCTATCTGTCTGTCTGTCTGTCGGTCTGTCGGTCTGTCTGTCTGTCTGTCTGTCTGTCTGTCTGTCCGTCTGTCCGTCCGTCTGCCTGTCTGTCCGTCTGTCTGTTGGTCTGTCAGTCAGTCTGTCATTCCTTCCGTCCGTCTGTCGGTCTCTGTGTCCATCTGTCTGTCCGTCCGTCTGTCCATCTGTCTGTCTGTCTGTCTGTCCATCCGTCCGTCCGTCCGTCCGTCCGTCCATCTGTCTGTCTGTTTGTCTGTCCGTCTGCCTGTCTTTCGGTCTGTCTATCTGTCTGTCTGTCTGTCTGTCTGTCTGTCTGTCTGTCTGTCTGTCTGTCTGTCATTTCAATCACTCTCCTGGCAAAAGAGAAAGGATGCTTCAATACGAAATACATATTGGCAGGACCGTTCGGAACTACCAAGGCTGCTGTCATGGCTCATGACCAACCGATGGTGCGCCAACCATGTAATCTCGGAAAAAGTTAATTAACCTAAAGAAACCTCTCCTGCATTCATCATAGCAGTGGTGGGAGAAGAAGGGAAGAGCATAAGGGAGGTAGGGTGAGAGATGACAGAGTGTTATGCGGGTCGGGCGGAATCAAATCACCCTTTCTCGAATAAATTTTCAGCAGAGCAAGCCCATACGCACAATGTTTTTGTTTCATAGCTGCCGGAAGAGTGACGTACGTCCGAAGAATTGCTATTCTGCGAAGTCATGAAGAAAAGTAATGGAAAGCTCGCCCAGGAAACGGCGAAAATCAGGAATTCCTATATATACGTGGATCTCTAAATAAGCAAATATGAGTGATCATAGGTGAAAAAACAACTATACGGACAGTCACCAAACAAATTAAAGCTGCAAATGAAGACTTGCTCCATGTATGAACCAAGTGTGAACAAGGAGCATCACGGATGCTTATGCAGCAGCTTCAAACTACTTTTCGATAGATGCCATCAACTCACACGCGACGTGGAAAAAGAGAGGACCTGTGCAAGATGAAGACATAAAATAGGCAATTTGTACAAGCTTCTAAGGTCTCACGCCTTCTCGAGATGTATTAGGCTTTACACTAAAGTAAGAGAAAAATAAAAATTAACAAACTAAAAAACTGCTGAGATTAGTAAATCATTATGAAAAAGCATTAAAAACACACTTCGGAATTAAAAAAGAAATGAAGCGCATAATGCATTCGTTGTTTTAGTGGTGGAGTACATGCAGCTTTGCTGCCATCTATTTCAACATTGTTTCTATCTTTCTTTAAAGTGGAATTTTTTTCAGTCTAAGTTATTTTTGCAGATACATTCAGCTGATTTCACAGCTTGCAGCTAGTTGCGTGCGGATAGGTGCTTAGTCTGCTGTAAAAAGTTCGCGCCTACAAAACTGGCCCTGTTTCCTGTTTCGCAGAGGTAGATGTTTTGCTGCTTTACTCGTCTTTTCTCCGTGTCAAGATTCTGAAGAATGTGCGCCTACGCATGCAGCGTTCGCGAAACACAATTGCGGTTCCTTGCCAAAAGTGACGCTGGGGAACACCAGAGCCATTCGTCACTGCAACACTTAACTGCTTTTCCGGCTTTTTTCCCGAAAGAGAAGTTTGTCATTTGTTGCAAACACCAAACAGGCTTTTACGGGGTAGAAACAAAGAAAGTGAACAGTAGACATTACACGTCCCACTTGCATCTGCCGCATTTCTTTGTAGCGCAAAAAAAAATAAAAGAGAAACGCCTTTTTTGGTTCTCACTTCACGCCCTTGTATTCGAGAGGCACTCAAGTTGAAGAATTGTCGGCGCGTTCCATCGAGACCATTTTAGAACTGTAGTCCAAGTGAGATAAAATGTTGCCTATATTTTATATTATTCCAGCTCCCGGTTATATGGGTTTTTTTCGCTGCTTGTAATACGAAGGTTTTGCACGACCTCAACGATGCCATCATTGTTTTTTATAATCAAGACAGTCGTTTATCATGACATTCTGAAACTTTGTCTCAAACAAGGAACGAATCACAAAAACAGTTTTTGGGGTGCGTTTGGTGTATGCGGTCATTACGGCAGCTTTCACATATTTTTGTCTACATATTTTCCTGTATTGGACAAGTTAGTACAAAAATGACACTAGCCAAGCAATGAACGGAGATTCGTAAACTCCATCATAAAGAAAAAATGGCTTTCTAAGCGATAGGAAAAAAACAATAGGTGCCACTTCAGCGACTTTGCCCTCTGGTAACAGTGTGCTGTGCTGAACGAGCTCTTGAATAAAAACTTTTCTTATT
Organism: Haemaphysalis longicornis; assembly: GCF_048455015.1. Classification (NCBI taxonomy): domain Eukaryota; kingdom Metazoa; phylum Arthropoda; class Arachnida; order Ixodida; family Ixodidae; genus Haemaphysalis; species Haemaphysalis longicornis. The sequence goes on along the minus strand of NW_027526361.1, from coordinate 75,648,029 downwards.
GTGTTGGCAAACTCAATAAACTTTATTCTCTCTCAGCCACTTTCTGTCTCCAATTATATTTAGCTAATGCGAAGGGAGGACTCCGTTTCTTGCAGCCTTATGTGTAAAAGTTAGCATAAGAGAGTTTCTTGAGAGTATCCTGCTAAAGTCAGGCTGAGCAGCATTTGTTAAAAGTTTCTAGGCCATGCCAGATGCCTGTGACACTGAAAATGAAAAGTACTGACGCTCCAAGGAGTGGCTAGGAGTTTTCAAAGTGAACTTTAGAAGCCTCAAACGGTGGCAGTTGGCGCCGCGGTCGACCTTGGGCAGACGGGCTCCCTGCGGTGTTCCAGGGAGACGCTCCCGGATCTTACAGGTCATCAGGGTAAAGCCAGCAGACACAGTACCCAACCACGTGATTTTGAACTACGGTGCATGTTTTTTTCTAAAATTCTAAAATGGTATCGCCCTCTTCACCAGCGAATGCTGACGAAGAGTGCGATAAAATTAGCAAGCCCCAAGCTATCCTGGATTGAGGACACCGCCCACCGGTACGGCACCCGAACAGCGCGCTGGCTGTTGCATGAAGTTATTCACGCCGTCTTCCCCCCTACAAATGATCAGCCTACCAAACACGGCCGCAACAAGTACTACGAATCGACAGATCGAGATCTAGTTTAAAAAAAAGTCTTCTAGTTCGCTGAACCGATGCGACAAAACGAATAACGAAACAGTCTCTGTTCCTGATTCCAAAACCATAAAAAAGAGTATGACGCCAAATACCTCTCAACCGGTCACCGCCTCGTTGAGGCCAATAGAAAAAGTGACAGTTAAAACGTGCTGTGAACAAGAACTAACCGCTGACCTGCGAGTTACGTTAACTCTACTTCAGAAGCTTAGCACTATTCGAGGCGTTAGATCAGAGAAAGCGTTTCGGAACGGAGTAGAACCGAACTCCTTGTCGGGATAAACTACCCAGGAGTGGTGGGCATTAGGAGCGAAGCAATAAAAACAGGCACAAAAAACATCCCAACGAAACAGGTAATCCTGGCTTTTGGTGGCTCCAACCTACCGGACTTGGTGAAAGATGTTTTCAGTTGCCGCGTGTGGCAGCGAGCCATTCCGAACCCCAGGGGATGTTTCGAAGGGCAAAAATACGGCAATGGCGCTCAAGCGTGCCTTGACAAGTTGACTTGCGCCAAATGTAGTAACAATGACCAGTCATCCAAAAGCTACCACATCACCATAACGAAGGGTCCGAATTGCACCGGTATGCACACTGCCGGCTCCCCTTCATTTGTCTGACTTTAAAAATACTAAAAATAATAAGGCACATAACGGCTTCAAAAAACACCACCTTGGTTGAAGCGGGCCAGAAGCACAACATGTGTCTGATTACCCCAACATTACCTGCGGAGTAGGTAACGAAATCCTGGAGGATGTGCATGAACACATACAAATCCAGTGGAAGTTGTCAACACTAATCCTAACTGCGCGAATGGTGAATGCGTGCAATGTATATGTGTCATGGTGATTTCGTAAGGCACTCTCAAGCAAGGAACGGCTGGGTACCTTTGTTCGTAAATACATTGGTATAAATTTATACTGGTGCAATATTAATCTAATAACTCATGGACAGACACTTGGAGTCTAGCTAAGCACATATAAAAAACACGCCAGCTCAAAACGTTTTTGAAACCAGACTGTTAGGTGCGGATTTTGGAAATACAACTGAACCTCAAATATTAGGCAGCTAAGTTCTATTTGACCGTTATGTGGTGCGAAAACACACACTATGGGGACTATCTGACAGGCATGGGGAATATAATGCCTGGGTTCGACGATCTTCGCCAAGCCGGTGCGCCCAGCTGTCTGCGCCAGATGAAAAAATGAACTGAAAAAAATAAAGAGATGCGAATCATGCTTGCATAAATTTCAGTAACAAGTAAACAGCCTGAGACCATTGTGTTGCAGCTCTCAAGAGCAGCTGTTTCGAATGAAACAGTAGGCTTGTTCAAATAGAACAAATAAGTTGTTCATAGATCACACAGCAACGTTTAGGGTTCGACTTGAGAAAGGGCAGGATTCGACGAAATATATTTTACTTCATCTCTGCTTTATCGGCTATGTTTCTGTCCTTGGAGGCCTGGTAAAAACGCAATTTCTTATTTTTGTTGCGTCTGCTCTGAAATGCTGCATTATTAATGGTTCCTTCCCACCCATTCCTCCCCATTAAAAACAAAATGAAACTACACTGTCGATCCCCTTTGAATCGAAATAGCCTTTCAATAAATGTTAAGGTGAAGCAGCAATACTGGAAAATGGAAGTTACTTTTGTAAGGCATAATTCACCATAGCCACTAGAAGAAACAAAAAAACACAAAGCTCTACGGGAGACCCGGAGCCACTTGTTATTCACTCTTCCTTTTTTAGTTTGGCTGAACTTCCCTATAGAAAACTTGTGAATGAACATGTGTAAAACATGGCAGCTGAATAAATAAATTCGTATGAGGGCGGCATACCGCATGTTCACCGCATGGTTTGATCATGAGGTTCGACGCGCCGGCGCTGCACAGGCGATGAGGTGAGCCGTAGTGGAAGGCTGCGGATTAATTTCGAACCCCCGGGATTCTTTAACGTACGCCTAACTCTCGAACACACGGGTGTTTCTGCCTTCCACCTCCGTCAGAAAAGAGGCCGCTACGGGCGGGAATCGAACCCGTGAACCGCAAGTTTTGTTCCAAGCAAACAAAACAACAGGAAGAAACCATCGAGTAACCACATTCGGGGACAGTAGATCTTATTGTGCGCAAATAGATTTCGTGAAAACATCGTAATAATATCCAATTCACTATAATTGTCGTGTGAGCGGGGTATTGATGCTTAGTGATGCGGGGTACTTTTTATCAGCTTGAATAATGCTTAACAAACAGCGCAATTTATTAACGCGCTGTTCGCAAAATAAAGTACCATAACTTCAGTTTCTCGCCGTTCATCAGACAATTGTTTGTGGAGCATGGGGCAATAATTAAGATGCTTTCTCCGCTCCCGAAATGTCAGACCACCGCCTGCTACTTTACAGACGTGTACACCAAAACCACCGGTGATACATAACTGAGCGGGCTTAAAAAATTATGGTTCTTTCAAATTCTCCCAAGGTGCAGCTATTGAAGAGACCAATGCCGCATGCGGGCAACAAACGAACGTTGGAATAGCTATTTAACTATAGTGACTGTAGGGGAGCGTAGCATTTTACCCGTAGGAGTGGTGCGAGCTCGCGCTTCTAAAGAACTTCAAATTAAGTTGGTTCAGCGTGGCGCCTTTGATCTTCTCTACTAAGCGGTGAAGCTTTTTAACTTTTTATCGTAGCATAAATGCAAGTGCAAAACATTTTCGTCTGCTTTTTATTTCACCCGTCACCACAGGACCCACTAGTTCCAATGACGAAAAATACTAACACTTCTTCTCAGCGTGCCTCTTGCGCACATGTACACGCACTTTAGCTTGCAACCTTCACTTAAAAAAAGACATGACACAGGTCATAGCGGCTCAATTTTATGATGTGCGTTAATAAACCTGTACTAAAGAATCTCTCTCCAAAATTCGCCGCTTCTTTTAAAGCCTAAACATGGCAGAATATTGAAAGTAAAACCAAAATCACCTGGAAGTGTGCATTATTAGAACAGTCCAAACGGAACTGTCAGCCGCCCAAATACGCTCGCGGACATGTTCAAAAGTTGGTGTGCGTTCTCGCACGTGTCATTCGTACGTATCAAGCGTGGCAGTTTGAGAAATTATAGTTCTTCCAGGCAAACGTAACGAGGCGGTGCAGCTGTCCAGTAATGTGACACTGATGCCTTGCTACGCTGGCGAACTTCGCTGCGGAGTCACTTACGTTTTTGGGAAACTGTCCAAGAAACGCATACTTGAATATTTGTCTACGTCAGTCGTTCTATTGGGCGGACACAGGTATGTGGAGGAAAAAACGAATGGTAGACTCGTTACAACATCATGAAAAATTTAAGGACGCCACAACTGCAGGTGAGCACAAAGAAAAGTGAAGCTTTTCAGAGTCTACCATTCGTTTTTTTTTTTTTTCATTTCGGTTCTAAACGTTTCATCTTACAGTCCAAATAGCATTTCCTGACATACCTCAAGCCTCGTTCCCGTCGCCCTTGATGCGGACCTCACTTTTAACTGTGGCCACAGCGTCGGGAACATTAACCTCGCTCTACACTACCAACTACTGGTAGGTTCACCACTCGTTGTTATTTAGCTCTGCGTACACATGATATTGGGTGTCAGTAGCTTACCCAGTCGACACAGCAACAGAGAACACAGAAACATCCCCACACACAAGTAAAAGCGCAGACAGAGTCAATGGCGAATGTCGCATGCCTCTATTAAAACGGAGCAAACCAAATTTTTTATACCGCGCATCTGCTAACAGCGTCTAGCTGCAACCCCCTGTTTCACACGCTTGAGTTCACACCACATCGCGAATCACTCTTCCGGAGGGAAATCTCAGTGTACAAAACGCGACCACGACAAGGCATCCCCAGCCCAAACATGGGTAACAGTTGCAACACTCAAACTGTCTGTTTCGTGTGTGCGCAGTCCTAATCGGGCAACATCTCTGAAACACTCCCAGGCGTTAACGCTATAAAACGGTTGGCGGCCCTTCGGACTTTATCATCGACGAATGTACACTCTTTGCATGCATATCGTCTGCGTAATGGCGACTTCGGTTTCTTCTTTGTTTACTTAGTACACATAGACGTTTATTTTGTTTTTATCTCTGACTCATGTTCGCTCTTGTTCGAGCCGCCTGCATTAACATGGTCCGCATGGTACGCGAGACGAGATGGAAGCGCCGCATCCTCTCGAGCAGGTACGGGCTCATGCTATACGCGGCTGCCAACTGTAACCCAGGACTCCATATTTCGTCATCAACACGCAACCTTCTCTCCACAGGCAGATAAAAGGCCTCCTGACAGTGTGGTAGACTATTTCACACCAAGAATTGTGACGAGAAACAAAAAACACGAGTTTTTTTGTTTGAATGAGTGTGTTTGAATAATAAGAACATTATTCAACGTAAAAAAGAGCCGGTTTTTGGAAAGACGTAAAAAGCTAGACTATTTGTGTTCTCGTGACCACAAAGCAGTAGCGGAAGGAGGAGGGTGTAGACTTTTTAAGTTCCAAGGGTTGATAAACCAGTGGTTTCTGCCAAAGCAATCTATTATTTTCCGCGTGACCTCCGGCCTGGTTGGCCGAGTAGCGAAGTTGCAGTGATAACAAAGATCAGAGCCGCCCAGCAGTGTTCGCTTTAAGGCACTTAAATTGAATAAAGCCGCTCTGACAGAACGATAAAAGAACCATGAACCGCTTACAAAGAAAACAACAGCTGACTAGAAATGGCGTAAACCCATAGGGATTCGACTGGCCGAGCACACGTCGTACTTTCATTGTACCCCAGTGATACCGATCTTGGTACAAGGCTTAATTAGAGTGAGAATATGCGTGTTTGGCGGAGCACGAGGCATTATTATAGGAAGACATTGGGGCAAGATTAACCGTAGGACGCGCGAGAACCCCGGGAAGAGAGCGGTTTTTTTGACAAGGAGCTGTGTGGACGTAATGAGCTCCTATCACGAGAGTGAGGATGGGGAGACCCAGAACAGGCAACGAGGAAGAAACGTGTGCTAGGGAAACAAATTGAAAAAAGAAAACTCATGAACTGAAATGACATAAGCCCCAGGCGCGGTGATAAAACTAGCAAAACAAGTAATAAGCAACAGGTCAATAAAGGAGTAAAAGGGTCGAGTAGGGTTAACGTGCGAGAAAAAAAGAAAACAGATAACGTGAAAATCAATTTAAACAAAACATAACGTCGTGGTTTTACGAAGTTGTTCAAAGGACCCTCAAACAAAACAGAGCTTCCATGAACGCCTGGTGATCATAATAGTCGTGTGGCTGTTGCAGTGAAAGCACCTCCCATGTTTCTCAAAGAGACTCCCATTTTTGTGGAAGAAAAAAATCTGCAGAAATTAAGGAATTGTCTACTAATGCGTAGTATACTTATGCCACCCGTGTAGAGTGTTAGTTATCTACAGCCAAATTTCTTGTATTTTATAAATTCTGTCCGACCAGTTAACTCTATTTAAGCTAGTATAACAACTACGCTAGTTATTTGACCAAATCTGCATTTTTGTGCAAATGGCCGTTACATGGCTCGCCATTTTCACTATTTTTTGTATTTTCTTTATTTTTAAAAAATTCTATTCGACCAATTATCTCCATTTACGCCACATAATAAATACAGGCAGAACTTACGCGAACTCTGTATTTTTGTGGAATTGCACCGAGTTACACGGTCCGCATTTTCAACAATTTTTACATTTTTATTAATTTGTGGTTTTTCAGGATTCAGTTCAACCAATTATTTCCATATGTGCTACTATCACGATTAAGCGTGAAACTTTTGCAACATCTGTTATTTTGTGAAAATTCTGGGCGTTACATGGTTCTACATTTTCAGTATTTTGGTATTTCTCCTATTTTTTGAATTTTCTAAATTCTGTTCGACCATCTATCTCCATTGGCGTTATTATAACGGTGAGAGCTAGAGCTTCCGCGAAATCTGCATTATTGCAGAAATGCAGGGCGTGACATTGTTCGCCATTTTCGCTAAGTTTTTTTTTTCAGTTATTAAAAATTTCGTTCCACCCATTCACCCCATTTACGCTATTATAACAATTATCGATGTTACTTCCGCGAAATCTGTATTTTTGTGAAAATGAATAACATTACACGATTCGCCATTTTCGCGATTTTTTGCTTTTTTCTTGTTTTTTTTTCGGCGCTATGGTCAACCAATTATCTCCTTTTTTGCTATTATAACGAACATAGGTAGAACTCCTGAAATCTGCATTTTGTGGAAATGAAGGGCGTTACACTGCTTGCCATTTGCAGTATTTTTAATGTTTCCTGATTTTTCTTTTTTGCGAGATTTTTCTCAACCATTTATCTCCATTTGTGCTATTGTAACGATTACAGGTGGAGCTTCTGCGAAATTTGTATTTATGCGGAAATGCAGGTCGTTACTCGGTTCGCCATTCTCGCTGATATGTTATATATTTGTTGCATATTTTTTTTCTTGTTTTTTTTTTTTGAAATTCTTGTCTACCAGATATCTCTAGTTTCGCAAGTACAGCAATTAAAGGGCTTGCTTCCGCGAAAAATATATTATTGTGGAAATTCAGGATGTTATACCATCTTCGCTGTTTGAGTTCAGGGAAAAAATGCTACGTATTAAAAGTGACTTGAAAGATTTGGTAAACTCTAAAACGCTGATGTTGCGCTATAGTCGTCATTTGCCACGTATAGCTCTGTTCTTTCAAGCACTAGCTCATAACTTTTCTTCTCGCTATAGTACGAGATCAAGCGTGATCTTTTTGAATACAATCCAGGCGAAGTAAATCCGCTGTGCGCGTGAAAAATTTGTTGACGTTAACAGACATCGAACTGTTGCTTGCTTGTTTTTCCCCACTCTTATGGACGTTCGTACAAAGTATCTGGGATCGATGAGACCGCGGAAGGGAGAACGGTGGTGTATTACGGCAATAGCCGCAAATACGAGACATTACTGCTTTCACGGTCGGGACAGCAAAAACTTGTTCGCTATACAGTTTGCTTACTTGACTACGTGCTCCCTTCAAGGGACCATGAATACTAAATACAACATTGTTCAGTTTGATAGAACTCGACTCTTGCAATTCACTCAGCCCTGTTACAGCCTCACAAAACGTCTTTTAACAAAAAAACACGCAAAGAATTTTAAACCTTTCAAATTCTGCGGTACGCGGCTCCAGAAGTGGCGCAATAGGAAGAGCTGGGGCGGAATAGCGCAACCCTAAAAACAGTTATCAGTGAGTTAACTGTGTAAAACCAGCAACTGTAATCGCAAAAAACATGAACCTGTGACGTCATGCGGCCCTCGTCAGTTGGTTGCTGGTGGTAAACCACTGCTTCACGTGCTTTCTGAAGTCTTCGTTAAAATAGGTAGAATTGTTATAAACAGAAACAGTCGTTTTGATAAACGAAACCTGTATATTGTCTTTAAGCCTCGCTTATCAGTGTTCCCGCTTACTAGCGTGTCGTTTTAGCAGCGTTCCCGCCTGCAGGCGGGACCATTCGTCAGTATGCCGCGACTTGATCGTTGTACAGACATTCCTGTTCTGTATAGCAGTACGTGGCTTTTATAGTGCAGAGCTCTTGAGGGGCCGGCCTTCTCGTCGTAGTTTGTCCGCTGTCAAGATCCGTCGTCGGAGCATATCGCGGCATCACGCACCAAAACAGGGATACACGGCGTCACGCACCCAAGCAGAGGCATCGAAAAGATACCCGCTTGTCCCTCGATTCAGCCTTCAGGATAAGGGTTAACAGCACACTTGAACAACGCGTTTATATAGTCATAACAATTCGATACTCCAAAACCGCTGGTACTTGTCACTCACGTCTTCATTGTTAAGGGGAAAAAACTGCAGGTACCGTAGACTGGAAAATATATGTAATTAACCGACAGACCCCGCGTCCATTTAGATAGGAACGATCGATGGGTTGGTTTTTACGATAGTGAGTGAAAAAAGTGGCCGCGGAAGGCAACAGACAACGCTTTAAAAACTGCGCCGTAAGGCTCTGGCACTTGCGAGATGAAAGCAACGATAGAACAGAACTCCCTCTCGTGCGGTTCCAGGCAGAGGGCGCATCAGCACTGCGGAGGCGGGACATTTGAATTGTGTTGGAGAAAAGCCCTGTTCAATTCATCAGCAGAGGACGCCGAGGAGATCACCACAGCCCTGGCGATGTCTGAGGGAGGTTGCGACACAATCCTGAGCGACTCGCAAGAGGCCGTCCGCAACCTGGAAAGAGGTCCAGTGAGCGGCAAGGCGGCAAGAATGATAGAAAAATCGGGAGTTCGAGACGGAAGACGAGTGGAAGTCAGATGAATCCCTGCGTACACGGGCAAGTGCTCGCCGTACGCGCCGAACCACAACGAGACGGCCCACAGGGAAGCGCGCGCTATTGACACATCGCGCTCCCAACGTGGGCACTCGTCCCGAATGGGAGTGGTGGACGGAAACCAAATACAGAGCCAGGGGCTACGCCGAAACACTGGCCAGACGAGCGTACCCGCGGCCCCACCGGGAACTGGGCCGAGAGGAGACAATACATCTAAGACTCCATACGGCGTCGACAACGTCGCCGGCCTCCTTACAGTGAATGTACCCGGACGAGTACCCGAGTGACCAGTGCAGTGTTTGTAAAAAAGGACCGGCAAACCGGTGGCACATCATGTAGGACTGTGCCGCCGAAACAGACTTCGCGCACTTCGAAGAGTATCCGGAGGAACTCCAGACAGCCATCGAATCTACAAGCAAGACCGACCAGTCATGGGGCATCCAGCAGGTCTTGGCCGCGCTCGAAAGGCACGATCTCCGTAAAACGGGCTTGTGACGAGTAGGTTCGCACAAGAAGGCGCGACTCCAGGCCACGTCGAGGCGGAGCCGTAACCCGGCTCCTGCCTATTGCAGAAATTGTTTCAATAAAGTCCTTTCCAGTCCAGTCCTTTCCAGGAGCGAGACAGGAATGGGAAGAGCGTACGGGTGGTAGCAATAAGCTGACCTCGGCGCCACAGTCCCTCTGGCGAATCACTGCTGAGCACTCCCGGAAGCTTTCACGATGAATGAAATTGCTTCAATTTTTTTGAAGAGAGGAAGAGAGCTTGCACCGATGATATTATTTCGCTGCATTATTGAAAACACATACTTTCAACCTGGTGCACTCGAGGAAAGTATGATAAATGGGAGGACAGTATGGAAAGAGAAAGGAGAAGGTGGGTGTAGATTTGCGCAGGCGCCACCGCTCGAGGTGGGTAGCGGCGTCGCATAGCCCGTGACCTCGAGGCAGTGGAGGATTGGACTTCCGTCATGTCGGGGTCTCTCGGGAAGAGCAGCGTTTCGAGGCTGGTGTTTGGCAACCGCAAACGTGGATGTGTGGCTTCCCGGTGGGTCCCTGCTGTGGCATGATGCGGACACATAGCGGAAGACATGCTCTATTGTTTCGGGCGGTGTGCAGTTACTTCAGGCAAGCCTGGCTGTGCGCGTCCCTGGTGGGGAAGGCCGGCAGTGTTGGAGGAATTCAAAGGGAGTCTCAGCAGTGCGGTTTGTTCTACGTTCTAATGTAGGATGGCGGGGTTGAGCACAGCCCGTGCCTCATCGAGAATGCTGATGGCTGTGCAGAGTGGCGTTGGGGTGTATGAATTCCCTTGGCAAGGATGTCTGCGTCCTTGTAGCCCTCGATGCCGCAGTGGGAGGAGAGCCAATTTTGTTGGACGCGCAGCCGCGGGAGCTCACCGTAATCAGCTTGCCTACCAGCGAGCGCTCGACGAGACCGCTGCGACGTGAGCTCTGCGCGCTGTGTGGCAATCCGAGCGGGTCGGCGCAGTCGGCGCAGTCAAGCCAATCCGAGGAAGTACGCGCCAGGCAGAATAGGGAACATCACAGGAAAGTGGCAATGTGAATGCGGGGAAGAGAACAGCACTTCCTAAGTTATTTTTCTACTAAACAAATCCGTGAAAACGCACCTGTAGTGGTTGAAACATGGCGTATGCGCTCCAGACTGCACAAATAATCTCAGAATATTTACAAATTACTGAAGCTACAATTAAGAAAGATGCAGGGGTACTCTGGGAAATGTCTTCTAAGGCCTCATTCACACAGCCGTCATTTTCTCCGTCACGGCATCGTCCCGTCAAAAAACTGGGGTGGTGACGTAATGGAGTAGCGTTCGTACTGGAGCTCTCCGTCAGAGTCCACAGTCGTCCGCCTAGTGATTAGTTTAGCCTAAATTCAGCGTGCCTAATCTGAAAAGCAAAGAAGGTGGCCTATAGATTTTTAAGTGCGCTCACTTTTCGCTAAATTTAGCCGTAAAATTTTGTTTTCTGGTTGGCTGGTTTACCGTGGGGCGTGGTTCTGTCGCGTTGATGGGACGGCAACTTAGAGCTTGGCTTCCCGTCGCCACCGCACCTTCTTCGGCGAGAAATCGCCCGAGAAACCGTCACCCATGACGGAAGACGGTGACGTGACGGAGTGAAAAACGGCTGTGTGAATGATGCCTAATACACAAGAATTCTCATTGCCCTCTCCGTATCACCAACCTTTAATTAAAGCTTTAACTCTCATCCGGCCCAAGGAACCTGCCCAAGCAACGCTAGGGCAGGTTCCTTGTACCGGTTCCTTGCAGGTACCGGAGTGACTATGGCCGGTGTAATCCTAGTTTTATATTCTAATAAACCTTATTCTCACATTTATGGTACCCCGGCGGTCATACCAGTCCTCGCTCAGTTTTCGCAAAGGTGTTCGCCTTTCTGCAATGCCCAGAATCTCGTCTTAGAACAAACTAGTGTCGGCAAGAGCTCAGTGCTAAATAAAAATAGACAGCCAGGCAACTTTAGTGCTGCACCATTAGTGGCTTCGCGTCACGGATGTCAATTCTACAAAACCTATCGTCTATGACTAATGCTGTCCTAAAGCTCAGTAGAATGCACCTTTATAGGGGCGTGGCTACGCAATCAGAAATTGCGCCGTTATTACCACGCCGTATTTTCATCTTGCCGACTAAAGCCGCATAGCACGGTGGGGGAAAACTATAACAAAGCACAAAATCTGGACACTACATTCAACGTGTTCGTGTATACAAAAGACAATGGAGGCAATAGGTTAAACAATTCAAGTCGGTATAGTGGTAACTGAACAGTTCTTGCGAAGAACCGTGGTTTTAAAGTTTCGTTCATGCGACAGCCCATTCATTTTATTATATTTTGATAGGAAACGAACACGTTTCTTTCTATGCCCTCGTCTTGCGAGAAGCGTCTTCGTAGTAACTGTACATAGCAATAAACTACGAAAAACAAGTTTGAAACGAGTATTCCAAGCGGTTGTCGCTGTGTGATAGTGAAACTCCCGAAACGGTATCCATAGGGATGTACCATTAAACCCATTACAACAGCGGTTTATTTACTTCGGGGTCCAGAACACATGCTGCGCCAAGGAAACTTTCGCATTCACTAGTAAAGGAAACTGCGAGAGTTTCATGCTGAGTAAACATTCAAGTTCTCCAAACGTGCAAACACAGGACTCCCACCCCCGTCCCTCTGGTTCGGATGGGCATAGAAAGAGGAACTGCCTTTAGTGCTTCAAAAGGAGCGCGTGGATATTTCTATGCCTGTTATTCAACGTTTCCCGACGGCGTAAGAGCTCATTAGTGGTTGTCTTTATATAGTTACAGCGCCGATTGCTTTGGTTCACGCAAAAAAAGCGTTTTAAAGGCGCTAAGACCGCTGTTAGATTGGCGGTTGCGACCGCCGCGCTTCGCGGCCCGAAGTTTTCTTTTGCTCTTTCCTTGATTACGCAGCCTTGTCTTCCGCTAAACGTCTTGAGAGAGCTTTTATTGCTTAGCGTCCTGGGTGCTTTTGGGCTCTCTTTTCGCTCCTGTTCCACCTGTTTTGTGCGTATGTCCATAATCTCTTGCTGCTGTTTCTGGCTTTTATAAAACGCGACCACTGCTTGCGACACACCCGGGGGATTCGAAAATACTGTAGATAAAATGTCACCCCCACTCACAGGACTCCCTTGTGCGATGAACGGAAAGTTGTTTTTGTTGTATGGTGTATAGTCGCAACTGTGCCTCACCGGGGGAAAATCTGTTATAATTTTTGCCCTTCAGTACTCTTTCGAAAGTACATCATCGCCCAGATGATATTCATCGCACAATTATGCGTCCTCGCAAGTAATAATATGGGGATTTATGTGGTGCAATCCATCTCCAGGTCTTCTTATTTCCATGGAAAACCACCCTGCACACAACAAATGCGCTGGCCGGTATCTATTTCATGGGGAATAAGCGAAAATGTGTTTGATCTTTCTTGCTGCTGTTGTTCTACATAATTAATGAATGGGGGACGATGGGCAGTGTTCTCTTCATTCAAAGCTGTGGGCCTTCGTAATTACGAAGCGCCTTTAGGGCATCGAGATTGCCTGTAAATGGAGAGCGTAAGCCGGTAAACACCTAGAAAAACAAAGCAGAATCCCAATGAGGGAATCTTTCAACAGTAAAAATGGCGGTCGCAGAGTGGGAATCTGTCTCTACAGGGAAAGCTCTGTACGGAAAGACACGTTCGACAGTGGGAAATAATGCTACACAGGCTTTTATGTTGATCCAAAAGAAGAAAAGGCCGACAGGTGAGAAATGTATTACAGCTACTGTGATGTCTTTAGGTCCTGATTGAGCTCGGACTCGCCAAATAAATATTAGACGCATATAGGGCGGCATTGCTCTTGGAGAAGCCCGGATGACGCCTGATGGCTAAGCACTCTTTGGCATGCAAACTGCCTTCCGGGCTGCATATTTACAAACACTTTAATGTACAGGGCCCCCCACGAGACTTCCCCCTCTCCTTCAATCCTCCCCCTTTTACACTTTACCACCCGTTAAGTCTCGTTTCCTTCCGCAGTGCTGCACCTCTCTGCAGTCTCCCTTGATCTTCTTCGCAACCATGTACCCTTCGTTACCCTTGCTACTTTCCCTTCACTTTTCCATACTGCGTGCTTTGTCTCCTTGTAATTCTCACTTCCCGCCATAAAATCTTTCTGCCTACGTTCCCTGCGATACCATTCTTTTTCCTTATTTCCCCTCCGACAAAAATGCAAAGACTGCATGCCATTGCAAACACAGACTGGACGATTGAAAACGCAAATGCCGCTATGTTGCGCCTTTAGTAATTAATTTTTTGCTGAATGTGACAGTCGGTTCTAATGAGTTAATTTTTATATATTCGTAATGCTCCACAAGCACCAACGGTTTCGTATTAGGCCCCGATAGTTTTGATTGATTGTAGGGTTTAACGCGCCGACGCAAAGCAGGCGATGAGGCGCGCCGTAGTGGAGGGCTCCGGATTAATTTTGACCACCTGGGGATCTTTATTGTGCGCCGAAATCTTGTTTTGCTTTTCGCCTCCATCAGAAAAGCGGCCGCCGCGGCCGGGAATCGAACCCGCGACCATGTGCTCAGCAGCGCAACGCCTTAGCCACTGAGCCACCGCGGCGGGTTGCCCCGATAGTTTTACTTCTGGGCCTAAACAGATCCACATAATACGTTTTCGTTAAGCAGGTGTAATCAAGAGATAATGCTTCGTTATTTTTTAACGTTAACTTGTACCTGCGGTTGGTTCGAAAAGCTATCTGCCGTTCACACAAAAGCTTTTCTGCGCTGTCTCAAAGCCACAAGCACAATTTACTGAGCCTCCTTCTCTCAAGGCCTAGCCAGGTTTGCACCCCAGGAAACGTCTAATCCCAAGGCGTTTTCTAAATCAGCGAAATCTCGAAGAACACAAAACCACTAAAGAGCGAAATGGTTCGCACTTTTGTTTTCATGCCGTCTTTTACTGTTCATTTCTTGCCAAAGCAATATAAGGAGTAGAATTGCATTTAACTTTACTGCACCATCAGACTTCGAAGACAGCGCAGCTGACAAGAGCCGAAAAACAATGGTCCTCATTGTAAAAGCCTTCAGAAGTATAGCCCCCCTGGCTCCGTACTTTAAACCAGACTTCCGCCGGAGTGTCTCGCCCAAATTAAAAACGATGGAACTCCCGGAATTCCCGGTTATTTCCCGTCTGTTACGGCTTTACTCTGAATCACGCACGCCCACACGAACGCTCTAAGAAACGCACACACACGCACACGCGCACTCAAGCACACACGCACAGGTTGAAACCATTAAAACTAAACATTGCAGAAGTAGACCCCTAAGTCTTGAAGTTAATGCACATTCACAGTCTTGTTGTGTCATTGAATTTAACTTCGCTATAGCGGTACTAGCTCGCCCATAACAAGGTGCTTCAAGTCTTACCGCCTTTGAACTGAACCCACTCTGGGAGCGCGTTTATGCCGAATGTCTCCGCAAGGAGCCACATCCGCAGCTTTTTGTATGTAACCACCACAACCAGCATCGACATCTTAACTATCCGCAGCAGCAGCCAATTTGTACCACTGACGGACAAATAATTCCCCGCATAAAATGAAGCAGCAGGAAGGGAACAAAACAGCACAAAAAAGATGCAGATCAACATAATTTCTGATGTCACCTTTTTACCGAGATTTATGTTTCGTACTTTTCTCCCACCCCGCCCCTTGGTTATCTGTCGTGGTGGCTCAGGGGCTACGGCACTGTGCGACTAACAGGTCGGAGGTTGGATTCCAGGCCATGGCGGGAGTTTATGGGAAGCGGGCGGCACATAAAGTCACGTGTTTTATGATATTTTGACTCACATCAAGAATCTCCAAGTGGCCTTGCGCTTCCGTAGTTCGTCGCTGCGGTGTGCCTCTGGGCGCAGGTATTGCCTCGGCGTGTAGAACAGCTACAGGCAACTAACTGTAGACGTTAAATATCACTAGACTAGTTAGGCTTTTAGGTCAAACGAGGTCTTCCCACACCGTCGATGGAGGAGAACGATTCGATGTGTTTTCTTTCCATGCCGTCTACGTAGGTAAAAAAGCATATTTGATAGTAATATTCATAGCTGCATCTGCACACGGCCACTGTTTCGATGTTGGGACCGTGGTCCCGCTTTGAGCCACGCTTCCGATTGCTCCTTTTTCATGTACTTGATTTCGTCTTTATTCCTTGCTTACACATATCGAACCTGGGTATTCTCTATGGGCATGGGGCTGTTACGACCAGCAGGGCTGTAAAGGCCCCTGCTATGGGAACTCGTAAAAGAGCCGTGAACCCTACCGTTATAGGCTGCCCGAATCGGTATGGTGGACACCGAAGAGGATATCTTTGCAGGATAACTGTCTACACAAATAAAAGACCTCGGCGAGTATCCTCGGAAGTGCCTCACCTTCTATAAAGAATTGGGGAGGAGAGGATGTGCGTGTGGGTGTGCGTTTAGACAATCTCGGCCGAACCCGTCAAGAGGGTTTCTAGGCACAAAGAAGTAATTGAAAGGGTTTCCGCACGGTATTTCTTAATTTCTTTTCCCAAACAGCGCCGGGTTGGAGCTGTTTTCTTTTTGCATTTCGTTCGCAGGCTAGTTACAAAACCTCAGAAGATGGAGGCGGTTCGTGAAGCAAAGCGATAAAAGCTTACTTTTTTTGTTTTTCCCTCTAAACGCCGTCAGCTTGAACTTTCGAAGTGTCGAACACCAAAACCCCCTTAAGAACGTGAGGTTTTTTTCCACCGATAGCGCCAAGAAAGACGTCCACGGCCACTTGCGTGAAGGACCGCCTTTTGAACAGTTGACGGATCGCCCTCCGTGCAATCCATCAATGGCTGAGAGAGTAGCAAGTAACCCAGTAAAATGAAAAAAAACAACTGCTATACACTCAATGGCCTGGAGTTTACGAGAAGTAGACATTGGCGCGGTCTCCCCACTTTCCCGTGGAATTCCAGAGGATTGCTTGGTTTAGCAGAGTTTCTGGACCCTACTTTATGAGGACTTTTAGAAACCGTATTCAAAACCTCTACATGTGCCATAGAAAACACCTCTGGAACTGAAGTCTGTCAACAAGTTTGATGGCTAAAGTCTAGCGATTATCAGAAATATCCTTAGCACTACTCTATGTTTGCCTCTCTTTTCTCGTTCCCGTTTTTTTCCCGTCTTTTGGCACGAAATACTCCTTAAGGCAGACTGGCCGCAATTCCTACGGCATCTTTCCCTCAGTCAGACCTCTCGACCACGTGAGCCTGTTCTTGTCACGTGCTGTGCCGTTCACCTGTCACTGGGCATGCATCAGGATAACTCTTGCTCCATTATGGCAGGGTGTAGGCTTGGAGCAGGAATAAAGAACTTCGTTTATGCTTTGAGAACCCTGGGTAAAATTCGGGATGGTCCCTAACGTGGAATCATTTATTTATTTTTTCTTTAAAGCGGTGGTCCTTTTGGTGGCAGTCGTGCTGTCGGATGACGACGGCAGTGACTTTTCGCGTTTGACGGGGCATCTAAGGCTTTCTTATGAGTTAATTCCGGATTGACTAAATTCGCCTGCCCTTGCCTACGTACTTGAGTCAAAGTAGAGGGAGAGAGAGGGTAGAGGGAGAGTAGAGGGTCCACTTTGGGAGAGATGTGAACGGCTGCGGGTAAAAGTGTCCGGGCCTGCCAGTCACGGAGAATGTTCAGCGGCAAGTTCAGAAATCTATGTGAGGAGCAACAGCCGGGTCTCCGACCACGGGAGAAGGGCCGCAAGTTCTGACGTTTATCCAGCCTTGTACCGCTAGAGCAAGCTCCTCCAATTTCTTTATCAAACTTGTATAATAATACGTTCACGGTCAGCTCAGAAAACGTTGCCAAAGTGAAAATGCGTATGCTCTAGCCCATCGGTGCACGAGCTCAGCGGGTGCGGCCCCTTCTTTCGTTACGAGGCCAGGTAATTCAGGAAGCGTACCCTGATGGAGGCAATAATGGAATTCTCTCTATTGTAGGTAATCCTTTTGCGCGATGCAGTTGATGTTGAGTTACGCGGAAGCCTGACCGGCCTTGTGCCACGTCCCGCCGCTTGTAGAGAGCGCGTGGTTTCTTCTTTTTTCTAGCAATGCCTTCGGAAGATTTGCCATGAGAAATTCACAACCTGCGCAGAAAAGCGGAGCAATGGTGTTATTTCATTAAAGGACTCTCAGCCATTCCAAATGGCACCTACAGCGTAGCTGTATATTATGATCTCCCTTGCATTCTTCTTATGCCCTGTACTCCTTATACGTGCAAGGACGTATCCAAGCAGAAAGGCAGTATATGGCGTGCGAATAAGCTCGTATTATGAAGTGGAGGGAAAGGAGAAAATAGCATCGAACTGACGTAAACGCCACGGCACCGGTACTCTCGAAATAAAGGTGCAATGTCCTTATACGTTATAGGCCTTCCTTCGAATAAAAAATAGACACCAATGCGGTGTTTCTCGCTTGACCATCGTATACCACGCCAACAATGCTTAGCGCTCAAAGCTTTGAAGTGGTCACGTTTGCTCGCTTTACAGCGGCTGTGGCTGCTGGTCGCTTTTTGTGTTGCCTTCAATTATGAGCATTTTGTCGCCGTCACTCCTATTGCTTAACTTTTGCCCCCTACACGGAGTTCACAGCCGATGTAACCACGGGTACAAGCGGTGGCTGTGGTCCCAAGACCCGTCAAAGCAGGGACAGCTGGCGATCCGCCTGCGTTGCAAAGGAAGATTTTACTACTCTCGAAGGCCGCTTTGTCCACTTTATCGTACTGTGCTCGTTTATCGCTCGCTTTATACACAGAGCGGCTCCAAAATGAACAGAGCAACGCGAAAATTTTGCATCATATTTCATGTGTTTGTCCCCCAATAGCAAACAGGACCTTTCAAAAACAAGAATTATCGTTGATGTCCAAGTGACACGTTTTTGTTAAATTATGTTGGGTCCTAATATTTTGCCTGAAATCAACTCTGTGTGTTCTTTGTTTCGGGAAAGGCAGGCATTCCAGAAGTTATACCCCGATGCTAGTAAAGAAATGCATGCCCGTACGTGCCCCTGGCTCTTATGCCCCGTGACAGTGCAAGTTCCAGCAAATTTTACTACTGTAAGACCAAAACGGGTTCCAAAATATACATGAGCAAATGCGTTCCCAGAAATAAATGCCTAAGCTGTTGACTGAATTCTCCATTTTATGCTTCAGGCGACATTTTTATTGTACCTCAAATATAGAAGAAAATGTACCTGTGGTCCCGTGAAAAAGCAGCCTTCTTTTGGTTCCTTCCTTCCTTCCCATGTGAAGAAATTCCTGTTCCTGGAGCATCTAGACGCTTTGTGTCGGCAGTTGCCATTTCGTTGGTGGCACGGTTCTTGGCAGGAGTTCGTTTGTCATGCTGAGAACATGTTTTATAAAAGGGTGCTGAGGACCGCTCTACCCAGTGCAATATGTTTTCCTGTGAGAATGTAACGGGTGGCTCGCCACCTCATAATGCTGGCATTAGGTCTGGACATCCGCGCTGTTATTCTGGTCATCAGTGTGGCCACGCGTCCTTCACGTCGGTTCGCGTTACTTGGAACACGCAGTCATGTCTTCGTAACTGCTACAGTCCTTCGATCTTGCTATGTTTGGTATGGTTGTGATGGCCCATGGTACTCGCAGTGCAGCTTTCTAAGTTGTGAATGCTGCTTTTCAGGAAGCTCATAGCTGACCTCGCACAACACATTTTGCATTCGGTAATACGCTCCGAATACCAGGCACAAAGAATACTTGTCATTCTCATATGCAGTGCAGAGAAAACCGTGTAAGCTACATTCAAGTGTAGCGGGTAAGGCTAGCATAAACCGACCGGCGGATAAGTGTAGCCTAGTAATTGTAACTACATAGGCTGTTTGAAACAGCCAATCGAAATATGCCGCCTAGCAGGGCTGTGAAGTTATGCTGCTTACAGGTTGCAGAAGCGCCTACGCTGCTTTCAACGTAATGCAGACCATCGTCTATGAAAACTCACGACGTCAACTTGAAGAAGATACGCGACTTTTGTAAGCGACTTTAGTTCTCGTCGCAGGCTTTAGCTTGAAAGCATCTCCTAACCAATTTTTAAGGCGCAGCACAATGCACGCGTGACCACAAAATACAGGAACGATGCGACAACAATGCAGAGCTCCGTCATTTTATTGAAATCTGGAAGTATACGGCATCAATCTACTGCAGGCTACAGGCCCTATTCTAGTTCCCGAGTTGCTGCGTTCTTAGTATTGTGCTGTTTAGTGCTATATGTAACTATTGTGTTGTTTTATTTTGTTTGTCGATCATCATGGTACAATGAACAGAACAGTGAACACGACTTCCTTCCACGTCCCCAGAATTGGAACTGTAAGTTTCATTTCTACATTGAGCGTGTGCAGAGGAAATGATATGGTAAATGTCCTCTTTCATAGCAAGAAAGAAACAACCAGCTACAAAGCTGTCCTCGCGACAGAATTGTCTTATTACGACTGTTAATTATCGTGTGGACAGCTTCTGGTATCGCGACGTATTTTGTCATGCCAGCCGCATTTGTAGTGACTAAAAAATTCTGTCGTCTCGACAGCCGGCTATGTTACTACAGCATTTTTGTAGTGGCTATGTTGCAACAACAGACGTCACGACCGCATGATACCTCTGTAGTAACTACAAGATTCTGTCGTCACGGCAGCAGGCTTTGTTCTTACAGCATTATTGTCGTGGTTCTGTAGTAAAGACAGACCTCACAACGGCGTGATGGCTGTCGTGGCGACAGGTAGTTCTGTTGGGACTACCGGAATGTTTGTCGTCGAGATGTCGTTACGACAGAAATGTGGGTCGTAACAACAGATGGCTTTGTTGCAAAAGGGTGATTTCTGTTGTCACTAGAGATTTTTGTCGTAGGGCCGGAATTATTGTGGGGTTTCTGTCGTATTCCTGTTGTCGTTCTCCACTGGGATGTATGAATCCACAGGGCGTAAACTAGTGAGTAGGAAGCGCAAACAATTTACATACATTTTGGCTCCAATATCAACAGAACGCTGTTCCAAAGCAGCGTATATTCTCAGTTACAACAATTTTGCCAATACCCCACAGCGTGCATGTGCTGTGGTGCGTGTAACACTTTGTTATCTTGAGACTACGCGTGCAGGTATCAATGTACGGAAACAGATTTATTGTGGTCGACCTTCTTTGTGGTTGCGCTCTAATTTATTCAATAGTGTATGGTTTTCCGGATGCACCTAGAGTTTGTAGCAACATAGGCTCCTGCCGTAGCATCCCTATTTGTAAAAATATCGTGCGATTACCATTGCGAGTACGTGTAACTCTGCGGATATGCATAACTGCTAGAATCACAACATCGACTCTCTGGTATGTGCTAGAGCGCACGAGCGCGTCGTGCTTACTGTGAATCTCCCATCCTCAATCAATATTCGTAGTTTCGAGTACAATTGGTGCAATGAGTCGATTTTAGTGGAAACCGGTTGGCGACGTTACGCCCCAAAGCATGCCGTTAGGGATAACATTCGCTGTTTGTGTTCACGCTGAGCGTTAAGACATGCCAAGCGAAGTCAAACACAGTGCACGTTGAGATGCACGCACCGGTTGACGACGGTAGAAAAGAAGGCCTCACGTGAGGTTTAATGTTGGGCCATCCCAAACAGCGTTTACGCAAGCGACTTATAAAAGGAAAAAAACACGGGAGAATTCCTGACTCAACAATTTGTCACATCAGCGAAACCTGCCTCTTGGGCTAATATTGTTGTGACACTAAAACACACACTTTCATCAAGCCTTACCCAAGAACCGGGAGCTAAAAATATGCGCCTCATCCTGTATACATTCGTTGTTTCTAACCTGGAACACGGCGTTTCATTTCATCCAACAACAAACATATTACAGAGTATTTCATTTTCAGGACAGCTGAATTCCCCCGCACTTATCTTCCTCTATCCGATTTGTATGATGTATTGAAACACCTGCAATTACTCATACACTGTTAGGAACCAGTAAACAAGTAGTTTTCTTCGAAGCAGAAAACGACTTGTTCACTTTTCCCCAATTGTCCTCAAGAGTTGTCCTATGTGGTTTATCTAAGTTGTTGTAAGTCGTTTTTCGCGAAGAATAAAACCACTTAGGACAACTCTTATGACGATACAGTGAAGAAATAACTACCAGTGAAAGGGGAAAAAGGTATCAAATCTACCAGAAGCAAATTAAGGCATCCCTCTAGAATTGCCGGCCCATCCCAAAATCAGGGCCGACTGGTTTCGTTCTCACCGGCAATTGTCTTTACACCCCCTCGTTCAGCGCGCTTCTCGCGCTGCAACCCCTTATTCTGTGTCTCCACCTGGCCATGCTACAGTATTATAGTGTGTTCGAAATGTTTTATTCGATTGGCCTTCGCCTTGACTAGGCTAAAGGGATTCTCGAGAGCTAAGCTCATTATAGCGCCCTTTTTCCCCTTCTTTGCCATAGACCTCACTTTGAAGGCGACGATTTGTTATGTCGGCGAGATCCTCCAGCTCATTTGCACCCCGTCGCTTTCATCGGGATTTATTTTTGTGGGAGAAAAATAGCATTGATTTTCCTTATATCTATGCGTAAGAAAATGCTGACAGAGGAAGACCCGGTTTCGCTTGCTTTTCTCACGGTCGAAGGAGGCCGTCCACCAAGAAAGAATCAGGAAAATCAGCGTCAGAGAGGCACAGAAAAAGGGCGCGAAAACAAAACGAATGCCAAACCTCAAAATAAAAATGAGCCAGAAGCCCCCCAAAAGAGTGCTGCAAAAAATTACGCCCATCTTCCCGCGAGGGAACCCTGATGTGATGCGACGCATCGGGGGGTTCAATTGGCGTTTCCATTGGGTTGATTCTCTAAATCGGGTGAAACGTTTTGTGAACGCGTAGGATGCATTCCATCACATGCAGGTGTTCTCGTACGCGGGAAGATGGGCGTAATTTGTTTCTTTTACTGAGAGAGAGCCTGGTTGCCGTTTTTCGAGTGAGAGCGAGCGCTGGACTGAACCGCCGCAGCACGCTACCCGCTTTATATTCACAGCGCCTGAAGGAGAGGAGACGGCGGAGGAGAGTCGCGCATGCGCGCGCTTGCAGCGCTGGATCAGACGCGAGCGTAGCGAAGCGCACATGAGACGGAGTGAGTGTGGTGCATGCAGCTGTCGGAGAGAAGAACGGGAGAGAGTTGCACATGTGCAGTGAGCGTGCGGACGCCGCGACGACAACAACAACGCCGATGGAGGGACATGCCCGAGACCAAGAGATGCGTCGCATCTAAAAAATAATGCAAATAAGTGGTGGTGTAGTTATTGCTTCTGCGGAATTAAAAATTCACCCGCATTTCCCCGAAGGGGAGCATGGGGAAGTGCGAATGCACGGGTGATGCTATGAGGGGGAGTTATGTTGAACTGTGTTGGCATTCGCCCGTTAGTTGCATTTAACACCCCACGTGATCAAGTGGGGATTCACACACCCCGTTAGTCCCTCTCTGGAAATCTTGGTGAATTAAAGTGAATGTTCGAGAGGGAATGAAATCACACACACACACACACACACACACACGCACACACGCACGCACGCACGCACGCACGCACGCACGCACACGCACACACACACACACACACACACACACACACACACACACACACACACACACACACACACACACACACACACACACACACACACACACACACACACACACACACACACACACACACACACACACACACACACACACACACACACACACACACACACACACACACACACACACACACACACACACACACACACACACACACACACACACACACACACACACACACACACACACACACACACACACACACACACACACACACACACACACACACACACACACACACACACACACACACACACACACACACACACACACACACACACACACACACACACACACACACACACACACACACACACACACACACACACACACACACACACACACACACACACACACACACACACACACACACACACACACACACACACACACACACACACACACACACACACACACACACACACACACACACACACACACACACACACACACACACACACACACACACACACACACACACACACACACACACACACACACACACACACACACACACACACACACACACACACACACACACACACACACACACACACACACACACACACACACACACACACACACACACACACACACACACACACACACACACACACACACACACACACACACACACACACACACACACACACACACACACACACACACACACACACACACACACACACACACACACACACACACACACACACACACACACACACACACACACACACACACACACACACACACACACACACACACACACACACACACACACACACACACACACACACACACACACACACACACACACACACACACACACACACACACACACACACACACACACACACACACACACACACACACACACACACACACACACACACACACACACACACACACACACACACACACACACACACACACACACACACACACACACACACACACACAAACACGCCAGTAAAGTGCCACAGTATTTATTTACACATCAGCACCTGCCGGTGTTAGCGATGTACTAGACCGCCACGATCAGCGCTTTATGGTCGCTGAAATGAACCGTTAGAGGTTGTTCTATGACGGCGCGTATCTGACAGTTCCTCGCAAAGGCCAGGTCGACGAATCCACCGTTGATGGTAGTGGGTGAGTCAAGAGGTACGCACACCATGAATTTGAAATTTCGTGTCAGTACTCCTTTAAGCGGGTGCATTAGCCCTTCTCACGCCCGATTCCTGGCCAATCCCCCACGTGGGTATGTGCCATGCACAGACACCTATTTGTGTTGTCGTTGTACTTGATTGCTAGAGCGGATCTCAGATTTGAAATTTCGTGTCAGTACTCCTTTAAGCGGGTGCATTAGCCCTTCTCACGCCCGATTCCTGGCCAATCCCCCACGTGGGTATGTGCCATGTCAGCGGCCAGGCAGCGCGCGCCCATCTCCCCCCGTTGCCAAGGAAGACGAGGAGATTCCTGGCCAATCCCCCACGTGGGTATGTGCCATCTCCCCCCGTTGCCAAGGAAGACGAGGAGCGCGCGCACACGCAGCTGTTGCTATGTGGACGGACGGCGGTCAACGGAATTCAGGGTCGCTTATAAAGTGCATTCGCACTTAATATGCGCTAGGGACAATGAGGAAGACGCGGAGTCTCCCTAGCTCCCAATATTTCCCGCTTAGATTAAGGAAATCCATGGGAGCGAATTGTGTCTATCGCTTTTTCACGAACCTCATTCAGGAACTCCAGTCCATTTTCACTTCTTCAAGCGTTCATTTACGATGACTAAGATCTAAGCAGGGGTTTCGCTTCGTACGTGTTCCCCGCAACTGCGGGAGGGCTCTCAGGAAACCACTGATTAATTGATTAGGACGTATACCGCTCTGGTGCTACGTAGGCGATGAGGCGCGCCGTATTAAAGGGCTCCGGATTAATGTTGACCGCCCGGGAATCTGTAACGGGCCCTTAGGAATCGCAAGACTAAGCTAAAACTGATGTACAACTTAAGATTTTAGTAATTTCTAGAGTTTAATACGCCCAGGAAATGGCGTCATTGGAATTGATTTTGAAAGGAAAAGCTTTTGCCGTTTTCACAACTATTTGAGAAAAAGAGAGAAAGAGAAAGAACTTTGTTTTCCCAGAAGTAGAGAGCTTGGGCTTTCTTTGCCGCATTAGTCAGTCAGGAGATCTTGATCCGTGCCGGCTTCTTCGGCCATCTGGACAAGGCGTAGCTCCGTTACGGGATCGGAGCTGCGGAGCAGGGTTTCCAAGCGCTGTAGGTGCTTGATATCTATGGGGGGTAGGGGGGTGCTGTTCCGCGGTTTTCTTTGGCATTTCCACATAATGGGCATGAGGTCTGCGCGATGCCCGCATTGTTTATACTTGTCCCAGATTTTTGGATGGGAGTGACTATAGGCCAACAGGTTCGTTTAGGCATTTGTTTGAAGTTGCCTTCATTGCTTGGCTTGTGCGGCGTTGAGTGTGCGGTTGGCGGCTGGGAATTCGCACCTGCTGTGTTTGTGGTAATTTATCTCTTTGCGTGAGTTTAGACGGTCGAATTTCTCTGAGTGCTTTATTGCCACTGCGGGGGATTAAATGCTGCTCGGCTGACGATCTCGCAAGCAGCTGTGTGGGCCTGTTCTTGGCCCTGTAACCCTCCGTGGATGATGGTTAGTGTTTAATGGCGCAAGGCCAACGAGGGCAAAGAGCTCCGAAGAACAGGTTATTTAATAAAGAGAGGTGATTACCACACAAGGGTAGGTATAACAATATAACAACGTGGAAACCGAACACAGTAAAATCAATTAAAGATAATGGTGATGGCTGGTGCATAGGGCCAGATTTGATAATGCGTGATAGGAAATGAGGTTTAAAAACTTGACGTCTGACAAATACTGAAACACACGTTTCACGGAAACCATGGCATCGTCACCTAGAAACATTGATGGATGTAGGGGAATATGTTGTCTGTAGAGTTCTCTGAAGTGTTTGTGACGTGTTGTGTGAAGTGCCTTGCATGTGATTAGTATGTGCACTACGGATATGGCCTCTCCGCACCTGCTGCACTGGGGTCTAGAGGATCCCGTCAGCAGATACGAGTGCGTTGCATGGGTGTGCCCTATCCGCAGCCTACCCAAGGCGACTTCCATGTGTCAGTTATGTGAGTGAGATGTGTACTGTCCCAAGTGTGGCTTTATTACATGTAGTTTGTGGTCTGTCTGTTCATTCCAGTGTGTTTGCCATGTTCTGCGCAAGTGTTGTCTTATGTGTGGCTTGAGGTCTGTGTAAGGTAGTGTTATGTCTACTGTGTTTCGGAGTGCATCATTGGCGGCCATTTCATCCGCCACTTCATTTCCTCCGATGCCAGAGTGGCCTGGAACCCAACACACAGTCACCTCAAGGTTTGAAGAATATGCCAGCACAATCGATTTCAAGACAAGGTTAATTACATGGTTTTTCGAGGACTCTCCGGATGACAATGTACGGACCACACTCAGCGAATCTGTATAGATGAGGGATTTAGGAATATGATGTTCAACTATGTGACTTACAACAAGAAAAATGCTATATGCTTCTGCCATAAAAATATTTGTCTTTACATTCATTGTTCTATATGCTTCAAAATTCGGCCCATGTGCCGCACAAGACACTGCAGTGAACGTTTTCGATGCATCGCTGAAAAACTCTGCAGCCTTGTATTTATCCTGCACATACATGAAATGCTGCAAAATCCCACTTTTTGGTGTCCTGTTCAACCAACGCTGGTCAACCAACGCCTCGACGTCAGAGCTCAAAAGTGCAAGATCAGGAGGAATATATATGGAGCATACCGTTATCAACCTATTAAATAATATTGTTCGAATTGCTACAGCCTCAAGGACAGTGTTCAGAGTGACAGGGTGGCAGGCTAAGGATTTCCAGGCAATTATGGCCACACCGCCAGAAGAGTGTGTGCAGCCATCCCTGTCCTTTCTGAAGACCATGTAACTATTCAAGAAATTTGTGTGCATGGAAGTCAAATGTGTTTCCTGAACCCACATTACACTTGGCTGATTAGCATGCAGTATTTGGTATACATCGTCAAGATTTTTGAGAAGACCTCTACAGTTTATTTGAATTATATTTTCTCTTTCCATTATTTAGTGTGAGAGCTACTGGAGTGGGTATGTTTGTTTATGTGTCGTCTTTCGGGGCTGGGACTCTCGCCTTTTTTGGCTTGTCAGGAGGCTTTGGCGTTGGGACGCGTTCCTTGCGGTTCACCGCAGACAAGAATGGTTCGACGTCCATTTCATCCTCGGATGTCCTCGGAGCACCTAAGGGATCAGGCTCCTTGGACCGCGGACCCTTTGGGGCGCGCTTTTCTTTGTCCGCAACCGACGAGGGTTTCAAAAACGCCTCTGATGGCGCAGGCGGCGCGGTGGGGGTGGGAGCTGCCGCTGGCTCCTCCATTTCCATCTCCGTGCCCTCGCATGTGGTTTGCGACGGTGGAGCGGAAGTGGAGGATGCAGCATTCCCACCGGACGTGGATGCGACCACAGCCGCTGCTGGCCCAGCGAGTGGTGCGGAGGCGGGTTGGGCTGGAAGAGGCAACCCAGGGGGGGGGGGGGGGGGGGGGGGGGGGGGGAGGGCGAAGGCGGGACCAAGCACGACTCTCGGTACTGGGTCCCCGCCGAAACAAGACGCCGCTCCTCCCCCCGGAGAGCTGCGTCGGCCCTGCCCAGAAGGAAAGAGGCGAACCTCTTCCGCGCCTCTGAGAAGGTGATGTTTTCAGTGACCTTGATGTTTATGATTTTCTTTTCAAGTTGAAATTTTTCAGATTTCCTGGAGTAGGCCGCGTGTGGAACCTGGCAGTTTATGCAAAGAGACTGTTGCACCTTACAATTTTCGGACGTGTGGTCGTGCTGGGTGCATTTCGCGAAGGTAAGTCGGCCGCGACAGGAGTTCGTGCCGTGCCCGAACCGTTGGCACTTGAAACAGCGCCGCGGGTTCGGGATGTAAGGCCGGACTGGACATCGCACGAAACCTGCATTGATGGAAGGCTGGGCCTGTCAAAGGTTAGGATGAGGTGCTTTGTTGGTATGTGTTTATCATCTCTTCGTATAGTTATTCGCCTGACCGCTGTTACGCCCTGCCCACGAAGGCCCTCCAGCAAGTCGGCTTCAGTTTCATTCAGTAGGTCATAGTCGGAGACCACGCCCTGAGAGCTGTTTAGGCTGCTGTGGGGCGTGACTCGGATGGCCAGATCGGCGATGCTGGTTTGCGCAAGAAGTTTATCAGCCTGATCCTGGCTACTGACTTTAACAAGAATTTCACCAGTTCTTTGTTTTTTGGCTTTATATGATTCGCCGATGACACCTTCAAGAAATTTGGAGACAAGAAATACTGACTTTGAAGCAAGAGGGTTCAACTGGTCAACTGGTTCTATCACTAAGATGCGAGAGTAGTTGTTCGGTTTCGGAATACTCAAGTTAGGAAGTGGTGGAAAGGAAACTTCGGTGCGGCCCCTTTTCGGGGGCCGGTCACGTTTGGGGGGGGGGGGTTGGAAAATGCCATGTGATACATTGGAAAGCACGGAGACAGGGGTACTTTCTCCTTTGACCTTACCCTGGTAGTCAAAGAGGTCCCGGAGCTCCCTGCCTGGTAGACAGGCAGGGAGCCCATCGGCCGGAGCTTGACGAAGGCTCCAACAGCCATAGTTCAAGGCTTCTAACACTTCACCTTTCAACTTCTAGCCACGGTAGGTTACAGCTTAAGTATGGGGGGCTCGGGGTACGCGGTGTCGCCACTCACCGTCACCAAGATTACTCAAGGTGCCCCTTGCGGGGTGTAACCCTTCGTGGGCAGGAGTTTAGATAAGTTTAGTCGCCCGGTAATTTGGTGCTCGTAGCGGTTGAATCATTCTTGCGGCGACTTGGGATATCCGTCCTTTGCTGTAGCTACGTATGGCTGCCTTGGAGTAGCTGATCATGTATCTGGCTCGAGTTGCGGTGATCGCAAGAGCGATTGATGCCTTTTCTCAAGATGTCGTTTTTTTTGTGAGGACTGTTGCTGATGAGAGCGTTTGTCTTTTGTGGTCCACTACCACCACGGCCATGGCGTTGTTGTCGGGATTGTCTGCTGCGTCTACGAATACTGTTTCGAGGTTGTTGCCATATTGTTTTGTGAGGACTCGTGCTCTTGCCGTTCTCCTGGCCTCGTTATATGTTGGATCCATGTTTAAGGAGAGTGGAGTAGTGCGTATAAGCTATCGTAGCGCGGCGGGTTTGTCAACCTCTTCGGCTTGTGTCCATTAATAGGGGATGCAAAGTTCTCTTTGTATGTGCCGCCCCGTAGGAGTTTTGGTGAGCCTTTCAAATTGTAATATTTGTTGTGCCTCTATGAGCTCGTCGATGCGCTTGTAAAGGCCCAAGGCATCGAACCTCTCGTTTGGGGTTGGCATTGGCTGTCCTATAGCTCGTTTGTATGCCCTTTTATTCATATTATTGATGTTTTTCTTTTTCCACTTCTTAGGATAAAGGTAAGAGGTGACGTAGATGATCCGGCTAATGATGAAAGCATGGATGAGTTTTATGGTGCTTTCTTCTTTCATCTCCCCGTTTCGGTTGGTTATGCGAGAAATAATGGGGATGGTCTGTGTAGTTTGCTTGTCCGATGCCTTTATCCTTTGAGATGTCAGTGTGTGGGAATTGGCAAATATATGTTAAAAGGTACGACACTGAAGTGTGTTCTAAGAACTCTTATTCGCTGTTCCTAATCGCAGTGAAGTAGTTTAACTGGAGAAATCCGCGGTCTAAGTCCTCAGTGGAACTGTGGACCCCAACTATTACAGTAATGCTCAGGACAAGAGCAAATATGAGCCCTTAACGGCTGCATTAAGCTGTGTTAGCAGTTGCCCAAGACAATAACATAAGTGTTCCTAAAAATGAAGTGGATGACGCCAGTCGACCAGCGTATTTTAGGCTAGGTGCGTCAGACATGCGTCTGAGAGCACTGTGTCAACCGTGCATGTGATAACTTGAGATTCAAGCAATGTATCCCAACTTTAAAAATATCGGTACACATTTTAGAACTCAAGCTTCAGGAATTGTGTACGCCAACCTAAATTGTCCGCACAGCAACTTCTTAAGCATAGCCACACGCAACGACAGTCTTCATGGGACTGAAGAATTCACGCTTTTCACTTCGTAGAAAAATCTGAGGTCGTCGAACAAGCTTTCTAGCTTGTTTACCGGCATTTAGGGATGGGACTGACTGTTCCACTGTGCCTTTTTACCGCGCTGTTTTCACTTTTGTACTCGGTTAGACTGCATTTGAATAGCGCACTTTTGAATGGGTTCCTTAATGGGGAAACAGTGAAAAAAAAGACAACCGAGGATACACAAATGAATGGCGGAAGAAAGCGTTTACTTGTTTTTTTTTTCCCGAAGCATTTCCGCCTGCCTACCTGCCAGACCTGCTGAACACTTTACTCCGGCGCAGTCTCCGCTTTTGTGCTTTTTATAATGCTTTACAACCCGTTTTGATAAACAGCCGTAGAGGGTTCCGTCATACTTATTGCTCAACCTTGCAATCTGGCTTGTATGGCCCAACAGTTATGTCATGTAATAAGCGGCCTTAAAGTAAGCGTTATTAACACGCCTCGGTGTCGAGGTCCCTCTCACCTCATTTCCCAGTTTAGCGAGCGCGGAGGACAAAAACACATCGGCTGAGCTAACGTTGTATACGTACAGAGCGTGAAGGGCCGCGTATTGATCGAGCGTGTTCGGAAACGGCCTTGTCTAAAATACGGGCTACAAAGGGTCCCTTGACGCGAGGGCTTCTAGATGATCGCACGAAAAAAAATTGCCAAGGTGGTGTGCCTGTAGATGACAGCTCGCTTGCGTCACGCCCACCATTCCCTGCAGGAGGCGAAAAATGAACATTTCATGGGTTTCTGCAATACCTACCCATTCTATTTTCGACTGTTGGCTAGAGGAGGACGCTGGCATAAATGTTGCTTAGACCTTTTGTCCAAGCTGCTCGGATGATGAAAGTTCATGTGCGCTGTTTTATTTGTCATACATGAACAATTTTTAAGGAGAGAGAGAGAGAGAGAAAGCTCTTTATTAGAGGAGAAAACCGAGAGTTTTGCCGGAATCGTGCCACCGACATGCTACTCGGCGGGGGAATGGGTAGGGGAGGGTAGAAAAGGCCCTATAGATACAGGGCAGAAGAAAGAGAAGAGAAGAAGTAAAAAAAAAAAAAAAAAAAGAAACGGGCATCATGTAGTTTGTGTGAACAGTTCGACGAACGTCATGTTCTCAGTAGTTTAAATCAGTTCAGTGACGCCGATCTCGTCCAGGTATTCAAACAACGCTTTTAGTGCTTTGCGTTGTGCTGAAGGAGTGTGCCAGGGGCCAAGGAGCACTTGTAGGCTGATTGGTCCTGGGCGTAGGTGTTCGATCTTCTGTTCCAAACGGCACCTTGCGAGCATGTAAGCGGGGCACTCTAACAGTACGTGTTCCACGGTTTCTGGCGATCCGCAGTTATCGCAGTAAGGATTCGAGGTGGCGCCAAGTCGAAACAAGTAAGTTTTTGTAAGCGCTGCATTGAGTCGTAATCGGTGATACAAAGTTTCTAGTCGGCGCGGAAGTCGCTCTGGCAGCTTAATCCTCAGCTCGGGGTTTATGTATTGCAAGAACGGATAGTGGTGCTCTGGAAGAGACCAGAGACGGTTCCGCTCTATTAAAACAAGTGCCTTCGTCATAGCTGAGGCATCATGTTTGGTGAAAAAGACCTTCCTCATATTACGCATTTGAAGGCCCCTGCGAGCTGCTTCATCTGCCTTTTCATTACCTGGAACACCACAGTGGCCTGGTAGCCACTGAAATGTCACTTGGTGCCCAGTGTCTTTGGCCTGGTGGTGCAAGTAAGTTATTTCACGAGAGGCGTGTTCGTGAATGCTGAAGCAGTCGTTGCGCAGTAGACTTTGGAGGGCTGCCTTGGAGTCTGTTAAGATGGTCCATTGCCCCGGCGGTTGGCGGAGAATGTACCGGATGGCTTCCTTGATGGCGTGAAGCTCGGCTGACATAGATGACGTTGCCCGCTCGAGACGATAAGAGAACGTCTGTCCAGTGGACGAGATGAAGATCCCGGAGGAACTGCGGCCAGGCGTACACGACCCGTCTGTAAAAATTTGTTTTGTGCCTGAGTATAGTCGGCAAATGTGGCAGAGTGTCAACTGTAACAAGCCGCTTTGATTCGTACTCTTTTTAGAGTCGATTCCCGGGATGTTGCATCTAATATGCAATGGCGATAGGGTCCAGGGCGGGAAATGAGACGGCATTGAATTTGGTGCCTGGGTGGGAATCGAAAGGTGCAACGACTTCAATGTTCGACCGAAACTTGAGTTCCCATTTTCTATCAGTCGGGTTATTGTACGGGTTTTGGCGTGCATCCGATGTCGCAGGTGTATCCGCACGGTTTCTTGGAGCCTAATCACGTCCAAGGGCAGACAGCCAGCTTCAGCGACAGTACCCAAGCACGAAGACCCTCTGGGAAGTCCGAGGCAGATACGGAGGCAATTGTTTCTTGCCGCGTCTAGCTGTTTCCTGCTTGTTGGTGACAGATTTTGGAGGACAGGGAGACTGTAGCGCAGTATGCCGTCGACATAGGCTTTACAGAGTAGTATCATGGAGCGGCAGTCACTGCCCCATCGACTACCGGCAAGATACCCGACGATCTTTGACATCGCAGATATTCTCGTACGGAGCCTTTTAACCTCCGGAGCCCACGAAATACTGCGGTCTAGTAAGATTCCGAGGAATCTTTGAGTACGTACATATTGCAGGGTACGGCCTCCGAGGACTAATGGATATTGCTTCATGTTCTTGCGAGTAAAAGCCATCGAAACACTTTTCTCAGAGGATAAATGCAGTCCTATTGGCGAAAGGTATGCTGATATTTTCGCAAGAGCTTTCTGCAGTCTTTGATGTGTGGTGCGACGTGACCGCGCCGCACTCCAAATGCAGATGTCGTCCGCATAGAGTGTGATATGTACGCCACCCGGGAGGACTCGCTTTAGGTGGATGAGTGTCAGGTTGAACAGGAGAGGGCTCAAAACGGCCCCTTGAGGCACTCCTTTTTGTATAGCGTAGTAGGACGTTGGGCCTTCTGGAGTGCACATGAAGAGTTCTCGCCCCTGTAGGTAGTTTGTTATCCACGCATAAAGTTTTCCCCCGAAGCCAAGAGCAGCAAGAGATGTTAGGATTGCATCATGGAAAACGGAATCGAATGCCGATTTTATGTCCAAGAATACTGCAATGGGGATGTATCCGTTATGTAATTCGTCCTCTAGAGACGAAACCAGGGAAATTACGTTGTCGATGGCAGCTCTATTCTCGCGAAAACCGTTCATCTCAGATGGATAAAGTTTTTTGCTTTCAAGGAACAGGTCATTCTCCTGTGTATCATTTTTTCCATAATTTTACCGACACAGCTTAGCAAAGCTATCGGTCTGAAAGAATCATACCTCGTGGGTGATTTTCCAGGCTTCAGGATGGCCACGAGCTTTGCTAGTTTCCATTCTGAAGGTACGGTGCCAGTGAGCCAGAGTGAATTGTAGTATTCCAGGAGACGTAATCGAGAGTGGTGAGACAGGTGACATATGGCCTCGTAGGTGATTTCGTCTTGCCCAGGCGAAGAACGTTTGTTGGCACGGGAAATGGCTGCGTTGAGTTCTTGCACGGTAAAGGGGAGGTCGATGGCGGGGCAAGCAGCTGGCGGTACTTCGGAGGAGCCACTTCTAGGGCATGTCGGAGGTACTGATTTTGTGGTCAGGATTCTACAGTACTCTTCAGCCGCCTCTTTTGGGGAAATGCCAATGTGCAACGATAGCGCTCTGAATGGGTATAGCTGCTGAACATTGCTGCGCATTCCCTTAACAACGCGCCAGATGCGTGACAGAGGTTCGTGGAAGTCTAATTTTGAGCAGAAATCACGCCACCGCTGCGTTCTCAACTTTTCCAAGTGACGCCTCACCTTCCTCTGTGTTCCTCGAGCCTCTCGTACATCTTCTAATGTCTTAGTGCGTCGTGCCTTTCGTTCTGCTCGCGTGCGAATGGCTCGTAATTTTTTGTAGTCTTGGTCGGTCTTTACATGTAAATGTTTCTTCATGGTTCGGGAGGATTCCTGAAGGCAGTTGGTTAAAATTGGTATAAGGTCTTCGTCCGGAGTTGCTGCTGTGATTCTGAGGTCTGCAGGCGCCCTGTAGCCTTCCCAATCTGTGCATTTGACCCTCAGTTCACGTCGAAACATAGCTGCACTGGGAGAGGATATAAGGATGGGGTAGTGATATAATCAACTTTATTAAACGGGCTCATGAACTGAAACCCTTCCCGTTCCACCGAGGTATAACGGGTCAATTAAATACTATACTCTTGTGTGGTTCCTTGCCGAGCAAGCACTCCCGGTTATGGACATCTCGTCCTTGTATAGGTCCTTTATTTCAGATGACTTGCCATCAACGCATTTTGGAATGCGAGAAACACGAAAACCAGAAATTTTCTGGCCCGTTTCTGTTCCCTTGTGTCGAGTGGCACGCTAGTTGTTGGAACAACACTTAAACATTTATAGGCTGGGGTTGGATAAAAATAATCTTCCGCTTCATAAAAGAAATGCCACATTTGTTCAGCCAACATTAAAAGGTACGCGATTCAGTCGGAAATCTGACCAGTACTTCTCTTAAAAAAGAGAAATGGTGAATGAAATTGTTCGTAGTGGTAGTGGTCTGCATAAAAGACCTCGACATGCAGCCTAATGTTAGACGAGGGGTATACGATTGCTAACACTGCGAATACGATGCCTTGTCTATAATACAAGACTGCGTTAGATTTCAGACACATGGAAATGCAGTGACGCTCCATAGTCTAATAAGGCCAGAGCAGCTTATTACCAATCAATTTCGCCTTAAGCCACTTATTTCAGTTTTAGCCTATTGGAGAGAAGTTAAGGGCCAGTCTTAAATAGGGTATACCCCTTGGCTCCTCTCCACAGCCTGTTTCAGTTGAAGATTCTTTACGGCTCAAGTAAAAGAAAAATAACCTGAGAACAATTTATGGCCGTGCTTACGTCGGCTGGATCGTTAAAAGTCTAATGGCCCGGCGAACGATACCAAGAGTCATACACCGTCAACATGCCGGGGGCATGTTGACGTTTCTTGTAGTCCAACTTAAAGGATTTTCCGGAAATGAGCAAGGTTGAGTGCAGCGGCTAGCAGCCCTTCTGAAACAATGGTGGTAGCAACTAACTTCCTGGTTTCTATATCGTGACTGGCTTCACTCTAAGGTTCTTGGCTATCTTGAAGGGGATCGGATCCGTCCTTTTTCGCTCTTTTGGGGTGTGCCAGGCAGGAAGAGTTGCTGCATGGTCTCCGTAATTTGAGTTCACGAACGACTAGGAATTGGCCATTCTGACCTGTGTACACACCGAGTAGTTGCCGCTTCCGGTGCAGCAGCTGGGCGGTCGTTGGTCGCCCTGCTCCTCCCGGGATAAGAGCTGCTGGAGTGTGATTTTCTCAGCCAGCTCCAGATGATCTAACACTGCCTTTTTGAGGGCGTCGTATTTGTTGTGATGGAGGTGGTACCAAGATGTCAACAGCGTCGGAAATTTCTGGGCCCAGAGCTGCGACTGCATGAGGGTACTTCGTCCCCTGCCACGTTATTTGCCGTGGCTGGAAGCGGGCGTGAACTTGGCTGAACCATACTCTTGGGTTTTAAGGCAAACGTTTTGTAGCTGAAGTTCTTTCGCGAAGACCGCAGGCGTGGATGCAGCAATGTTGTCTTACGAGTTGATCTCGTCATGTTCGTTAGAGCTTTGTCAGCATCACTGATTTTATGCAGCTTGGGATGTCGGCTGCTGAAGGAGACGAGAAAACAGGCGTTTTGCTGGTTCGCAGTATTAAGGCAAGACGGTATATTTTCGAAAGAGTAGTACGTGGAGTGGGTTCCCCGACGATGGGAAGAAAGGGGAGCCCCGCATTCTCCTAAAATGGCGTGGGAAGGGGTCCCTCAGAGAGTAGGCGGCCGCGGTGCGAGCAGTCGGCCGGACAGCAATGTGTAGCAGCATTAGGCAATGAAAAGGTCGAGCCAAAGGACACATATATTTAAGACAGAAGGCACCAGCTGACAGGCCAGCGGTAGCCAAGCCTCTTCTAAGACTCGGAGTTACTGGGAGCCACGGACACCTCGCGCCAGAAGGCTAGGGCAGTTTCCCTCAGAGTGGTACTTTGTCGTCTTCGGCGATGTTGCTACAGAAGCGCCCCCTCTCATGGCGGAGGCATGGAGGTAGCTTGATTGATTTTAGGGTTTAACGCGCCGACGCAACGCAGATGATGAGGCGCGCCGTAGTGGAGGGCTACGGATTAATTTTGACCACCTGGGGATCTTTAACGTGCGCCGAAATCTCGTACACACGGGCGTTTTTGCTTTTCGCCTCCATCAGAAAAGCGGCCGCCGCGGCCGGGAATCGAGCCCGCGACCTCGTGCTCAGCAGCGCAACGCCTTAGCCACTGAGCCACCGCGGCGGGTGGCATGGAGGTAGCCGTAACAATACTTTAGAAGGCTGTCTTGTGGGTATCGGTGTCGGTTGTGACTGAGGCAGCTGAGGAGGGTGAACCGGTGTTAGCATTGAGCATTCGTCTGATTACGCAGAGAGCGGCTCTTCAATGAAGGCTCGTTTGGGGCGATCAACAGAAACAGAGTCCCGTCTGCATCCAAATTCACACTGAAATGTTCATCAGCACGATGAATGGCGCGCTAGGGTCCGTCGTAAGGGCAGTGCAGTGGTTACTGCACTGTGGCAGGGAGAACGAAATTGTAGAGGGATGTCGCCAGCTCGATGGGAAAATGTAGATCCGCGTACTGCTGGCACCTCGGTGCAAGCGCCCGAAGTGAGCAAAATAAATCTTCCAGTTTGGACATATACTACGATGGATCACGGCATGGTTATGATAAAGAAGGGGTGAAACACTCCCCTGTCAGGCGTAGCGCCGCACCAAAGAAAATCTCTGTGGGCGTCTAGTATAGATACTGCTTCAAAGTAACCCCAACCCTTAGCAGAACCTACGGAAGGGCTGTGGACCAATGGGGGGTAGCGTCCGGCTGTGCCCTCAATGCGGTCTTGAGGGAGCGGTGAAAACACTCAACGAGCCCGTTCGCAATGTAGGGGTACGCGGTGGTGCGCATGCGGAAAGTGCCAAGAAGGATCAGCAGGTAATTGAAGAGTGCCCATTCAATCTGGCGACCCCGTTCGATGGTGATAGTTTATTGGACACCGTTCTGGGAAACCCAGCCCGCAACGAATATGTTGGCGATAGCTTCACTACGGATGTTTGGAAGAGTAAACACCTCAGGCCACGCTTGAAACGACCGACGACAGTTAGTAGGTATGTGATCCCGTTTGAAGGAGGCCAGGGCGCCACAAAGTCTACGTGCACCTTGTCGAGGCGCTCAGTTGGTGGCGTAAACGAGCCGAAAGGGGCCTTGATGTGCCAATGAACCTTTTTGGGCTGGTATAAGAGAGAGCAGCGGGCCCACTCGCGTACGTCCTCGCTGATGTCTGGCTAAACACAACACTGCGGCAGCAGGTATTGCGTGGGTCGTATTTCAGTGTACGATAGTCTATGGAAGGCATCGAAAACAATGCGCCGGAAATTCGCGGGGACGAGTGGGCGTGGGGTGGGCGTGGAAAGATAACAAAGCACCGGTATAGGATACGATGGAATGACTACTTTACAAAGGAGCAGCGAGCCGGGGCTTTCTCGAAGCGCTTATATTTCGGTGTCATCCTGCGGCGCTGTGGCGAGTGCGTCGAAGTCAATGTCAGGCGAGCCGTGAGTTCTGCAGATTAAAGCGCGACATGTGAAAGCGCATCCACAGCAGCGTTGTCCTGCCCTTGCATGTGCCGTATGTCTGATGTAAATTCCGCGACGGAAAAAAGACGGCGGTCTTCACAAGGTAAAAAAATTGGCGCCAATCCACGTCGTGAAGGTTATTGGAAAGCAAAGCTTTGAAGGACGCCCACAACAATTTCCAATGCGACGTCACTTGAATTCACACACGTGGTTCTACAAAGAGTGAAACCAGAGATTCTGCCAGCCCTTACTTGAAATTCGCGGGGGTGGTGTCCCGAACGCAGCAGCGTGGCCTGCCATGGCCGGGCTAAAGTGGCGGGCGCTGCCGCTGCAGCGTGGTCGTGAGTCGGGAGAAAGAAAACGGAGAGAAGCGTCTTTCGAAGGGTGAGACAGCAGACCCTAGCCATCGTAATGTGCTAGCTTAGGGCTACACCACCGCGCGACACCAGAGCAGACACCGAAACAATTCGGCGTGTGAGCGTAGGGATTCCCATTTATGCCGAGTCACACTAGTTACTCTAGTAAGTTTGAGAATTGAGAGAAAGCAGGGGAAACTTTTATAACCGCTATTTATCACAACCAGTTGATACTTTCGCCTTTTGTAATACCTCTTAAAACACAACCGAATGTGTTAATCACCAATTTTGAAAACGATGTCCCATTCGTGGCAAGCAGTGCGCAAAAGTCAGCGTTTCTCTATTGGCAAGATGTCTGTATGTGTTTTTGACATTTTGTTTTCCCGCCCTGAAAAAAAATCCTTAACGTATGTTTGCCGTACGACCAGTTACTTTCGTCGGGTGCGGTTTACCAGGAGGTGCTGTCGAACAGGTTAATCAAGCCGTGTAAAGCAACCGTGTAATAGACACGAAGCTTCACCAAAACAGGCACTAAACAACCGCCTTTAAAGCAGACGACAAAGCTCGCCCGCTGCCGTCGCCGCCGCCGTGGAGGAACTTTGGTGTGTGGAATGCTGGGTAAATTCGTGGCGCCATTTCTAGTATGCTCCTTGAGTGAAACCCTCCGCTCCGCCTCCCACCCGCCACCACCGCCTCCGACGCGTTGGTAGTGTGTTGTCTCGCACGCCACGAAAGAACCGTCGGCTGGTAAAGCTAGAAAGCTTTGCTTTAAAATTTGGTGGAATTCTACAGGATGGTGAAGGTCAGAGGTTTGTGGTTCGTCTGGATATGAAACTCTCGAACCTTCAAGAAGGGCCGGATGTGGCGTACAGTCATGTACATTCTAGGAATTCTGTTCCCAAAGGGCTGTAGAGTGACTTCGTGGGGTACAACTTGCGGAAAAACAAAGCGAGGGGTAGGCAGGCATTATCTACAAGCTGTTTCTGGAAAGCACCGATTGCAGCGCAAGATGCACAAGTCATTATGCAAAGCGGAACTACGGGTGTCGGATGGACAAGGAGGGTAGACGAATGTCGTGTCGCGGGAGGTGACCGACTCAAGGGCCCGGCGACTGCAGCAAGGCGCTACAGGGCGCCGGCACACCAGACCGCGGCACGAGAAAAGAGTATGAGAACTGACCCGTTTGAGCTCACTCAACCGACTGAGCCGTCAATCGACCGTTCACTCACGACGACCCATGACGCCATGACGACGACGTGTGTCGCCAAGCCATCAATAACACTACAGCTAAAAGATGTCAAATTCTTGGATGCAGCAATCGAGGGTCATGGGAGATGGTAATGCATGATAACAAAAAAAAAAGTTATATTCATGCTCTTTGCGCATGTGTTGTGAATGAACTATAGAGTATAAATGTGTGTGTGTTTGTATTGAATAAACAGTTGATACAAAGCGCTCGTCTTGTCCTCCGTTTCTTGTGTTTCGTCCGTCGCGCTTCAAACATGAAACTTTACACACAGAGGCACACCTAGTGCCCATGCGCTTCGGAGGTCGCCACTGACCTTAACAACCTCTGGGACACTTTGGTCTTGAAATTCTGGAAAGCGTTTAGGGCTCCTGGAGATGAAGTGAGCGCAGATGCTTTTGGTTTATGTCTTTTGGACATGTGTGTCAGTGACCGAAGCAGGGCGCTGCAGTTCAGGATGACCGGGCGATAAAACTTAAGTTGGTCAAGGAACTTGCGGAGCATGAGCATGAAACTTGGCTGCGGAAAGTCTTGGATGGCCTGTACTTTTGAAGGCAAGAGTGAATGCAATTCTTGTGTACATGGCGACCGATGATATCCATGTTATGAACACTGAACACGGACTTGGATTTATTAATGATGAGGCCGTATTCGGTACGGCGACTAAATAGTGTGCGAGGGTACTGGATGTGTTGTTCCGCGTCACTACTAAACACAAGCATGTAATCGATGTAAGCGAAGCAGTAAGGTAATCCTCGGGTAACGGTGTCAATGAACCATCAGAAGGTTTGTGAAGCGTTGCGAAGGCCGAAAGGCATGCGGACGTATCTCGAAAAGTACGAACGGCGTGATCTTTGCCGTCTTCAGAATATCCTCAGGCTCCACAGGAACCTCACGGTAGGCCTTAACAAGCTGGATGTTGAGAAAACCGTAGCACCGTGCAGTGGTGCTGTCAAATCTGTGATCTGCGGAAGTTGGTAACGATCGGTCACGGTGGCGCTGTTAAAGGAGTACTGACACGAAATTTCAAAGCTGAGATAACTATGTAAAACGCTTCCTTTTAATCAGGAGATATCTCCCAGCGAGTTTCAACAGCAACCGTTCAGCGAAACATATTTAAAATCAATTTTAATCTTCGCCCGCACGAGAAAGCCCACAGCGGGCCGACGTGACATCATCTGCTACGTGCCCCAAACTGCCGACGTCGGGGCTCCCGTGACGAAACCGACGCGCTGGCTGTGGTTGGCGCGCGCTGCTCGGGCGTGTGTACACGTCAAGGTTTTGGGACTGACGTCATGCTGCCCGGGCCTGTGGGGACGGAGAAGACCTCGGCCGGTCTGGGCGCGCGCGTGCGCTCGCTCGCGCGCGCTTCCAGAGAGGCAGCGATACGGCAAGAATGGTGACGCCATGTGATACATGCTGTCATGGCGGCCGCTCGGCGTTTTTTTGTCGAAACCGAAACTGGCACGAATAAACGACGCCGTAAATGAACGTTTACGCTGCGCTCGACCGTCTAACCTGTCATTCTATGATTAGTGGGCTGGTAGGCACGCATAGCAGCGAAAAAAACGTAACATAAAAATTTCGTGTCAGTACTCCTTTAAGCAACGAATAGTCTCCACAGGGACGCCAGTCTCCTGGTGTCGACTTTGGCACCCTGTGCAGCGGGGATGTGTAAGGGCTTGACGATGGTTGACCGATTCTGAGCTCAAGCTTGTTTCAACCTGCCAAGTGCGATCTGGTAGCGATCAGGCACTAAGAGATGATCTCGAGCGTGAATGGGTCGGCGACCTGTGGCAATGTGGGGAGTAATGTCATGTGTGACCGGGAGAAAAAAGCTTGCAGGTCACAGAAGCGACGGGAATTTCTCCAGAAGCTTTTCATAGACCGACTTCGAATAGATGCTTGCGACCGCCAAGAGGGG
Organism: Haemaphysalis longicornis; assembly: GCF_048455015.1. Taxonomy (NCBI): domain Eukaryota; kingdom Metazoa; phylum Arthropoda; class Arachnida; order Ixodida; family Ixodidae; genus Haemaphysalis; species Haemaphysalis longicornis. Next base: position 75,606,414 of record NW_027526361.1, on the reverse strand, counting down.
TTCCTTATATGCTGTGCCCTGAATGCGGTCTTGAGTGAGCGGTGAAAACACTCAATGTGGGGGTACGCAATGTGGGGGTACGCGGTGGTGCGATTGCGGGAAGTGCCAAGAAGGATCAGCAGGTAATTGAAGAGTGCCCATTTAATCTGGCCACCCCGTTCGGTGGTGATAGTTTATTGGACACCGTTCTTGGAAACCCAGTCCGCAACGAATATGTTGGCGATAGCTTCACTACGGATTTCTGGAACAGTAAACACCTCAGGCCACGCTTGAAACGACCGACGACAGTTAGTAGGTATGTGATCCCGTTTGAAGGAGGCCAGGGCGCCACAAAGTCTACGTGCACCTTGTCGAGGCGCTCAGTTGGTGGCGTAAACGAGCCGAAAGGGGCCTTGATGTGCCAATGAACCTTTTTGTGGCTGGTATAAGAGAGAGCAGCGGGCCCACTCGTGTACGTCCTCGCTGATGTCTGGCTAAACAAAACACTGCGGCAGCAGGTATTGCGTGGGTCGTATTCCAGTGTGCGATAGTCTATGGAAGGCATCGAAAACAATGCGCCGGAAATTCGCGGGGACGAGTGGGCGTGGGGTGGGCGTGGAAAGATAACAAAGCACCGGTATAGGATACGATGGAATGACTACTTTACAAAGGTGCAGCGAGCCGGGCCTTTCGCGAAGCGCTTATATTTCGGTGTCATCCTGCGGCGCTGTGGCGAGTGCGGTGAAGTCAATGTCAGGCGAGCCGTGAGTTCTGCAGATTAAAGCGGCGACATGTGAAAGCGCATCCACGGCAGCGTTGTCCTGCCCTTGCATGTGCCGTATGTCTGATGTCAAATCCGCGACGGAAAAAAGACGGCGGTCTTCACAAGGTAAAAAAATTGGCGCCAATCCACGCCGTGAAGGTTATTGGAAAGCAAAGCTTTGAACGACGCCCACAACAATTTCCCATGGGACGTCACTTGAATTCACACACGTGGTTCTACAAAAGAGTGAAACCAGAGATTCTGCCAGCCCTTACTTGAAATTCGCGGGGGTGGCGTCCCGAACGCAGCAGCGTGGCCTGCCATGGCCGGGCTAAAGTGGCGGGCGCTGCCGCTGCAGCGTGGTCGTGAGTCGGGAGAAAGAAAACGGAGAGAAGCGTCTTTCGAAGGGTGAGACAGCGGACCCTAGCCATCGTAATGTGCTAGCTTAGGGCTACACCACCGCGCGACACTAGAGCAGACACCGAAACAATTCGGCGTGTGAGCGTAGGGATTCCCATTTATGCCGAGTCAAACTAGTTACTTTAGTAAGTTTGAGAATTGAGAGAAGGCAGGGGAAACTTTTATAACCGCTATTTATCAGAATCAGTTCAGTTGATACTTTCGCCTTTTGTAATGCCTCTTAAAACACAACCGAATGTGTTAATCGCCAATTTTGAAAACGATGTCCCATTCGTGGCAAGCAGTGCGCAAAAGTCAGCGTTTCTCTAGCGGCAAGATGTCTGTATGTATTTTGACATTTTGTTTTCCCGCCCTGAAAAAAAATCCCTAACGTATGTTTCCCCTACGACCATTTACTTTTGTCGGGTGCGGTTTACCAGGAGGTGCTGTCGAACAGGTTAATCAAGCCGTGTAAAGGAACCGCGCAATGGACGCGAAGCTTCACCAAAACAGGCACAAAACAACCGTCTTTAAAGCAGACGACAAAGCTCGCCCGCCGCCGTCGCCGCCGCCGAGCAGGAACTTTGGTGTGTGGAACGCTGGGTAAATTCGCGGCACAATCTCTAGTATGCTCCTTGAGTGAAACCCTCCGCTCCGCCTCCCACCCTCCACCGCCGCCTCCGACGCGTTGGTAGTGTGTTGTCTCGCACGCCACGAAAGAACCGTCGGCTGGTAAAGCTAGAAAGCTTTGCTTTAAAATTTGGTGGAATTCAACAGCATGGTGAAGGTCAGAGGTTTGTGGTTCGTCTGGATATGAAACTCTCGACCCTTCAAGAAGGGCCGGATTTGGCGTATAGCCACGTACATTCTAGGAATTCTGTTCCCAAAGGGCTGTAGCGTGACTGCGTGGGGTACAACTTGCGGGAAAACAAAGCGAGGGGTGGGCAGGCATTGTGTACAAGCTGTTTCTGGACAACTTCTATTGCAGCGCAAGATGCACAACTCATTATGCAAAGCGGAAGTACCGGTGTCGGATGGACAAGAAGGGTTCACTAATGTCGTGTCGCGGGAGGTGACCGACGCAAGGGCCCGGCGACTGCAGCGAGGCGCTACAGGGCGCCGCCACACCAGACTGCGGCACGAGAAAAGCGTATGAGAATTGACCCGCTTGAGCTCACTCAACCGACTGAGCCGACAATCGACCGTTAACTCACGACGACCCATGACGCCATGACGACGACCTGTGTCGCCAAGCCATCAATAACACTACAGCAAAAAGAAGTAAAATTCGTGGATGCAGCAATCGAGGGTCATGGGAGATGGTAATGCATGATAACAAAAAAAAAAGATATTCTCAGGCTCTTTGCGCATGTGTTGTGAATGAACTATCGAGTATAAATGTGTTTGTGTTTGTATTGAATAAACAGTTGATACAAAGCGCTCGTCTTGTCCTCCTTTTCTTGTGTTTCGTCTGTCCGCGCTTCAAACATGACAGTTTACACACAGAGGCACACGTAGTGTCCATGCGCTTCGGAGGGCACCACTGACCTTAAAAACCCCTTGGACACTTTGGTCTTGAAATTCTGGAAAGCGTTTAGGGCTCCTGGAGATGAAGTGAGCGCAGATGCTTTTGGTTTATGTCTTTTGGGCATGTGTGTCGGCGACCGAAGCAGGGCGCTGCAGTTCAGGATGACCGGGCGATAAAAATTAAGTTGGTCAAGGAACTTGAGGAGCATGAGCATGAAACTTGGCTGCGGAAAGTCCTGGATGGCCTGTACTTTTGAAGGCAAGAGTGAATGCAATTCTTGTGTACATGGCGACCGATGATATCCATGTTATGAACACTGAACACGGACTTGGATTTATTAACGATGAGGCCGTATTCGGCACGGCGACTGAAGAGTGTGAGAGGGTACTGGATGTGTTGTTCTGCGTCATTACTAAACACAAGCATGTAATCGATGTAAGCGAAGCAGTGATGTAATCCTCGGGTAACGGTGTCAATGAACCATCGGAAAGTTTGTGAAGCTTTGCCAAGGCCGAAAGGCATCCGGACGTATCTCGAAAAGTACGAACGGCGTGATCTTTGCCGTCTTCAGAATATCCTCCGACTCCACAGGAATCTCATGGTAGGCCTTAACAAGCTGGATGTTGAGAAAATCGTAGCACCGTGCAGTGGTGCTGTCAAGTCTGTGATCTGCGGAAGTTGGCAACGATCGGTCACGGTGGCGCTGTTAAGCAACGAATAGTCTCCACAGGGACGCCAGTCTCCTGGTGTCGACTTTGTCACCCTGTGCAGTGGGGATGTATAAGGGCTTGACGATGGTCGACCGATTCTGAGCTCAAGCTTGTTTCAACCTGCGAAGTGCGATCTGGTAGCGATCAGGCGCTAAGAGATGATCTCGAGCGTGAATGGGTCGGCGATCTGTGGCAATGTGGGGAGTAACGTCATGTGTGACTGGGAGAAAAAAGCTTGCAGGCCACAGAAACGACTGGAATTTCTCCAGAAGCTTTTCATAGACCGACTTCGAATAGATGCTTGCGACCGCCAAGAGCGGTTCCTTATATGCTATACCAAGCACAGAGAGGTGCGTTGCAGCATCAATGATTCACTTGTCGTGCGCGTCAAATAACAAGTTGCAGTGCTGAATAAAGTCTCAACCGTAATTGGCGTAGGTCACATCAGCGATAAAAAAATCCATGGAAGTGTTCTTCGGAGGGCAATGTTCAGGGACAGCGATTGCTCTCCGTACTTGGCAATGGGAGTCTTGTGGGCCGCTTCTAGGCTGCTTTTGGCTCGCCTTCTCTTGCAAAACACGGGTAAGGACGGTAAGACACTAACCCACGCACCAGTGTCGACGAGGAAACGCAGTCCTGTTCTTTTCTTTCACAGAAAATAAGCGGCTTACTTCGCAACTGACACCACTCGCTGCCTTTAGTGTAACGTCTGGGAGTGTCCCTGGAAAGCGCAGGCTGCAGTGCACTTCGGCGCTTCTTTTCCAAAGTTCTCGTGGCACCACCATACGTCTTGTCTTGAAGGTGACGGCGAAAGGCGGCGCAAGAAGGAGCGCTCGCTCATAGGAGAGGGCTGGCACTGTGCTGAGAGAGGGGCGATTTAATCTGATAGCTTTATCTCTCAGTGGAATTCCTCGTGCAGGTTCTGCAGCACAGGTGAAGACTGCATTTGGGTGTTGCTTTAGTGGACAAAGAACGTTCCGGGAATGGTAAGTTGGACATGGAAGGTTCGACAGGAGTTTATACGTCCATGACGGAGTCCGCAAATTGGGCCAGCGGGGAAATGGATAAACTGCTCATACCGCCAGCACTATGCCAACGGAGGGTGTGGAAATCGTTGAAGCAACAGGTCTCGAAGCAAAGCTTGATCGAAAGTCTTTCCTTTTCTCCAAGGAGCTTTTGAAAGCGACGCAGTAGCTGTGAGGGCTTGCCAACACCGAGTTCTTCAGATTGTCAAAGCTGCAACTGTCGCTGTTTTGACATTGTCATCCGCTCGATGAGTTCACTCGTAAGGGTTTCACATGGGACTGTCACCGGTGGTGAATGAATCAGGCCGCGAGCTCAGTTACGATGCCGGGAGGTCGCACAGACAGGATGTGATGAATTTTTTGGCTCTGCGACATGATGCACGCTAAGGCGAACTGGCTGTTTACTTGGGCGAGCCAGAGCTGTGGTTCCGAAGGCGAGTCGTGGGGAAGCTGCACCAGAAGTGCAGCCATGTCACCTTGCACAATGGAGGACATTCGATGGCTGTCATCTGCAGTGCTGGCCTCGAGTTGGGCATCCAAAGCGTTGCGATTGTTGTCAGCCATGTTCGATGTCTGCGGTCACCAATTCTGTAGCAGCCCTAGGCAATGAAAACGCCGAGCCACCGAACACATATATTTAAAACAGAAAGTAACAGCGATAGCGCAGCGGTAGCCATGCCTGGGCGAACACACGGAGTTCTTAAAAGTCACTGACGGCTGCCACCAGGCTTGCACAGTGAGCTTCAGTGCAGTGCTTCCTCGTCTTCGGCGACGTTGCTACATATCTAAGCGCCCCCGCACAACAAACCATTGAAATGGTAGAGGGAATGACCGGCAATGAGCAGGCGGCGGCGTCACGAAGCAGCGTCCTCTTCAAAAGGAGATCTCGACAAGTGGACGGCCGGCACGACAGAAAAGAAGGCCCAGTCGGCGGGAGACCCTCGCGCCAAGGTGCCGGCAGGATTCTGCTACATGGTCAAACCATGTTCCCCTCATACAGGAGGATGCTTCCGTGCTAATGATAGCACCGCGGAACCGAAAGAGCAGTCGAAGGTATCAGCTGTATTTCTTTAGGCAGTATCTTTAAGCACACCACGCGGGACAGTCTGCCTACAACTTCGTTAAAAATTCTCAAATTCTTTTAACTCAAAAATCCTATAAGCACATGGCATGGGAATGTCAGTAATCCCGTAGCTTCACCCCTAATCTCTACCCTATTAGCAGTGGGTGGAGCTGCTTACCACCGACAATTGGTGGAAAGGGCATGGTTGGGGAGCATGTTCCAAGACATCCCTGACTAAGGAAGCGTGCCATGGAAAGGTGCAATACTATCAGCACCTCAACTCAAATCAAGTTTATTCATCATCATCATCATCATCATTACTGTGAGCTTGCTGGAGGCAATTAGCATAATTTTAGAGGGTTCTTAGCATGGTCATAATTTATTGCGAATACCTTTATACAGTCGAACACGGATATATCGAACTCCAAGGGGATCGGGAAAAAATTCGATATATCGATAATTCGGTATATAAAATACGCCTATCTGAAGATTATCTGACAAATCCGCACATCACTGAGAGTTTTCTGAAGTCGAGGAAAACGGTAGTTTAAAGTTTTAACCCTCAAATCACGGAAACTCCGAACCGCGGTTTGGAACGTTGTCAGGCACTGAGTGCCGTTATCTTCAGTATCCGAACCGAACACCTCCCCCATCTGGAGGCGTGCAACGAAGTCGCTTTGCACCCGACACGCTCCTGAATAGCCGGGGCGGGTTGTGCTGCATTCGCCTTTACGTCAACGTTGATGCGTGCATCGCCCTCAAAATTACTGCGAGGAATTCCGAACGCCTTTTCAACCAACACCTTTTTAGCAGCCTGCGCCCGACGAATTCCCGCCTTCGTTGCTCCGAAATGAATGCCTTGGACAAAACAAAAATACAACGCCGCATCGGTCCCCCTGCACGAGCCACCAAACAGCTCAATCACAGAAAAAGAATGCCTCCGGTCAATTTCTTTTGTTCCTTTATGTCCTTTAGCCCCAACCACTATCCGCGTTTTAGCTATCATGGAGCTGCCCCTCGTGCTAGCGTGAAAACAGTTGTTGAAGGCCATCGAAGCGACATAATGCCGCGGACGCCGCCTCTGTCTCACCAAGCCAGGCAGCTCCTGCGATGAGTCAACATTATCACCAACTCCACCCCATCAGAGGAAGCAAACTTTCAGGGGCACCTTCGGCGCGGAATTCGATATATCGAATTTGCCCGTGATCAGGAGTTCGATACACGCGCACAACTGTCCTATACTTTTGCATGGTATTTTCAAGGGGATGTTTGCATTGTTCGATATAGACAATAATTCCATATATCCGTGTTCGATATATCCGTGTTCAACTGTACTCAATACACTAATATTTTCTTCAGTTGTGTTCCTATTTATAATAGGAGTATTCTTCATTTTATTGCTCTAAGGGTGGTTTTGTTTATCTAAGGACAACCCGATATGGCACAGGGTTGCGGAGAAATTCTTCGGCTTCCTTTTCCTAACGTATGAGTAAGAGACCCTCTTCCACAACTGATGTGTGTCTCTTAAGTAGATATAAAACACTTGTATGTGTGTGGATGGCTACACATCAAAATTGCCTCAATACGGGGCCGCCTCCACAGGTCCGGTGTGCCGAATCCCTCGAGAGGACTGGTACGCCACACACCTGTGCAGGTCTGGTACGCCACACGCCTCTTGAGGACTGGTACGCCTGGAGAGGACTGGTACACTACATACCTTTGCAGGTCCGGTACGCCACACGCCTCGTCAGATCCGGTATGCCGCAGGCCTTGTTCTTTTAAACAAATGTATACAATTTAACAAATGCTGCCCACCCTGTCAAACAGGGATGCACGGAAGTTGTCTTCACGAAGACGAAGAAGCAAAGTATATATAGGCCTGCTGCGCTGTCCAGGGGGCGCTGCGCAAGCGGCTTCCGGGCAGTACTTCAGGGTAGTACAAAGCTGCGCGGGTCCCATAGGATCCCGTGTTGACAGAAGCAAAATGAGCTCGATGCTCCCGATTGTTTTGCGACATGGTTACCAGCCCATCTCCGACGCGTCCAATCTCTTCGGGCAATACTGTGCACTAAATTAGGGAAAAAAGCTTTGCAGCGCTAAAAACGTTTACAGCGCCGACGAAAGTGCCGGCACAGTGACGGCGCTTTACCACTCCCAGGTTCACCGATCGATGGTCGTATGAAGTGAAATTTGAAGTGGAACTTCTAGTTTAAACTAATACTCTAGGTGACAAGGACCGCGACTTTCACCCTGAGCGCATTACCCTCTTCCCGTCAACTACTAAAACAATAAAACAATAGCAATGGGAGTCGTTGCTGTTCAGCCCCTCTCGGCCTACCCTGCCTCTGCTGGTTGACAGAGCACAGGCGGCGCAGAATGTATATGCGCGCCAGTGAACAAAGAACCACCCCCCAGGGCTGCCCTCTCGGAATATGAATAACAGTATTTCCTTCTGCACCTCCTCTGCTCCTCCTCCTTTCCCTCTTCCTCCTGCGTCTCAGCCGCCGATATTGTCGCCTCAGTCACCAGCTGTAGAGACGGAAAAGTGAAATCGTCCGACACTTGGCTTGAGCTGCTTTCAATTTTGCAAACAAGGAGTCTCCACTCATGTGCTTCACCAATACAACTCTACCAAGCCCCAATCGTGAATAATATATGCATTAACCTCTGAAAAAATAAATTTTTGATCTAATGAAGGGTGTGGTTATGTACATTTCAGTTTTCTCTGGTCTCACTATTTGCAGAGCCACGTGGGTGAATTTAAGTTACGTCGAATGGGTAGTCGTTGTTCATAGCGTTTACAGCTTTGCTTTCCCACCCAATTTGCAGGGTGGATTGGCGGGAATTTTTAATTCCAGGCATTACAACCAGGTGCCGCGCTACAGCATCGGCAGCAAGGCTGTCCCAGAGCCCATCCTGTCACTTCGGTTGCCGCTGCAAAACCATAATGTGTACGACGAATTCAAAAATGCAGTCCTTGTTCATTTCGGCTGTACCACCCCTTTTCATGGTAACAAGCTTCTCCGGCCGGAATACCCACAAGTAATGCGGTTGTACCACCTCTAAAATCCAGCACTTCAAACAGCCATCCCTCGGCCCCCGTACATCACATGGGCCCATCAGCTGCGACTGCGGAGACGCCACGTTCAGTTCCATCCTTCCTGTCACAGAACGGTTTGTGGCCTTCTTTGACGCAGATACCCATGTGACTTCCATCCACGTCGACGGTACCGTCGATACCGCCACAAAACTCAGCAGTTTTCGTGACCATTTTCGTACCATGGAGAATATCACTGACATTTTCAGGCCCAATGCCTACCTTCAACTGGAGCAATTTTACGCTAAATTTGAGGAGGTGTGGCTAGGTCAGTCGCAAGGGCTTTTTGCCGTACACGGCATTGCCAGTGACGTTCTTAAGTGCAAACTGGTTATTCGAGTCCGGCCAAATGACCATCTGTCCATCATTTGCGCAAAACTGCTCGCTGCTCCGTCGGTCTAGTACTCACTGCTGATGCAAGCAATCGCAATGCCCTCCGGCATCCGGCGAAATCCCTTAGCACGTGGCCTGACGATATCATCCTCGCCTAGCACCCCAGCAGTCATGACTACCGGTAACGATGTACACCACTTGTCAAAATTTTTTAAGCCAATCCTAAGCCTTCTCGACCACAAAGAATTCGAACAAATAACCGTTACATTTGAATGTGGCAAAATATTTTACGGCAGTAAGAAAGAAAGGTGTTTCTCTAGATTTTCAGCAAAAGAAGTTTCAGCCTCGCTCGGGATGCATGTTTGAACATTGAATTTTTTGCGGCTGCGTGTTTCCGGCTTGCGCCACAAAATCTGGGCAAATACTGTACCTGCGTCGTCTGGTTCTCCATCATCTCTCAATCCCGTCAAATGAGTGAGTCAGGCATGCATGTCCCAATGTGCCCCACTGCATCCTCGACTGCAACCGCGAACGAGTTTCCGCCATTTGGACTCCCACCACACAAGGACGCAACAGAGTCAGGGTCAGTACCCGTCCCATTACTGGTGACTAACGACAAGCGCAGTGTGCCCTGCACTCATGAAAGTGCGGCTTCGCTATCGTCGGAGGCATCGCCATCAGTGTTTTGAACATATATGGCAAGGCAATGAAGAGCTTCATGAGTGTCTTCAGGCGTGCCCAAAAAAGTACCCTACGGAACCATTTGAAAATCGCTGCTAATGCTGCCAAAAGAACACACCGGCTCGTCATTAGAATTTAACTGTTGTTGAAGCTCTGTGGCATGTTTATTGCCTTTTTTGCTTAAAACTCTATCTTACCATTCTTGAAAGTCAATTGCAATAAAGTTTTCATAAGAATGCCCCACCGACTTGTCTGTTTCAACTAAGTACGAGCCAAATCCGAACCTATCCTAATATTGCTCAAATTATCCGCATAATTATAATTACTTGTCGCTATAGATTTCCCCTAGTTGACATGTAAAAGATGTAATTTAATAGTTTTGACAGCATTGCATTTATGTCCGGTTCCAAACTTTCGTTTTTTTCGCCTCAAATTCTTCATAGGGGGATTTGGCTTATTTCTAAAAAAAGCACGTCAAATAGCTATCAAGCCCGGGATTTATATGGCGGCGCTTTGGAATGTGTGCGAGGGGAGAAGACAGGTAGCGTGGGGAAGGGGGGTACGGCCCGCAAAATTTCGGGGGAGGGGTAGGGAAGCGGGGGCGGGAGGCGAGCCCCCCCCCGGGCTCGCCTCCCTACGTAAATATGGAGATATTCTGGCCCACTACCGCCAAAGCAAAAGAATATTCCCGGCTCCACATCCCCAATTATCAAGACAAGACGCCACCAGCCTGAGAAGAATACAAACCAACTCCTATCGTCAGCGCACCCTTTTTCACGCCATCTACCCCACCACATACCCAGCCACCTGTAATTTCTGCCCCTTGCCCGGCACCCTATACCACCAAGTATGGGAGTGCAGACAAACCCCAGGCCTACCCCCCCACCCCTCCCCCTCTTACGAGAAGTGGGTGGCCTACAGAAAAGTCCGGACCCTGTGACCCAGCGCATACTGGTGAAGAGTGCCTGGACTGCCAGCCAAGGCCAGGGTATCCCGGAATAGGGACGCCCCCCACCGGGCGGGTGCCCTAACAGGAGCAACAGCGCTCGGGGAATAAACACTTATTCCTGCTCTACCTCCTCCTGCTCATCTTCCCTCCTCTGGGACCTTCACCCGGTTACCCCATTGCTATATTCAATGGTGATGATTCCGTTGCCGGCTGACCTAAATGGGGTAACACCTTGCATGCAGCCTTTTCCTGTTGTTTCCTTCTTGGTTTCTCGCGACATGCCACAATCTTAATCTAGTTTGTGGTATACCCTTAATAAATGCTTCCTCGTGTACTTTACCACGTGGCAAGAGTGTACTAATGTCACGGCACATCACGCGACTAATATTTTATGCGCTTCGTAAACAATGAAAGGTTAGCATGTTTAAGTGCTACAATAACTGTCGCAGTTTACGTCATCTTGGTGCTTAAAAAGCATATATTCTGTCTCCGCTTACTGTTTCCTTGTACAAACTCTGGGAGTTTGTTAGGCGCTTACGTCTTGCCTAATATTTCGCTATGTTCGCATAAGCGGGCCTTCAGCTTATTCCACATTGCGTTCCTTGTCGCTTATTTTGGCTCCGCGTATTATTAAAGTAATGAGTCGTAGGGCAGCTGCGTAACACATATTCATAATGAGTTTTGTGATAAAATGGCATTATGTTTCATGCGTAGTTGGGTGCTTTAAAATGCTCGCACTTAACAAGGATATGTTGAAGTAAATGTAAAGATCGCAATTAAATTAAAGGCAGGTTCTGCACTGGAGACGAGACTAATAACCTGTAACCGGCTCCAGTTTATTAAAAAAATGCAGCTCTCATTCAAGACTGCGGTTGCGAGCTTCGTAAAAGTTTTAAACTAAGAGAAAAGTTACGCCCGAAAAGGTGCGCTCCGCCATAGGAGCAACTGTGCTAGCGCTGATTCATTGCAACATTGCAAAAAAAATTAAAAACAATTTTTTTGAGTACGTAAGAGGTTGGAAACTTTCTGGTGTGGCTACAGACCTCAGACACTTTTATATCAAAGCGCGAAGCCAGAAAATGAGCTGCAGTTGCGGAACACAGGGCACAAAGACGCCTATCGAACGTGTGATTTCAGCCGCTTAAAACTTTGGTGCGAAGAAAATAATGCGACAGTTTTTTTTTAGCGGTGGTGTTGGCCCTCCGGAGGAGTCTCGTTTCCCCAATGCTGAAAAAAATAGAGACCTGGTGTCTGTTTATTTTATTTTTAAATTCTGGAATTTGAGAAAAATCACAGCAGTAAATCTTTTTCCGCGTATGTCTATATTTTTGCTCGATGATCGATATCTCCCAGATAAATTTAGAAATATGTGGCCGATATTACTCATGACTTAAAAGTTGGTCCCTGTGGCACATACGGAAATAGGGGATGCCAAACTAAGTGATCATTTAGTGTCTGGTCCGATTTCACGATTGTTTAACATTTTGTCACTGCAGAACGCATGTTTCCTTTGAACTGTTATTCATTGCGGTATAATGTTTTTTTTTTAAACAAATTTTATTCAGAACAATACCACCTTGCGTGCGCAAAGACGCAATGTTAAAAAAATGCAGCCGCCGGAAACCGCGCGTCACCCCTGCCACCTTTGCTATTTTTTTTCTCGCGCAGTGTGCTTGCCCAATAAAAATGCATTGCCATTTAGGGCTATTCCCTGGCTTGCGCACAGCTCATAAAAATATGGGTAAAAAGAAGAAATGTGCATGTACACCCACGTTCCATCTGTCGTGGAATCAGCCCAGTGCTGCGGCTAAAATTTTTGTGAGTAAATTTCGTTTGTTTATAGTTCCACCTACAAGTGCAGCTAGCAGGAGTTACTGTCCGCTGAATGACAAGTGACCCAGTGTTCCATACGTTCAACTGAATCTAGTTTCTGCTTATCCTTTGTGCGGCCAGAATTGAGAAACAGCATTCGGATTCAGCATCACAGAAGGTGAACTATTAAGCTATTGCAGCTCTTCAGCTATAATAGAATCGAAGCAGTGTCGATAACGCAAAGAACACGACGTAAAACATCGCCCATATAAAACCTATCCCAGTACAAACTGATCACCTACAGTATACACATTCGAAAACATTTCTTTTTGCTGTATATTTGGCGGCAATATAAAGCACCTCCACAGGAGAAGGAAAATAAGAAAGTGAGTGTGAGAGGGTGCACAAGAAGGCGGCAATGCAATCAAGCCATCCTTTCTTCAGCAACAACAGCAATACCCTGTTCAAACAAAGTCTGCACTCCGGGGTTCCGCTTTCGTTGGAATTCTGTGCTTGTCAGCGGGTCTTTGCTGCCTCCGCCTGGGGCTTAACATTATTACGAGTGTCACGCGAGACCCCCACAGCGTCAAAAAACGCAAGTAGAGCGTTTTTGTAGGCTACGCACCCCTTCACACGGCTTTCTTGCTTTCACAGCTACAGGTCATTGTCATGTCGCCTACTTTTCAAGGCACGTTGATTTTGTCCTCACTGCCCGCTGCAATGATGTGTCCTCCATGTGCGCAAAAGAGGGGGGGCTCTGAAGAAATGCTCCCGTCTTTAACAAATTTCAATGCCAGCGCAGGAGGTGGAGCTGGTGGTCTTGAAATTGTGGCAGCACCGAAATAAAATTAGAGAATCTAAAGTGAAGGAGATCACTTATCAATAAAACGTGGATATCTAACTTGCGGTGAACATTTGTGCATTGTTTAAAGTTTCGACGTCGAAACAACAAAACATGGGGACGCAAAACGCAAGCCAAATCACCTATGAACCGTGAAGAAGCCAGGGGCACGGAGATCATAGCTTGTTCATTCATAATAGAATCGAAGAATATAAGGGGAAGAAGCTAAAAGAGGAGAGGAGGACTGAGGCGCGACAAAGTGAAATGTATACGTTAAACTATTGCGAAACCCTGTGCAAATTTAAACTAAGAAAAAGCTTTATACACTAATTCTATGCATGGCAATCTAGAAAAAATAGAATGAAATGAAAAGATAAGCACATGTTTAAGCCACGTGAAGTCGCGTAGCGTTAAGACTATGAGGGAAGTCGAGACTTCTTGTGCTCAGTCTTTCCTTGAAGTAATTTTTCATTACTTCAGTAAGCGAAATAAAAACTAGGCTTCCCTCCTCTATTCACTCGTCCTACTGCTTTCGAAGAACTCACTTCTTCCCGACCCAACAATTGGCACTGCACAAGGTGCGGTTTAAGACTACACTGGGAAAGTGCAAGGGGAAGTCACGGTCGAGGTCGAGCACCTACAGTCCGTCTTGCGAAGCCTCGCGGACAAGTGAGTTTCGAAATTTGATCCATCTTATTATGAGAGGCTTGTATCTTGCGAGAGCATCATTGATATCCACGAGCTGCAGTTTGCATCCCAGGTCAAGCACGGTAACTTTGTTTCCTTCTATGACAAATAGAATTTCGACAATTCATGATATTCGTGGCTTACTTGGTAGCGTACCACTGATGTTCCCCGCTACTCCAGAATGGTCTGATAGCCACTCAAGAATAATTACAACCATTCGTGCACCACGAAGTGGGCGTACTGCATTCAACTCTCAGGAAAGCTTGCGTCGGCAGACGGGAGGGCTAGTGAACGCTTGAAATGCTGGCCTGAAATCAAAAGGGGCTTACCCTCCGCCGACGCGCATTGCTACCTATATTACGAGTGCCACCCTTACACCTGCTGGCTCTGTGGGCCGTAAGGTTTAGAGATAATTTGTAGGTGAGCCCAACTGAAATTAGTGTCACAGGTGTGCGCGCAGGCACGCGCACATGCACGCGCACACGCACACCCACACGCACGCTCACGCACACTTGTGATGGTATTTTTAGTAGAGGCTCACCTACAACTTATCCGTAAACCTCACAGTCCACTGAGCCAGCACCTGTAAGGGTAGCGGTTTAATATAACTAGCAATGCGGTACGGCGGACGGGAAGCCCTTTCGATTCCTGGCCACCATTTGTAGCGTTGAATAGCCCTCCCGTCTGCCGACGCAAGCGGTAACTAGTAACTTTAGAAGCGGGGAAAACTTCTTGCCGTACTACAAACACCGAACTCGGGGGAAAGTCACAAGATTTCAGAAAAAGCTGATACTAACCGAAAAAACAAAACCGGCTCAATTCTCTGTACAACTGAAGATAATGTGTTGCTCCCCGCTATGAACAACGTTTTTCGTAGGCGCATCTCTATCACGCCGCATGTATGCTTTTTAAAGCTACAATAAAAATTTTGGAAACAGCATTCACGTTACGGCGGACAAAACTCCCCTAAGCAAGAACGCAAGTGGCAGTAAGTGTGTTCCAAAGCATGGCTGACGCTTGCCTCAAGAAAAAACCAGCGCGTCTATATTGCTTGGTCTGAATCTGCAAGTAGAGAAAATTTACTCTACGAGCAGCTTGAACAAACAGGAAGCACTGTGGTCTAAAAGCAAGTATTGTTCACCGTCTTAAAAACGAACGAAATGGTCGTTGGTAGGGTTTCTGAGTCCCCACGGGTGGAAAGTCTTTGGAGAGCTTACAACTTTCTACATTTGTATGCCTTTGTCATGCCAAGCAGCTGTTGTACTTGGATAGAAGAAAGTAATAAAAAACGTACATTTCGACAGTCCTTGACTGCATACCCGGATGCGTCCAAAACAAAACCCCTATCTACTACCTCAAGGCTGGACCTCTGCGGACCCCTCTGATTTGTTTCCTGGATGAAAATTTTCAAAGGGCCGAATTTGGCACACGACGTTTGCATTTGTAAGCCCAGCACAAACTCCACGCGCCCTATCTTCCATGCACTGAAATGCGGGAGTCCACGCGAAATATGAATGAAGCCCTACTCTTTTTTATGCTCTCACACACAAAGGCCTCACGAAGGATAGATCACACTATATTCAAATTAGCGAATGAAGTCGTCCATTAAGGCGACCTTAAAAGAAATAGGCTTCTGACAATAGGAGGAAGCAGTCAGCTATTCTGTGCACTCTGCGTGGTTGTGCTTCTTTTTGAGATCGGTGCGCAAGCTTTTGGGGAACTGTGATGATCGATAGCCCTCTTCCCGTGGGGTACTTGAGATTCCTCCGCGATTGTCTTGGACAAAACGTAGACGCCTGCACGTGAGGAGAGCAACACGTCCCGTTGCGTGTGCCATTAGCACGCAGTCACCTCCAAAGCCGAACGCCGTTGAAAACATCATTTGGGCCCTAAGCTTATGCCTCTCATTGTATGAACGGAAATCTTGAGTTTATTACTTAAAGTGAAGTTAATAATAACAATTAATAATAATAACAAACATACATGGTGTTAATCATGAGAGGAGCGAGAGTGGGAGGGAAGAGCTGGAAAAGCGGAAGGGAGAGGGAGGAGAGGCCGTTATGCGCAGAGGCGGCACAAGCCTGACGTTTTCCATGACACCTGCAGAAAAGCTGGAAGACACGTGCTAAATGTTTTGTTCTGATTTTTAATTGCCTGCGGTATTTTTAAATATTCTGAATATCACTGGAATATCGCTTAACGCCGATTTTCTTATTTGAATTACCAAAACGAAGCACAATCAAGATAACCCTGTACCCTCAGTTTTCGTAGGGCTAAGCTGGGCAGTCTACAACTGGAATACTCTAAACTCGGCCGATTTATTTTATGCGCTTCGTCTATTTTTCCAGAGTTCAGATACCTTTGTTCATTTTCACTTTTTATATCTTCAACAAGCGGTGCCTCGCGATGCGCCTTAATAGAGCTTATTCCTATTTTGTTGTGCCCTTCCATAGTACATGCTTTTACTAAGCAATGTATGGTTCGAATAATGGGCCGCATCGAGCAAGCTCAAGACACGCAGAACACCAGTATGAACCTAGCGCTCTTGCGAAGTTGCACAATTTTCCGCAGTGAAGTAAAAATGCAGTACAATACTTCATCCAGTGTCAGGAAAACACTAAACGCAGAAAAAAAAAACAAGGTATGGTTTTAAAAAGGAAGGAACGGATCCCGCTGATACCATTTGTTTTGTGGGTTTCTATTGCCGCCCAACGCAAGCCTAGGAAATAGTGCTCCGTTTAGGCTTCGCATTTCTCGCTTGCTTGTGTCTCTGACTATTTAATTTCCGCAAGAACCCCTCGGCTTCATTTCTTTCGATCCTTACTCTCATTCGCTGTTGTTATATTTGTTTACTGTTTCCTTCCCTGCTCAAGGGAGAGTAAATTGGAAAATGCACTCGACATAATGGGTGCCTTCTCAAAGAGAGGTGCGTTATTGTAATCAGGTCCTAACTTGGGCTTTCGTTATTTGCGTATGCACTTATTTTGTAATATACATGTATTTTTCTAATATTCCCTTCGCGTTTGTCCGTTTAGTCTTCACTAGGTGTTTTCCTAATTATTTGCCTTGCTGCATTAACGCGTTAAAGGGAAGATATCTATTTTTACAGCGGGTCACACAATTCCAGAGGTAACATGTTTCCATAACCGGGCTTTGTAAAAATAGCAATCAATCAAAAAGAAACAACGTAATATTAACCTTTGGAGAGAGAAAGAGAGGAAACAAATCCTTCCTAAATTTTGGAGTGATTAGCTGCATTATCGGCGGGGCTCGCAATTTCTGATGTGTATAAATATGGCCATGCGAAAAAAGAAGAAGGGAAGAGACGTAAACATATTAAATGCAAGAAAGGATAAAAAATTGTATGGGAACGGCGAAAACAGAAAAATAGCCGCTTGAGTAGCCGTTTTACCGCGGGAGCTTAAACTCGGCAGTATCTTGACTGTGTCTTAGCCGTCTGTACACCGCAGATAATGAGGGCGAAATTTGCGATTGTCGTCATCTCTGCCATTACAGGGCGGAATGAACGGGTAGCTGCCCAACGCGTGGGAGACAGATCGCAGCCATCCTAAGTAGTTAATTAGGCTCGCACAGCAAAGCGTCTCCAGCGGCAAGGTTGCTAAGGCCTTTTAGGATAGATGATGGGTCCAATGTATAGCGAGCGCTATAGGACGGAACGCAGAAGGAAAGAATAACACGGTACTAACGCTGTTTTTTTTTTGTGCTGAGTCCTATGGCGCAAATACAATGTACCCAGCGTGTATTAACAAACTAGCCGAAGTGCGCGTCCTAAGCCTCTTGACATTATTAATCGAAACACAGCATTTCAGGCGTTCTGCTGGGCATTCATGGCTTCACATTCACGAGCCAATTAAGGAGTGCTTATGTGTCCTCGCATTTTCTTGGCTTGTAAATAGATTTAAAGGTACATGTTCCCGCTAGTAATTTTCCTTGGTTACGTGAGGCGGTGTCGCACTATACGATGAGCTCCGGAGCTGACGTCAAGTCAGCCTTGTGACGATGCCTCTATACGAGAAGTCCAGACCTTGCACACCATTAATAACTGTTTTCCAACTCCGCACTCCCGAAACTTGTTGTCCCACTAATGACATTGACGTCCACGGTTGGGTCGACCTCTGTTAGCCCGACATCGCTCAAAACGGGCAGAATGAAACTGTGAGGCTAGCAAATCGGCACTATCTATCTAAAGGGCTTCACTAAAGTGTGGTTTTATAC
This sequence comes from Haemaphysalis longicornis, assembly GCF_048455015.1. Taxonomy (NCBI): domain Eukaryota; kingdom Metazoa; phylum Arthropoda; class Arachnida; order Ixodida; family Ixodidae; genus Haemaphysalis; species Haemaphysalis longicornis. The sequence goes on along the minus strand of NW_027526361.1, from coordinate 75,588,311 downwards.
GCCCAAAGGCGACCCTGAGCTTGAGGAAACCTGCGAAGAAGGTCCGCGCCAGCAGTTCGAAAGGTCTGTCAGGTGTCAAAGCCCCACATAAAAGGATTACTCTCACGTGCACAGACATCTAAAAAGCCCTCTGTGGCTTACATTTCGGGGGTGCTTGCTTTGTGTCTCAAGGTTGACGCCCACATGGCAGAATCCGACAAAGCCGCACACGTACGTAAAGGTGTCACAGAGGGCTCTTTTCATCCCCTTTTTCACAGGTTGCAAACACGTGGTCCTACCTTTAAAGAGAGCAGACGGCTGGAACAAGCTGAAGCTCACCGTATTAGCCCGAACTTTACGCGCCGTCTCTACACGGCTACTTTTACTTCTTCCGGGGTTAGATTTTCGAGGAGTAAATATTTCATAAGAACACATACAGCTTTCGCACAGTGCTTGGCCCCGCAACGATAGGTACACGTAATCCCCTTTAATTATCCCGCCTGTCCGATATTTCGAGGGGGGATCGGCAACCCGGAAGAACCTACGGTGACGTGGGCACTGGCACAGGTAATTGCCTTCCCGGTGTTGATAATGCCATCACAAGAAAAGCACAAGCTCAGCTGCGCCGCTAATAACCGCTGCGTAATCTCCAAAACTTGGCCTCTGGAAAAGGCCTCGTCTTCTAACGGAAACAAACTATAGCAAACAGCAATTTCTATACGCCTCGAGCTTCCCGATCGCTGCGCCGCCTGCCGCCGCTTCTCCGCGGCGCTTACGGGATGTGCGCTGCGCAGATGATAGCGGCCCATGCAGCGTTTTGGTTCTCTTTAGCTTCTTTTTGCCTTTCCGTGCCCTAAACATCTTGTTATGGGGATGTCTGTAAGCAACTAGTACGTTTAGGACACTTTAAAAAACAGCTGCGTCCTAATTAGAGTGCTCGAACACCAACAAGAGCTAACCGGGGACGCGGCAGTGCGCGCTTCTTCGCCGCTCTTACGGGCGTCAGCGACGGCAGCGGCAAATCACCACTGTCACCTCCGAATAACTCAGGCGCAAGTGAATTTTATTGACGCCTCGTTTAGATCTGATTCTGGCGCAGTGAGAGGTCGGTTTAGTTTTGCAGTGCGGACAACGAATGCGGCTTTGTTTCCAATATATACGTCGTAGAAAAATATGATTGGGGATGTGATTACCTATTAACTGAGAATAACTTGTGCCTTTTATAGGAATAGAAGCCACGCGAACATGTTAAGTATATTGCAAGTCTGTGTATTGTTAAATATGTGCCCACTCCCGCCTGATAGCATGGACCAAGGAGAGTTAATGAAACCACGGAAAAACAAATGGTCTGCCAAGTTCGGAAGCAATGTAATCGCTCGTGCGGGAATGAAAAAACCAGTGAAGTTTCGGAAATCCTAGAGGCGTTCGTCTTACCTTAAGCAAGGTTGAACTCACTAGCCCAACTAGATGCGAAATTCACTGATATTTTTCAAGACAGAGAGAGAGAGGAGAGACGCGCTTAACTACCGTTGTGTACAAATGCGAGGCAAAATCAAGCAATGACCGTTTTAGTAATCACACAGAAGCTGCGCGTTCACCTTTATTTTTCTTCGACTTTAGCGAACAGCTGATCACTCGGCGGACACATTTTTCAAAGTATACAAGGAAGTTCACAAGCGATAAAAGGTGTCGTTGGAAGCGTGTGGTATCTGATAATGCCCTCGGATTTCACTTTTGTGCTAAATTCTGCAGGCTCCCTGTGGCTCCTTGTCATATGACGATGTTTCGAAGACGAGTTTATTCACGGCCGCGGATATAAGCGAAGGATATATAACCGATGACTGTTTGGGAAATCTCACCTCGCGACAAGACGAACCAGCCGTAAATTCGGTGTGCTGATACCCACATGTAATTTTGCATTATCCATCGCACTTATTGCGTAGAATTTCCGTGAAATTTATGCCACATTGGCTTGTTCAGGGTAGTGATCAATACCCGAGATATGAAGTGTAACTGGCGGGCTGTCAGGTATGAGTGCTCCGCTAAATTATGAAAGCACACGAAAGCGATTTACATCACAGTGAATAGCCGTAGCATGATACTATGAATGAACGCTGCTTACGGAGGTACTGTTAGCAAATTTCAGGGCAGTGGAATTACAATCAGCTCCATGCATTTATGCCGGTTTCGTGACGCCGGCTTGTGACACACACCTGGCGCTCGGACCGAATGTACCACAGTAAGATCGCGTCAGAAGCATTTACACCCTCGTGAATACACCACATTTGCGAACAGAGTGACTGCTCCACATAAGTATGTAATTCCAACGCATACAAACGGGAAATATCAGTCGCTAACGTGCCTCAAAAGCAACGGCGACGGTGGTGAACGGGCCGGCGACTCCCGCGACTGCTTTCGAAACAGGCCGCTAAGGGTATTTCAGTGTCGCCCCTACAGGCAGCGCTCGAGGCGTATATATTTTGCGTTCAAGTATGATGACGTGCACATTTAAACCATCGCTTAATCCAACTTGCATAAGGTCTGGCACTGTCATTAGGCTTTCGACAGCTCACCTACGAGTGGCTTTGTAGCATTTCGTTCATATCAAGCGGATGGCCTATGAAATAAATTACAAATAAATTATGTATCCGGGAACCCAATTTACCGTCCACGCAGTGGTTAATCTTCTCGTGTACAAGAGTGTTCGCCGGGAGTAAACCCACAGGATAAGGAATTGTCACGACAAAAACAACTATTGTTGTTGTCGTTGCTGTTGTTGACAAGCCTATAGTTGAGCCAAGGATTGGGCGGTGTGTGACCTTCCCAGTCTGGAAAGCCACGAGCCATGGCAGCCGCTCTTTCCGAGACACAAGCTTAAGAGAGTGAATTGCGGGGATAGTTGATTTATGGTGCATTTAAAGTGGAACCAGCGAGAAGGATGCAAGGGAAGAGGAGTAGGCACAGACCAAAGACACAACACCGCTGGAGACACGAAAACATGCACAAACACTAACGCCTGGCGACACCTCGCTGTAATACATCAGATTCAATGGCTGAGTTCTTGCGCGCCAAGATTTATTGTCAGACACACACAAAAAAAAAAGCTGCTTCGCTGAGAACAAATTTTACGCCGGTGCATTCCGGAATCTTTTCGCCGTGATTAGAATAAAACGTTTCGGCACTTGCATTGCAAGCAATCTACAGCCGTCTGATATACCTTTTTTCCCTGGATGATTCCTGGCCTCGGTGCACATACGATTACTCACGGGCTTTGATTGTTTATTCTGTTGCACACTCGACGCTCTTTGTTTGCACGCATTACAAAGTATTGCATGGGGGCCGTCTAACCGGAGCGCAGTGCTTGGTAACTTCTTTTTTGCCAGTATTTTCAACAGTGCATTTTCTATAGTGTAAAATAAACTATCTTATTTGATTTTATAGAACACCACCAAGAACTGTCGGGTATGCACAGGATCTTAGGCTTAAAGTTACACGTTGAGGCATTGCAACGTCATCAAGTAAGGACATCATAAGAACAATGAGCACCAATAGGTACTGTATCCAGTATATTTTTTCCAGTGGGTACTGTTTGACGACACTAAACCGCGAAGCCTTACGTGGGGCAAAACGTTCTGCGTTTACGTTGTGCGTGAGGTTATTTTACATTAGAGACCAATGACATGCAAGAAACGTCATACCGTGTACTTGGAAGCATGCACCCCAGTTTAGGACGTTGTATCTGCAAGCATGACGTTAGATATAATGTCGGGCCTACGGCATACCTGCACTGTTTCTTTCTGCTTCTCATCAACGTTTGTACAAACGGCATATACTCCGGATAGTACAAGTGGCCTCATCAAACGGCTTTACCAAGTGGTTGAGTTTCTAAATTCGAGAAATCAGCCGAGGTAGAATAATAGCGCTGTCGAACAAGGATGCTCCTTCCTTGCTTCCCAAATATGTTTCATGGGCTTGCTGACACCACATCTATCAGGTAGGTGTCAATCGGTGTAAGCATCACACAACACATTTTGTATCCAGAATTCGCTAAACACAACCGTTAACTGCATATCGTTGAGAGACGCAAAAGTGGAAGGCACTACAACACGTGCACATGACCGGAAGAAACGAGACGGCCCTCACCCCAGCTTATTTTCCTGCCGTACTCGTTTTCTATGTATTATGTTAAAAACCAAGAAATGTACGACAACAATCTCATTTGATTTCATGTATTCATACCCGGAAGTCATTTTACGGCTCATACAGCTGAAGGGAGGTCACTCCGGCTCAACACTTACCTTTAACACCCAATGGCCCTGAGGCGCCTCGCACTGACAAAAATCCACGTCTCTAAAGCAGTGTCTTAATCCTTGAGGAATATTTCACCTGTAGAGCCCTTCGTGCGCATGTCAAATAATGCTTCCAGGGTGAAATAAATAAAACTTCAGCCCATCAGCAACATTTCGGACAAAAGGTGAGTTTTTCGAAACATTTAGGTGTGACAAACCGGTCTCCCTCAATACTCGCAGAAGTCTCAGACAGTTTCGTATATCGTGATATTGGCTGAGGCAAACATACAGTTACAGCGACTGAGAATCCAATATTCAATCGTTTATATCAATTGCAACGAAGTAACAGGCCGAGTTTATGAGCACCACCAACTATAAGCAGTATCGATGATGCATCGAACGTTGGTATCTGCCCAAATGAAGCATGAGTCAAGTATTTGGTACTTCGCATGCACCCATTTGTAATGCACTAACGTCTTGTATGTCCGCTCCTATACAGTTGTTATATAAATAGGCTTGGTTCACTGGATTCGATGTAACCCGTCGAGTTTTAGTCGAAAACGGCAGGACACTTGACACATTGTAAATGAAACCAAGTGGAACTACACCAGATAATCTTAGTTGAACGAACTGCAAGGCAATTAACATAATTAAGAAGCCGTCCGTCGCTCCCAAGGAGGCGGCGCGCTCTGGCCTTCCTTTCTTTTAGTAGAGTGTACTTATTCACCGCCGACGAGTCATTAGCGCTTGTCGCTGAATATTGCCCTAAGCACTTTTTAATGCGATCCCAGGCAGTTAATTTTCTCGGGTTAAGTGGTCGTACTTCTGAAGACCACAGCGACGTCAATTCCCTAGTAATTAGCAGTGCAGAAAAAGTTAATTTGCTTTCCAAGTGCGCTGCTGAATTACTGGAGCACGGCCGGTCCCGACGGGGCAGCAATGTAGAGAATGCAGAAAGCGAAAAAAGGGGCAGAATCAGTAACAACCGCCAAAAAGCCGAAAACACTACTTTCTTAATGGAAAATTAGTATCGTTTTTATCATTGTATTCCGTAGTGTTTTTAGCCCAAAATCACAACACACCATGTATTTACAGTCAGGGTAAACACACTTTCTCTAATAAAACCCATTTTGTTATCGGTATTTCTGTGCAGGTGCCGCCACTTCGAATGTGCGAGTAAACTTGTTTTTTCTGGACGACATTTTGCAACCTCCTTTGGAACATTTTCTGTAACAGTTCATAAAAGTGGGCTGTTTATACCTAAGTAGATGACATAAGCATAAATTTTGTAAAGGTTCCGCCCATGTGCGCTGCCGGAACTTGAGCATTGTTGCGCAGCGTCATATCTAAGATTTTACTGCCAGCTCAAAAACCACCTCTGATCATTGGGAACACCTAGGCAGTGCAATTGAAAACAGGTCCACCTCTGGCGAGAGTCTAAGTGTACTACTGGCATCACAATCCAAATGGGACAGAGCCTACAAAGCTAACGAAACCTAAAATATTCAGCTACTCTTCCAAATAAGTTATGGATTCGAGAGAGGTTTCTGGCAAAATAATCGGTATCCGAAGCTGGAAGCATGATTAGAAGTCCCGAATTACCCCAATTTTCAAGCATAGATGCTGTCAATGCAACCTACGCCCAAAATAAGCTGTGTGGTAATTTCAGCTTGGCTGGCCAATTAAAATCATGGGAATCAACTGTAATGCAATGTCCCCCGTTGTTTATCGTAAGTAGACTAAATTGTCGCCCCACACAGAGGAAATCGAAAAGTGGTAACCTAAATGTGTAAAAGCTACAGCATAAATAATAGCTAATGATTCAGTACAGGATTCAGGTTAATTGTAAATAGGTAAGCCGGGTTACAATATCATGAAACAGGTACACACTTTCACCCGAATGCATGTCCCAATAACTCGACTACAATCATAAAATACGCGAATATCGGAACAAAATTTATTCGTTTAAAGGGAAAGTGAAGGCAACCAGCAAGTTGGTTTCAAACAAAAGTCTGACTTCACCCATTAATATTTTAGCGTTGATTCGATGGTGAAAAATACCTGAATTGCTGGGAAATCGCTAATCAAACGACGAATTTCTGTCCCTCACTTTTTTGCAGCGATTTCATGGCGGAAACACCCGCTGCTGCAGCCACTGTTTGCGTCACAGCAAACCGGAAGCAATAGAGGCAGCGGGGATGTAAAGCGGTGTTGAAGTACTAGAATACAACGCTGTTACGTACGAAGTGGTTTCAGAAGTGTCGAAAAAATCAGTGATGTTTTTTCTAACCCCCATGTCCTTTGCTGCTTCCGACCACTAAGCAAATTGTTTCTTCGAGGTACCCGTGACCACTACTACCGCTTCGCTGAAGAAAAGCCTATTGTCCTATTTAGGTCGCGGGATGGTTGGCGTCGAACCAACCGCTCGTGCGCAGCGCGCCACCTCGCACAGCGGCATCGCTACATTCACGCAACATTGATAAGAGGGAAAGAGTAGCGCCATTTAACGCCAGTCAGTGAATATGTTGCGTGCAGCAGATGTTCAGTGCATTTTAAAATACTGACATTAGCCAAAATAAGCGTTCCCGTGTTCTTTAGCGCAGCAATAACCCGGAGAGTTATAATAAAAGAGAAGTTACAGTGTTTTTGCAGCTGCCCCTTTCCTTAGGAACGATTTCCCGTGCAAGCCGGTTGAACTTCCAAAGCGTTGTAGTCCTACACAAGGGCCCAGCGCCAGGCCGGGTATTCTCTTGTACCTATTTTACTGGAAGGTTCCCTGAGCCACCAAGGCACACGAATGCACATTGTGCCTTCCAGAGCCACGGTGGACGCTCGACTCGCAATGGCCTTTGGCAGGACCTGCCGCCAGGACTCTTTGTGGCTATGTCCACCGTACTCCACAACAGCCACACAATTATCTAAAGCTAAACTGAAACAAACTCGCGGCCGTCGTCATGTGACTTATCGGTTGGGCTCCCACGATATTGTTTCTGGCCTTCTTTTTGTACTTCGACGTTCAAACATGAGCGTACAAAAATTCCAGTTAAGATTTTCTATCAACATTTCGAAGCCTATTGCGAAAATATTTCTCACGCGATTTAAACAACTTGCGGCGTAAGTTGCTTGGCGAGCCAGTGGCGGCGACACCGGCCTTCAGGTTTTCCACATTTTCAAAATTATTTTACAGAAGTTACACGTAAAATTGGTATATTTATGTTCGCAGTGAGCTAATCAATCGATCCATGGCAACTTGTATTTAGACCTCAGTTCCCCTCTAAGTTATCTTTTTCCCAAAAATTATCTGGGAATGAAGTGCCCTATACCTACTGCAACAGTCAGCTCTATTGAGAAGGAAGCCTTTGTGTAGCCTTTTTTTTTAAATGTACGTTGTTATCCTCTATTACCCTTTTTTTTCGTTTGCATGGTATTTTTTGTGTATGCACCAATCTATTGTAGTACCAGATATGGTGATGTGAATATACAACAAAATAAATAAGCAATTGAAGTAGTTAACTTGAGTAAGGCTTGCGTTACGTAGTAAGTAATTGGAGCAGCTACGGGCCTTTGAGCAGCGGCCAAATCAATACCTTATCGAATACTATTGATTGGAGGTGCGCCGGCTATTTCGTACGCGCGGTGGCATCGACGAGACCTCCCTTCATTTCGCCTCATTCAATAAACCCCATGGGTTATTGAAAACCAATATGTTGGATTTATGAGCGCTTAAAGAAGATCAGCAGATTGCTTCGGGCGAAACAGTCAGACGCGGTTCGGTGAAGCGAACCGTTCGTGCTGGCATGACATGATTGCTGTATGATAGAATGCTGTGCACAATTGAAAGGAAATGTTTCCTGTCCTTGCTCACCATCGAGGGGATCGCTTCCTACTGAAGTGTGACTTTTCTCTAGAGAAAACGTTCCCAGACACTAACCTCTCGTCCTTCTGATCCTCAGGTTTCTCAGGTGTAATGGTCTCCGACACTAGTAGTTAGCAACCCGAGGTTGAGAATGTAACCCCGTAGATCTGCCAACCACGGAAAGAAGACGCAGCAAATATTTATTGAGGTAAAATTGCTCTTCCCCGAACCAAGTGCAGCGGCATTTTGTTTGTAGTTGCAAGTTCGCGATAAGAAACACGTACGGCTGGCGGTGCACCCGGTGTGCATCACGGAACGAAAAACAACTGGGCGTAAAAGCAGTTTGTAACGCCTTCGATTCCCGGCCGCGGCGGCCGCTTTTCTGATGGAGGCGAAAAGCAAAAACGCCCGTGTGTACGAGATTTCGGCGCACGATAAAGATCCCCAGGTGGTCAAAATTAATCCGGAGCCCTCCACTACGGCGCGCCTCATCGCCTGCGTTGCGCCGGCGCGTTAAACCCCCACAATCAATCAATCAAGTTTGTAACGCCGTCCGGCAGATGGTGAAGTTAACCTGCAGTTATGGATATTTAATTACTGTCCTTTCTAACTGTTTAACCGGAGCAAATTTTTTTTTAATCTTTTATCTCCCAGTTACTAGCTTTCGACTTCTTTATCTGAAGGCGTAGAGTGCATAAAATGGCAAAATGAATCCGACGTGCTACCATTTGAGGGCATCACATGCGAGAATAAAGGAGCAAATCCGTCGGCATTTGTTACATTGAGCCATCAGACTTCAGTAGTCCACCCTGCGTTTCCTCCTCAGCCGTTGCCTTTAGTGTTAGCGGAGACATGGCACTGCGGCTAATGGCTCTCAAATTTATCGTTTCTTTCAGTTTTTGACAAAGCGACTGCATGAGTACGCGGCAATGTAACCACGTGTCTGGAGCAGGACCTCTGTATTTTTTTCTTTGGCTTGTTTTCCGTGGTTTTTATTATATAATACAACCAATGTGACAAATGCTTCTTCCTTTCTTCCCGGACCTTATAACAGGCCACTATATTTCTCGAAAATCTCCCTTCCGTGCCAAGAAATCGCCTTACCTCTCTTCAGTGTCTTTCTTCCGTATCTTTCTTTCGTACCTGATGCGGAATTCTCACTCCGTATCAGAAAAAGAAGCACTCGTATCCGACTTGTTGTGGCCCCGGATTTCGTATGGAGGGCCATGGTGTCCATCTCCACACTTTGAAACTGGCTTAAATCTTTTTTGTACATATCTGCTCTCCCTTGTCCTCATATGCATGAACTACACATGGAAGACGGAGTCGTTAGTGATATATCCTAAAAGACTGCCTTACACGGCTGAGGTGAAAATATACCAAGGACAACAATAAGGCAATAAGGCAACTGTTTACGGCTTGCAAATGTTTCCTATATTCTTGGGGCCCGTTGCTAGCCGTCTTTCAGTATTCGTGCATGTACGTGTATTATACCCTTGCAGACTACATTTGAAGGGAGAAGCTATAATTTCGCGAACATCTAATATAGGGTTCAAAATCCCTCCCCTTTTTGGGGCTTTGGATACATTCTGAGCTCTCCCTAAACAGATAGTCGTAGTAATAACAGATTGATTCATTTTTGGGTTTAACGCGCCGACGCAACGCGGGCGATGAGACTCGCCGCAGAGGAGGGCTCCGGATTAATTTTGACCACATGGGGATCTTTAACGTGCGCCTCAATCTCGTACACACGGGCGTTTTTTCTTTATGCCTCCATCAGCAAAGTGGCCGCCGCGGCCGGGAATCTAACCCGCGTACTCGTGCTCAGCAGCGCAACCCCTATAACAACTCGGACATCGCAGCGGGTCCATAGTAATAACCGTGTTTCTGAATTATCATGGAGGTTGCTAGGGCGATGGTTCCCTTATACGCCTAAAACCGGGTGCGTCTAACGTAAATATTACAAATGTCTCCTAATATAATACTCGCCTTTGCACGTTTTCACCAAGTAACCGAAAAATATGCCCCGTAATACCATCTGCGTTCGCCAAGGCGTGGCAGCTGCCACTGTAAAATTTACCCACGCAGCGTATAGCTGCATTCAGAAGGTGCCATGCTTGAGAGAGTGGAATCTCGAGCCCTCAAGTAGCTGACCATTACCAGAGTCCTTCAACGCCGCCAAGAAGCACACACTGAAGGGCTGTCTCCCGGATGCACTAAGCATGCGTCACGAACGATCTCACCCTCATCGTATACCACAATGCGCCAGCTCGCTTCCACAAGCGCTCACCTGTGGCGCAACAGGCTCCGGCAGCCACGCGTTCCGAGTATCGCGTTTCAATCGCTGAGCACTGTACATCAATGTCAGTAAAAAAACAACATACCATGAGTAAAGACATAAATAAATGAGCAAAAAATGCATATCGAACGCTTATCCGGTAAAAAAATGCGTCAACATATTTCAAAGACGACGATTAAACAAATTCGTACAATGAAATTGTTTTTTTAGAAGTCATAAAGAAATGTCAAGTTCAAGGACCTAACTAATGCAGCGTACTAGTTTCGCCTGAATATATCTAGCAGCAAGAACTTTGGAAATATTCTTCCTTTGTGAAATACTGTTTTCACAGCCAGTGGCAGCTTACTTGCGCAGAAACGTGTCATGGCGATTTTTCTGGCCAGAAACAAGTCGATATTTTTTTTTTTTTATTCTGCTTATGCCTTCGTAAAACTCCTGCGATTTTATGTCCCGGCTATCTGCAGACATCTGTGCGCATTAGTGTACTATAAACCTTGTTTTAGCAGTAAGAACACGGTTCTCATAAAGAAATTTAATTTTGTTTCCCTGTTTTGTCACTGGGGACATGAAGAACCCATTAAGAGCCCTCAAACTGCAACTACCGCTGCTACACAAAGCAGAAATATTTGTGTGCACAAATGTATTTCTCCAAGAGCTTTAACGGCAGATGCTCCAAAACGTAGCTTCGCATTATATTTCGCCTGCTTTTATTTTTCAATCTGACTAAGCACGTGCCGACTTTCAAAGCTAGAGTGACTTGCGGGCAAGCAGTCAAAAACAAACTCCACATACGCTTACGTATATCGACTATTTTTTCGTCGTTGCAGAGAGCAGTTTAGGGCCATTAACGGTGAAAATAAATTGTTTGGAAGTGGCCTTAATAAACACATATGAGTGTGTTCGTAGCAAAATTTTCAGCGCGGTACAAATGGATTTGAAACGCGCAAACATGCACTCACGCCGGCTGCTCTGCAGGCCATTCCTTATTTCTGTGGCTGTTGACAAAACAGGCAACTCCATTAGGGAGCCAGAATTATGAATCAAATAAACTTTCACAGAAGGTGCCGTTTAGAAACGGCGAAAACACTCCCAATGGAAACAAAAACAAGGATTGAAGACCGTGCTCTGTGCATAAAAAATCCCTAAAACGTTACTAAAAGCGCTCAACGGCGATCGCTTCTGATCCTAGTTACTACCTTATATGCAGTAATTTGTGTATATCGTTTTTGTTTGCAACAATAATATGAACATAAATTTTACTTCAAATGTATTTTTCTATGGGACGGAAAACGCTGCCAGGTCTTTCGACTCTTTATTCGAAAGTGATGTCGAGATTATTCTGTTGAAGTCAACAGGCGAAGCTAATGCATTTTTTCTTGCGTACTTTAGTGCGTTCCGCCAGCATATGCACCATGACAAGCTTTAAATACAAAATTTATTTTCATCTTTTCGCAGCGCCTTATTTTGAGCCACTGAATGAGTAACATTAAACAACCCTACCAATTCTCCTGCCTACCGTTGTCGCATTAATTTCTCGCTGCAGGTATGAACCAGCCATCAAAGGGATGAAACTTCAAAATCTTATTTGATGTGTTCTTTGCACACTTGTGTCAGATGAAAAGGCAGCGACCCGTGTTAGAGTTCGCTTGAGGCACCTTAATTTTCTTTTGCTGTTTTTTTTTTGCGTAATGCTGAAGCCTCTTTCTTTACTTTTAACGTCCCGACTCTCAATCCGTCAACGCGAGTTCTGACAGTCACCACGCCGCAATGCAACGTTATTCTTTTGCACACCGGCTGGTGCTCCGGCACTCCGGCGTATGACGGCACTGTCCCACACTGCACCTGCACGGCGTCGTTCCGCACGAAGGCTTCGTCAATCCCGAACCACAGATTTTTAGCCTTTACGCTTGCGCCAGGTACGACCTGACAGAAACTGGCTTCCTGGTGGGTTGTACGTGTTAAGAAGAGCGGTGCGTAGACCATGTAAAATTTCTCGTAACCCCGCTGCAAATGGTAAGCAGGCTACATACCAAGGCTGTGTTGCTCACTGTTGTCGCAGGCTTTTACTCCCTCAAATTTTATTTCATTTTTTCCTCCCACCTATTTTTTACCGTTCTAGTCACTCTAGTCACCCCATACTAGCCCTCACTGTAGTCACCCCATTTTAAGTAGCAAGCCGCACCATTAGTGAGGCTTAATTAATATTTTCTCTTTTTTTGTATAGAATTTGAGGAAAAAGGGGATCGCACATCCCGTCGTCTTTTCGTGTTACACTGTTCTCGGTTTGGGCATTGCCTTTGGGTTATTAGAATAATAAACTACCCACACGCACAACACCTTCTTATAACGTGTAACAGAAACTCTCAGATCGATGTTGCTCAACCCCGTGAAGGCAAAGGGCTAGCAAGGATCACGCCAACCGGCCAAATAGAGATATGCTCGGTGATATTCTGTCGGGAACACTTCTATTGTGAACTGTGAAATAGTCACAGTTAGTATGCTTCCTTTTACTGACTTTTGATTGTACAGTCTTTTGCTGACGTCATTTTGAATAAATTTATTTAAATCAATCAATCAATGAAGGCAATTTAAGGTTTCTGATTTTACCACCTCAAGGATGGAGGAAAAGATGAAAGTCTATAGGGGCCTCGTACTGCTCCGGGATATCCTAAGTGCAAAGTCATCGAAATTACAACGAACACGCCGTGATTTAGTTTTTTTTTTGGCAGCGCTCTGCCGCTGGACCTTTTGGTATTCCGGATGGCCTCGCATTCATTCGTAGCGCGTTTTCAACGACGAAGCTGGACTCTGCCAACACGTTCAAAAACAGCGCTGCTTGTATATTGAGGTTTTGGGAACCCAACCTGCCAACGGTATGTCCGCTGCTGTCGTAGCTGTGTCGACGCTGTAGCAAAACATGGCGTCGCAGCTAAGTGATCGAGCCTTTCCTACTTTGCAATACATTTGCGCTGGGATGTAGAATGCCGCAGATCGTTTTCCCACGTCCTCTCTTCCTGGTTCTACTTCCTCCACCGGTTCACCCTCAGAAATAACTATGATCGTCCTACTTATGTCCGTACTAGCATTGTTCTTTAACCGCTGTCTAACAAAACCATTAGGTTCGCGGAATGCCCTGTCAGGCAGCCTTTGCGAAACCTACCCAAGTGTCGTGGGGGCGGCAGTAAGCGACAAATAATGGTCGATTAAGTAAGCTAGCAAATGATTCAATGACAATTGGGAAACGATACCGCCAACAAGCGAACTAAGAACTCGCGCGCCGTATTCCGAGCCTGCAGGTACACCCCAAGAAGTAAAAAAAAGCGTTCAGTTTCTGTGTCACAAATGGCTAGAGTTACAAAAATAATTAGTGGACAAAAACAGGAAATAAATGCACGTAGTTATAGCCAACACCACCAGCGACCAAGGATCTTCTGTGAAACATCGCCATCTAAAAGCGCTGTTACTTCTTTAGGCGCCTCCTAGATAATTATGGCCCTCAAGATGTGGTTATTTCAGCATGTTGAAGCCGCAAATGGTGATAAAGAAGGTCCTAGCTCCACAAATATTAATGAAGTACCGGGTTTTCATGGAGAACTAGTTAAATAGTTTGCCATTTCACAAGACTGCCGACGAGCGGCGCAACCTGGTCACACATTGCACGAATTCGCAATATCGCGACTACAGCAGGTCCCTCTTTGGATGATAACTTTATAACAAGTGCGTTAAAGAGAGCGACGGCATTTAACCTGTATCCCGAATCAATATTCTTTTTTTAGCCACCCACTGGCACTTAAGACAAGATAAATGGCGAGTTAAAAGCGTTACACCAACAAAAAGCAGCGTTAGCGACACGGGAACAAAATACGTCCAAATCCGAGAAGACCAGATAAGAAGTTCTGCAAAATGGGAACATGGAAAATGAAGACTTGTAGGCCCCGCCACCATACGATCAAGATTTCGCTCGCGTAGACATTTGCGCTGATATTGAGAAAGAAGTTCCAGAAATAAAATAAACAATTCAAAGACTCCGAAAAGGCTGTAAAATCTGTCTCAAACCGAGTTTTTTTTTTTTGATTGCTAGATTTACGCGTAAATTCACCGTGTGGTTCACCGCTACTTTCAACTTTTCATCCGCCGAGGTTTCTTGAAGGTGGATCTGATGCTTTGTGTCTCGAACAGCTGTCGCTGGGTAAAATGTGAAAGAAAACGACTACAGACGTGCTCGCGTTAAACCTAACGGGCACATACAAGTAAATAGAGCGAAAAGTGACAATAAAAAGGAAGGGCGTAATCCCATTTCGCCCAGAACGCAAATTGAGCTACACGTCACCACAGACATCGCGACGTAGCGAGGTGATTTCAGCTTGGCGGCTAACGCGGAGTCAGCCAAAAATGATATTTTCCAATTTTGCTTCTTTGCCATAGAATATCAAGCTGCATTCCTTCTCAGTGGAGGCTTTATACTCAACACATCACAATTTTTTTCCTGCGAGCTGGCCATTCCCTAGATTTTCATCTTCATTGCCGTGCTCCATTTCGGCCTTTTAACTTAGGTTTAACCGTCCATCTCTGCCTGGCAAAAAAAGATGGGGAGAATTCTCTGCCGAGTATTTTTTTATTTGCACGCGCCGCACCCCGCACGTGGTAATATGTTTTTTTCGTTTGTTACCGTGGAGAGAGATAGCTTTGATTCCGTCTAAATCGACCGATGCCAAAACACCCGCAGGGTGGGCTTCTAAATGGCGAAAAAATGACTACAGAGCAACCATATTCTTCTAACAAAAAGACGAGGGATTTATGCACTGCGCTAAAATACTGATGAGGGAACATAAGACGACGACATACTCGGGATAAAACCATAAGCGGCAACACAAATATCGGAAAGGGTCTGAATTTGCACAGAATATTTCGTCCATTAGCTTATCGTTCATTACCTCCATTAGGACCCTCGTTTCATGTTCAGTTAGGAGGTTCGTTCAGGGAAATAATTTATTTCTCATGTTAATTGTTCTGCCCTAAGGGAATGTTGCATAGAAAATAATACTGGAACTAGGTGGGAAGTTAACATTCCAAGGAACCTACTTTTCATTACTCGAGGTCTTTCATGGATGAGTAGCATTCTTTACTTGTTGCACGCCTTATTTCTTTCTTTCATTAAGATTAGCGCCTCGAGATAGTGTATACATATACGCTTTGGATAAAGCAATGTGTGTTTTTATGTCTACGTCTTTTTCGTAGTCAGTGTTCTTAGTGCGATGATTCTTTTTATGGAGGAAGCTCTTGGTGGTTCGTAAGATCCAATAAGAGACCGTAGTCGTAATTGCCATTGTCGGCGTAAACACGAATGGTAACAAAATGGCTGACGCTGTAAAGAAAACAAATCGGGTGCGTGTGGCATTTGCACTCAGGTCGTTGTGGGCGCAGCCAGGTGTGCTCCCCACAGCGCTAAACCAACAACCAGCCAGAATGGAGCAAGAATTGGCCTCGTGCTTGTGCCCCGACTGTTGCACGTGGCGGCACGTGCGTAGAACGGGTGCACGCTTAGGAGATCTGGGACCCCGGGGGAAGCTGCCGTATCAATGGTGGCCAACAGACCTCTCGGAGGATGAAGTACGGAGAAACGAAAGGAAGAAAGAGACGCAAACATGGTGTAGCAGCAAAGAAGTATTTAATGCCATGCTTTTGGCTTCAAAGCACGTAAACAGAACGAAGATTGCGATGAAACTTCTTTTTAACTTAGGCACATATGCTACAGAGACATCCCCAACCAGCTCTTCCAGCACCGCCCTGCCCCGGCCTTAAAGCCACCGTTGCGGCTGCATGGGCCCAGTTCTGCTGCCGCGTAGGGATATTCAGCGCCTATTAGCACTGATGGATCACCGAGCATAATGTATATGCCTAAAAGCGCCGCCTATGTGGTTACAAGGTGACGTTGATCTAACACTGCAGTTTTTCTGTTACATGTCTTTATAGTTTAGAAAACTTCACTCGCTTTCCCACGTGGGGGAGCTTCAGAAGTATTTTCAAAAGCGCCTGCCTAGGTTCTCTCTCTAGAGGATGTTAACGGATGGGGTGCTCAGTCTTCGCCGCCGTCTTGCGATCTTTCAGGAATTCTTCAACGAAAGGCTATGTCAAGCAGTTTGAACGGCTAATGCTGCCCCTTACTTTTTTTGTGTGTGTTTGTCCAAGACCTTAGAAGAACTTGCTTCTTCAAATATCCTAGAGTAAATTACAGCTTGCTTCTGGGCTAGTTGGTGCATTGCTACTTAACGCAGAGTTTCTTAGTGGTTCCCATATTCGTGCGAGCATGGATAAAAAAAAACTTTCCACATTCCATGTCGCACGTAACCCAAATCCTCAGTACCCAGTGGCTTGTCAGCCAAAATTACTGCTTAATTAGGCATTGGTATTGAGCTATTCCTTTTCTGGCATTGAAATGCGATAAATAAAGATTTGTTGTCTTTATGTGCCAGTTTAGGCATTCGGCACGAAGTACCTTCGTATGCTTGGGTTCCTGAAAGAAAGGCTGGTGTGTGTCCGTTGCAGGAAAACCGACGAGTGGGTGCCATGGAAGATATACGATTGATTGCCGGTATCTTGATCACAGGAGTAACAGTCCTCAACGTGATGTGAAAAAGAAAAACAGGTGCATCAAAACCCCTGTAAGCAATTATGTTTCGGAGACATGGCATGTGTTTCAGAACATCATCACACAAAGCCGTCCGTTTTTGGTTAAAAGGTAAACGTCCGGCCAAGAAAATATAAAGGTGTAACGAGAGTGATATATATATAGTCACAGCGTTGAAAAATGAACACCTAGTCTAATCAAATTTTATCGGTGCTGACACGAACTTGTACCGGGTGGAGGTACAAAAGCAATTCTGAGCTCATAAAGCTGGTCGATTTAAAGACGCGAGTGTTACTCAAATTAACTAAAAAAATTTCACCATCTTCCCGTAGGGGAACCCTGAGTAGCATGCGAAGCAGCCATGGGGTCGACTCAAGTTCCCACAAGTTTTCAGCTCATTGCATTGGTGATCGCATTCAAGCTGGCTATACAATGAATCTTTACTACGGCAATAAGGATTTGTTTACATATTTTTGTTTACTGATATGACGGTTGGGAGAATTTCTCACCGTCCCTCAATGATGTGTCCGCGTGACGTCACTCGCGGCCTGTATGAATTCGCGGATGCCGTTACAAATAACCGGGAACTTGCGGGCATTACGCACCCTTCCTACGAGGTGTAGTTAGACGGAGGAGATTTTCTCTCACATACGACGGCTTCCAACTTCCACTTGCTAAACAAACGTGGTGCGCACACACGAAGTGGCCTCAAATTGCGGCAGAGCAACATTACTCCTGATCTAACACCTACGCCCCATCACTGGACAACCGAATGCGAGTTCCTGAACGATGCTCTAGGCAGTGACTACATTCCTATTGTGATGCGGATAGAGGTTTAGAGAACAAACATGGCGGCACGAATAGGGCGTCAGCGCTTGTAAACTAGGACAAATTTGCGACATGCCTAGAACAATATTTATGACTGGACAAGCATAATTGTGGATCACTCAAAGCAGTAACTGATGATTAGACACACGCTACGAATAAACAATATCAATAGATTCGAAAACAAAGTTCCTGAGATCAATCGTCTACCGCTCTGGATCGCCGGACGCGGGCTCTGGAATGCTACGTCCGCAAAGGCTGGATACGGACTCTCTGACGGGCCTTTAACCAAAGAACGTGCCTTGTTGAGTAATACAGCACCGAGCTGCAGCGAGAGCGTTGGCACATCCTATGCGACTCTCTTGAAGGAGACAGGCTTCTGTCGAAGGCAAGAAACCTTTTTTCCGTTCGCCGATATTCAGAACCAGGTGACATTTGCACGAGATGTTTAAAGAACATTTGCAACAACATGCTCGCTGTACCCCCTTGTGTAGCTTACCCGAACCACGTGACAATTGCGCGGGAGGGTCAAACACGATTTGCAACAACATACTCGCGGGGGGCGGCGATGTGCTGCGAGATGACAGCAGAGTAGCGTGCGCCACCGTGCGTTCGCTGATCACGTGATCACTTCCTGAGACGCAGCAGAAATGCTCCGTCACCGGGAAGACTACACTTCTCGCTGCGCAGAAATTTCGCCTCTGAGAGTATAGTAATCCCAACCGCATTTATTTTCTCCGCGAGCTCGAGGTGTGTCTCAGGGAATGACAAATGTCCTCTCAACTTGTCGCAGCAGCCTTTAGAGCACGGGCTCACCTAAGGTGCGGTTCAAAAAGGGGAAGCTCAGGGAAATACCGAGAGCTCAGGTCGCCGCTCTGAACGCGATAAGTGGCCGGCAGGCGCCTGACTTCAACTATTGCTTTTTTTTTTTTTTTGATGCATGTTTCGCCCCTTGCGAGTGCATTGCTTCCGTGTTGGACATTTCTGTTGACCGAACATTTCACCCTTTCAAGTTTATGCGCTTGGGTGAGGTATTTATTGGCTATAATATAACTTAGTGTAGCTAGTTAATTGTGTATTTTAGCCGCAAATAAAACCCTGGTAAGGCTACAGTGTGGATTTGTCTTTGTGCTTGCCGCCGATACGGTTGTGTTTTGGTGTTGTTCTGTGGCTTGCCTGACCAACCCAGAGACGTTCCTGGGGAACAGATCTTCGTTCAGCGGCTCACACGATGAGGCTCTAGCACAGTGCGTTTAGCCTAGTTGCCCAGAAGAGCGGCTCGGTGTCGTTGGGCGAAGTCTGAAGCCGGGTGACTGCCGAGCACTTTTCTTCGAGCGCAGTATTTTCGCTCAGGCACTCAAAATTCTGGTACAAAACCACCCAGCACCCAAGTGAAATAGATCCGAACTCCTGCCCATTTAGGGTTGGGGATAACGAGGCAGTCAACAAAGTACCTCGAGAGTTCATGACCCGAGCAGGATGACGCCTCAGGCCGATCAGCCCGAGACAGCTTATTAAGCTATCAAGAAATCACCGCACACTACCGCCTTCTCCCGCTGAATGTGTCCGCCGGCCGATTCGGATCTTACTAACGCCGAAGAACGTCTGTGGCGCCTACTACAAACGAATACGCTGCCATGTCGCTCCATACTGCACCACATTCACCCGACTTTATATCCGTCACCTCATTGTCCAGCGCGTGGTGCGAAAGATACAGTCGAGCATCTCATACAGGCATGATATGAAGGCCCCTTTCCTTTGATACCATCAGTCGAGCTCTACGAGACGGCGCTGGGCAGCTCGGACCTGCAGACCCAGAAGAGCCTCGCGGAATGAGCTGCCGTGCTCACCGGCAGGTCGCGGCTTTCGGTCACAGAACGAAGTTAACCAGGCTTTTGAATAAAGTGTTTGTTTTCTCTTTCTCTCTCTAACTCCGGGCAATGCTTCAAAACCCTTATCTACCAGTATCTCCCACCCAAAGGCGGAGAAGTTGTTGCCATTCACTGTGCCGTTACCCTGTGCGCGTGTGGTTGAAGATTTGTGTTGTGCGGGAAAGATCCGTGTGCTTGGCGGCAGAGCCCACCTTCTTCGAACATGTTGCGACATGCCAGAGAGCGGGTCACCCTTCGCGAACTCTCGCTGGCCGTGACTCAAGTTGCGGCAGCTACAAACACAAAGCAAACTGTTCTCGTGGAGGTATGCATAGACTTCCATCTGTGATCGGACGCCGCCCGCCGACATCTCCTCTGGCCCTCTCACACACTCAACGTGTGCCGGATTCCACGAGACCGGAAAAAATTGTTCATGTGCGTCTGTTGTTCCTTAAGCCGTTGGAGCGTTGGCGCTTATGGTTATAAATATGCGTTCCCTCCCAGCACAGATTATTCGATCGACAGCATCGGATCCTGGTGTTTTTCTGTTCGAGTCATGCTATAAGCTATCCCTGAAGGCTGCGGTTCCTGTATCGTCGCTGTTAATTTCTCGCCATGCAGTAAACAAGTTAGATTTTGCTCCTGGCTTTTTCTTGTGCACACCAAGGAGGCTGGTTTGCCCGCCTCTGCTACACTACGGTAGTAGTACATGGCGGAGGCGACGGAGCTCAGTACGGTGGCGTCTTCGCCGATGTTGCACTAGTTAAATTGTTCTAGTCCGGAATTCTGAAAAGTTATTGTCAGCTTGTGCATATTTATATTGTTTTGAGGGAGGCAGCCCTTACAAGTGCTATAATAATTATCGCTATACCGGGAACTCTTCATAAAACGAATACTATTAAAACCATAAAAAGTATGGTTTATAAAAAGCATTACACTATTTTGGTTTGCAAAGCTGTTTCATCTGAAGAATAGTATTGCACCCATCACGTAAGGAACCATTCCCGTTTTCTGCAGTTTATTGACCCGAATACAATTTCTCATTTTGCCCTCCTCGAGCCCACACAGTCAAGATAAAGGTGGACCTGAGATAACGAAAGCAGCCGTATTTCGAGAACAATTTACGACGTCCATTACGTTCTCACGGGACTGAGAAACTGCTGGAAGAGAGACGGAAGTCGCTACATAGAGAAGTAAATAAACGCCTTGCAAAAAGGAAGGTCAGGGGAGAACAAAAAGACTCCCCCTACAGCGAGAAAATGCCTCCCGAGCTTTCAAACGGAACACATCGCGCCATAAACCCAGCGACCCACAATGGAGAGCGGGAGAATGTGCAGCACGGTGAAAGTAAGGATTGCGAGCAGCGCCCGTAGAAGTGAACCCTACTGGGTAACCTAAAAATAAAATATGGTCGCAAGGCTCATGCTTTTCTGGCGCGTTTGATGGAACACGAAAACAAAAACCTCAATGAGAGCGAGAAATCATGTGTGGATTTGTGAAACGCAATGGCGGTGCTAATGCAATAAAATACAGCTGGCTTATTTTCTCATGCATTACACATGTTACCGTTAATACTATCCAACTAAGCTATTAGGTATCCTCTGAATAGATCCGAGACTGTATTATCCATTAATGCGAGCCAAAGCAAGATCGTAATCAATATTGAAACATATCCAGCCTGAAGGAAGCACGCTATCTGGCATTCGACAATGTGTGCACACAGCTCAGCTGGTGCAAGTACCGCGGAGAAGTGCACGTGGGGACGTTTACATTATTGTAAGGATATGTGCAGACAGTTGACACAAAAGCCATATCCTAATTTATGGACGCGAAAAAAATGGCGTGTCCGCAGTTCGGTTGGCTGAGACGGGAAATAACGACATTATGTAAAGCTATTACGACATGTGCAGCAACAGTCTGAATCCGGCCTGGGCAGTCAGCACCGAAACTTCGTGAAGATACGCGGCGTCGTTTGGAAGATAAAACGCGTATGTTTGCCCGAGAAAAAAAGCGGCTACCATTAAGTTTGCTAGACATTGTTCGTACTGTTTTCTCGTGGCGATCAATTCACTGGCGTTGTTGAAGGGCAGTGTTTAATTTTAAACCATGGAACTTCTGAACTAGGGGACAGCATACTTCCAACATCTGACGAAAATGCTGTCTGTTGTTTTCGGTCAACACTGGGAATTAGGTCGTCTACAAACGAAACGAATTTTTAGATCGTAGGCGAGGCATAGGCTGCACCTTGCAGGACGCCTGTAAACGCGATTTAAATTAGTAAACCCACAAAAGAAAAGCTTAAAAATTGATATATTCTAATGAAAAACACGCTTTTAAAGAAGGAGTGTGCCAACATTCTATTCTAGTATCCTTGTTTTGACGGTGGCAGTCCTTGATCAGCAAAAACTCGCTTTTAGATTTGTGGTACATTTCTCCAGTTGCCATTTTATTTGAGTTTTTTTTTGTTATAACCCTCTTGGTGGTCCTAAAAAGAAACAAAGGATACCATAATATAAAAATAAAAACAACATCGTGGTAATGGTGCTGATGGAACGAAAACCAATTAAGCCAGCAAACAACTCCGGCTTGCACGCGTCCGAAAGAAAAGGCTGGATTTGTGCCATGTATATTTCTGTTTTTTTAAAACACATTAACACCGCCGCGCGCTACGCGCACACGTACGCTGCCCTCATTACTGCATCAAGAGGGCAGAAATCATGACCAGAATGAAGATCTTTCGGATGGAGGAACAGGGAACGAATCCGAGTCTGCTGCTGTTTTCCTCCCATTTGAGGCCATTGATAAATCGTAATGAGGGCCGCAATCAGTGCGATCTCCATTTACCGTTTTACCGCAGATCCATTCCAATTTTCATTTCCTCGGGGCTAATTGTGTTCGCGCGATCGCCGACTTCTCAGTTTTTTACAGTTCCCTCTGTGTTTTTCTGCGCTCCGTGTTTATTCCTTCGGGAACAATCGTTGCCATGAGGATAATTTTTTTCTTCCCCAATTTTTTTTCGTTCACCCCCTATCTGCGCAATACATATTCTTATTTTTTTAGGGAACACAAAGCCTATTGTTCGAACACTGATCTTTAAAAAAAAATTGATGTGATTCTGAAGCACGAAGTAATGCCCTTCCTGTTGTGTCTCAATTTATCTAGCCATTCCATGTTAGTGAAGATATCTGAGCGTAGGAGAAACGACTTTTTAAAGCCATTGGTAGAAGCGGTTAGGTATTGTCTTGACCGAGGAAGCACAAGAGTGATGCTGTAAAATCGTAGAATAGTCTAAATGAATGTCCGGCCAAACTATATCGCAGTACCGTAGTTGCCACGAGCAAATCATCAACCAAAATGCTGCCGTTTCACTCGACCTTATAGAACGCGATGTTTCCCCTTTGACACAAAAGAAAAGATCACCAGCATTCCTTGCAGTTTAAATATAAGTTCATGATATCAATGTAACTGATGATGATGATGGTTGGATGTTAATGGCGCAAGGCCAACTAGGGCAAAGAGCGCCAAAACAGTGGTTAAATATGAGAGGTCAGAACTTAGACACTGAAATCAGTAAGCAAGAACAAAAGTAAAATCAATAAAATACAGTGAGGATGGCTGGTGTAAAGGGCCAGGTTGTGATGGTGCGTGGCATGAAATAAAGCTTTAAAAAACTACGCGTGATAGGAAATGAGATGTAAAAACTTGATGTCACTGAGAAACTTAAAAGTGCGTTGCACAGGAATCACGGGATCATCCGTTAGAAAGAGTGCTGGGTGTAGTGGAATGTGTTGTCTGTAGAGTTGAGGGAAGTGCTTGCGTCTTGTTGTATGGAGTGCTTTGCATGTAATGAGGATGTGAAGTACGGATAGGCCCTCCCCACACCTGCTACACAGGGGTCTTGGAGATCCGGTGAGCAGATGGGAGTGTGTCGCGTGTGTGTGGCCTATCCGTAATCTACCTAGGGCAACTTCGATGAATCTGTTGTGTGAGTCACTAGTGTATTGTCCTAAGTGTGGCTTTACTATGTGTAACTTGTTGTCTGTCTGTGTATTCCAGTCGGCTTGCCATGTTTTGCGAAGGTGTTGTCGGATGTGTGGCTTGAGGTCAGTGTAGGGTATTGTTGTTATGTCCACTGTGTTTGCAAGTGCAGCAGTGGCGGCCATTTCATCTGCGGTCTCATTCCCCGCGATTCCAGCATGGCCTGGAACCCAGCACAGGATTAGTTGAAAATTATTTGCATATATAGACATTATGAAATTAAAGACAAGATTGACAATGTGGTTTTTCTTGGGTCTGTGTGAAGACAATGCACGTACAACACTCAAAGAGTCTGTGAAGATGACGGACTTAGGAATTCGTTTTTTAAGAATGTGCTGAACGATGAGTAAAATGCCATATGCTTCTGCAGAGAAAATAGTGGTGTGTACACTCATGGTTCTGCAAGCAATAAAGTTGGGACCATGAGCGGCGCACGACACTGTAATTGAAGTTTTCGAGGCATCGCTATAGAATTCGGCACATTTATATGTATCCTGAAGCGACAAGAAATGCTGCAGAATTGCAGCTCTCGGAACTCTGTTTTTATCTATTTTCATAAATGAAACATCACAACAAACAGGCTGCAGTTGCCATGGTGGTATAACGTCAGAAAATGATGATGATGTACAGACATCTAAAAACCCAACGGAAAGACCTGAAGCTTCCTCTCTCACCCTCAGAGAGTAGGGCATATCAATGTAACTGTAATACAAACCAATAAAGTAATTGTCACGAGGTATTTATTAGCATGTAATTATCGTACAAAGGCTTTTCCCCTAAATCGACGACGAAACTTCGAACTCTTTCTAAAAACACATTTGCATTGTTACGAATTTTTGTTCAAACCTCTTTGCATTTTTTCTGGGTACTACGTTCACGGGCGATTGGGAGTTCCACAGTGATTTAAAAGCGGGAATATATGCTGCTTTAACGCAATATTGAAAGGTTAAGCCAGCTAATTTATACGCAATTCTGTTTCGATTCTGGGTAATCGAAAAATCTCATGGCGGATATTGAAATAACGTGGTTTCACAGTACTTTTCATGCCTGAAAAATGCGTACCCTTGGACCCAGCGCATACTGGTGAAGAGGGTCTGGACTGCCACCCAACGGCACGGCATACCGATCTAGGGACGCCCTACACCGGGTGGGTGGCCTAATACCAGCACCAGCGCTCGTGAAATAACCGTTCATTCCTCCTCCTCCTTAGAAAGGTGAAAAGAAACATGGCAGTAGAATTGACTTGATGCCAAGTTGTTTCATCATTTCTAGGCAAACGATGCAGTGTTTGATTTCAAACGAATATCAATGTTAGTTGGAGAGGAGAGAAGCAGTGGTTTGAAAAACTAAATCAAGGGCTTCACCGTCCCACGCTCATTGAAAGAGGTTTGCTATGAAATGTCCGCGCTTAAAGCTAGATGGAAAGGAAGGCCAAATAAAAATGATTAATTTCGGTTTCTTCCTGAGGCTTTCGTTTTGAAGGAACTGGCCTACAGCGAAAATTTGGGACGGAGGTCGCTAAATCTCAGGGCGCTGAAAACGTTTATTACGTTTACGATTAATCTCACTTGTCGGCTATACCTCTAAATACCAGTGCGATTGACTGAGGCAACAGCAAAATGATCAAAGCAAGTGCTCAATGCTGCTTCTTATCGTTATCTTCGAGTTGAGACAGCAAAGTTTGCTAAGCTTATGTTAATCGGTATTAGTTTATAGTTAAATAACTCGTAGCTGAATAACTCATCGAATACTAAGTTCCACTAGGGGAAAAGCATAACGTTTCTCATATCACATACGACGATTGAACGATAAAACGAAGGCAAGGAGATTATAAGTTCCTCGAAGCAATAACAGGCTTCCCAGTATTTTGTACGCGATGAAAAACGTATTGGAAAAAAATTTGAACTCTATCCAAATCCAAACTAATAAACAGCTAAAATTGCAAATATTTATCTTTGCTTAAATTTTATTGTTGCTGAAACAATTTTATCTTTACCCCCTTTTCTACAAGGCCGCGTAGCAACCCTTTCTTGTTATCACCGGGAACCCCATCCCAGTCGATTACCATGGTAACCGAATTCAAATCATCCCGCGTCACTGACCAGCGTCTCCAATGCAAAGTATTCTCAAAGTTCATACTCGTATTTCACGCTAAACTTTCAGGCCGGTGATAATTGAAAACGTACGGCGTGACTTCTGGTGGCCGTTCTTCTGTTTATGTTTTATATTTGCCAGTAAATTAATGAAGAATAACAGCGTCAAGAGAGAAGAGTTCAGCTACGAAAGTGTTTTAGTTCGCCTTTTGATTACGCACTTTTCTAGTTTATTCCGTGCTAATCTCAGACACCTGGGGACCAGTGAGAGTTATCTTACAGAGCAATGAAGGATGAAAACATCCGCAAAATAATTCGGCTGAAAAAGGGGCGTTACGTAAAGGCAACCAGACCGCTCCAACACGAACAACGCAAAGGAAAAAAAACCTCCGACAGCGCTGTTGCTCTCTCTTCTGGTAACATTGAAATCTCTCTCCGTGTCTACGGAAGTTCTGGAACTCTTAGAGTAGTTACCTGTAAAACGTAGACGCTTATAGGAGCTGAGTTTTCGATAACATTTCATAACGAGGGAAAAAAGGCTAAACTGTGTTCTCGTAAATTTCTGATTATACCCCAGGCCTTTTAAATATCTAACTAGATTTTTGTTATCTGTGTTGCCAGTGCAATGTTTACCTACCAAAAGCTGGCTCATAAAGTAGTTTTGGGGTTTTAGAAACGTATGCCATACGGTGTGACCGGTAATTCCTTCTTGGGTGCTCGGTGGAGAATGACCCAATGCAACACAGCATCCGAAAAATCCAAGAGAATGTGTTCGACTATTTCCGGCTTATAACAAAAGACACAGTTGACGTCCCAGGGCACGAAAATCCTCTTTTGCAGTGTCCCGATGTGCAGTTGAAGAAACGCATAGAGGATTGCTTATCCGGCATCTTTTTAACTCGCTTTAGGATATTTCTTGCCCAGCCAGCAACGTCTATGGATCGTTAGACAGGAACCGGAAGCGAAATTTTGATGACGTCTTCATACAATGGTCTACATGGTACACGGCTGAGGTACTCAAGGGATAAACGCGCCTTCAGAAAATTGTATGACCCAAGCAGAACCTCATGGCATTCGGTCGCCTCGGCGTAACCCAGAGGCTTCGAAAGCAAAGCGGTTTATTAGTCATAAGCGCTCGAAACTCATGATCCGGTGGCGCTTGTCATACAAATCCGGGATGTTTAGCGCAAAGAAAACTGTAGGTACATTTAGGGCAACATTTACGTAAGTAACCGGCAGCGCCTGCATTTATTCAGTTAGCAGCACTCGCGGGTTGGTTTTACGATATTAAGCAAAGAAAATGTGGCAGTCCAACGCCGGCACTTGGGGGAGGAAAAGCCAGCACAAGAAGAACAGAACTCCCGCTGGCGCAGTTTCAGGCAGGGACACGCGAGCACTGCGAAGGCGAAAATTTGAAATGAGTTGGGTGGTAGCAGTGAGCGGAAAACGGCGCTTCAGCCCATTATGGCGAATCACTATCTGCACTTCCGACCACTTTCACTTTGAGTGGAGCGGCTTGAATTTTTTCCCTCTGTCCGGCCCACTCAAACTGAGCAAAAACTCCAGTTGATTCCTCTGTCATAGCAATTAGTAAAACACGAAAGTGAAATCTGCAGCGAAATCGGCAGGTGCGCATGATTTTCGGGTCGGCGGGTCTCTTGTGAATGGGCTTGGCGAGCGACGTCCTGCTGGCGGGTCGCTTCGGCAAACGTGCACTGGCGTCATTTCCGGGACGGATATGACATCAGTGAAATCTTGGGGTATCGCGGCATAAGCCACTTTCGGGTTAAAATATAAATCCGAAACCGAACAAACCTAAATATAACGTACTCTTTAGTACGAAAGGTTGCTTTCCCACACGAACTCCTTGTGTGCAGGGGTGCATCCTTTACAGGCCGCTTGCTTCGTTGTGCTGGCGTAACTTCGTGATAGATATGACGTAAGCGAAATATTCCTGTATGCGGGAATAAAACACTGTCGTGTTCAAATAAAATTTTGATTCTTGAATAAGCAGAGGCTTAAAATTTCCCAGTTTCGCTCCAACGGGTCGACAGGGTGATCAAACTACTTGTTGTGCCGTGCACTAGTGTACAACTCCGAATTTGTAATTATTAGGTGGCAGGTCAAGCGAATTAAAACTTAAAACTGGCGAATTTTACTTCTGTGATGCACTGTTCGTTTTATTCACACGCACGCACACCAGCACAAAATTTTTGTTTTGCTCTGTGCTGAAAAATGTACTTTATACTTGAAATGAAGGATTGTGCATTGTGTTCGATTCCTGTTTGTTGTCTTCGACCAACTGTAGCTCCCAGTGCAACGCTATAAAACACTTTAATTTTTATTCCGCAGCATGTTTTGGAGGAAACCACAGCCTTTTCTTGTTATAAATGTTGTGCGAAGATGCCGTAGGATAAAGCATCCGTAGTACCTAGTGAAGGAAAAATATTTGTTTCAGTTTTTGGTTGTTTGATGGGCAACGTGCAAACTTGACCTGAAACTTTAGGCGCGCGTGGCCATCTCCTTACATCATAGCGCAAGGGCAAAACTTCCGCAGGCTAACACTACTACCGTAATGTCGTTACTGTTTGATTTGGGTCCTCAAGAGAAGTGATAAACATTGAGCTGATGTTTCTTAGATTCTCGACGTTTTACCTGAAACAAGGTCAGTATTCAGCTTCAAAAGTTCTATAATACGATAATAATTTTTTCTATAATCTGTAACTAAACTTGCTTGCCTCCAGCATTTTAGGTACATCAGAAAGTGGTGAATTTGCGCGCAAAAAAACGCATTTAAATCGCAACGAACCAATAGTAATAGTTGCACATCGGAAAATGTTTGTGGACTGTTCTTTATTTGAAAGGGTCCTGAAAAAAGAATGATAGCTGAAAGTTTGGGGAGCAGAGAATGGCATGTGCTCCC
The DNA here is from genome assembly GCF_048455015.1 of Haemaphysalis longicornis. Lineage (NCBI taxonomy): Eukaryota > Metazoa > Arthropoda > Arachnida > Ixodida > Ixodidae > Haemaphysalis > Haemaphysalis longicornis. Next base: position 75,559,510 of record NW_027526361.1, on the reverse strand, counting down.
CATCATCCTGCTGAAATTTCTTGTTTATTAGGCCTTTCAGATTCTTGTGTTTATAGTGTAGGTTGTTTGTGAATGCTTTAGAATCTTGCTGCGATTCTGGTTATGAACCGTCGTGCTTTCAATGAGGCCACACAGCGCATACAGTAAAAAAGGTGCGCGTTGCGTCAATAGAACGAGCGTAAAAAGTAGGCATGAAATATTCCGGCGCGCAAAGCAGTAAAATCTTATCGGCGAATGTAAGGCTGCCTAATGAAGCGTCGCATCTGAGAAAAAACTCTGGGCCGCTAACCGCAACGCTCCCCTCAGCATCGTGAAAGGCGCGTTTCTGCTGAGCTACCCTCAAGATTTCCTCCGCGTGAAGTGAGAATATCGACGCAGGTACTAATGAACAGCTCCGCTAATGAGTCCTTAATCCATCCGGAGACTTCTGAGAACAGGATAGAGAACGTCCATGCGCTTCTTTTCGAAGTGCCCTTCCGCATCCAGCCTTTTTCTCTCTGTCCTAAATTCGCGACGTCGTTTCCGGCCCGCTGAGCTAAAATGGGCTGAGAAGAATACTGCTGAGTTAGCACTAAACTTCCACCTAGATCACTTGCTAAGTTGAGTACGCTGGTTCGCCGCCCACTGAAGACGCTTTACGCTTCATTGTTCATTTTTAAAGACGCTCTCAAAGATTTCCTCTTGAGATGAAATACACCCCACCTTCTAATTCTTGAACGGGTGGTAGGCAGGGAGAAAACTTCGAAGTTTCTAGGTTGTATTGTTTTTACAGAACTGCTGAAGAACTCACGAGGAACAACTTAAGCATAAAGGAAAGCGACATGAAGCTACAATGAAGCATAGAGGTCTGTGGGGGTACAACAAATATCACGTAGTGAGAGGAATTTGGAAAGCAGTAATGGTTTCTGGCCTCACATTTGTGAATGTAGTACCCTGCTTAAAATCAGACAGCTCAGCGGAGCAAGGCCTTAGACTGTGAGCCACCGCGGCGAGTGGTTCAGTGGCTAAGCCGCACTATTGTATTCTTTTCGCCCGGAGCTGCCACCCTTTGATGTGAGCTTTGAGCAACGCTATAAAAGTTGACTTGAGCGCGAATTAACTTAGCAAAACAACAGTGTTGGTAGAATTCTCCGCGCGCGCTGCGTGCACTTCGAGGTGTACGGGCTGAAATCTCGACCTAACCCGTTTTCTCCATCACGTTTTTTTTCGATTACGTCCGAGAGGGGAAATGATGGTGCTCGGGAAGTTCGCATTACGTTTTTGGGAGCTGTTGCGGAAGTATTCCTTTAACAAGCAATGTAATTGTAGCGGCCACTTCTTCATCGACTGAAAGCGCCCGGGGTCACCATCATACGCTTGTGCCATTGTCAGCAGCGCGTGGCATCGGCACGCAGGACAAGCTACGCGCCAGAGAACACCCAGGCTACTGCACAGCTCGGTCGCAACCTACCGGTGCTTATCGGTTCGCGGGTTCGTGCGGCCACCGAACCTCCCCTGTAAATAAATGCAGTCGCTGCCGCACAACCACATCAGTGCCTACATAATCATTGCTTTTAGGACTAGGTTAATGGAAATGAACCGATTTCTTTCGCGCTTTATATGATGGAGAAAAAAAGCAATTTTAGTTTTTTTGGTGGGGACCATGTCATCACGTTTTCCACCATTTGCAGTCTGGGTTTGTTGCTTGCAGTGTACCTTGACGGGTGCGTGACTTTTTGAACCAGACTTTTCTGAAACCCTTAGCTCACCGCTGACGCTCAAGAATTCGTAGATACTGAGAAGGTTTTCCCTAAACATGGATCTAGCGATTGAGATAACGTGTGTGGTGTGCTCTGTTGATACGAACAGAAAAGTACGTTTGGCGCATCGTTACGGCCTATCCATTATGCACTGCTTCCGGATACATCTTTTTACTATGCCTGCATTGTTCTGTCTGACGATCTGTCACGTATATATGGAAGAAGAGCGAGATGGAGGTTAAGGAGACAATGGCTTTGAGTATATGCTCAAAGTTGCCACTGCGTGTGCCGTGTTTCTCTTCCTCCTGCGGGCGTGCAATGGCCTTGGGTATCGCATAAGAGCAAAATAACGTAGTTCGAGACGATGTTTGGCAAATGATATTAGGGGGCTAGTAACTTGAAAGCATCTTTGTTTCCTCGGATTGTTTCGGAACGCGACTTGCGACAGCTTGGTAGATTAGCGACTTTCCGCAGGTGGCCATCATGGACGAATGACCATAGGCAGTCAGAGTGAGTAGGCCTGTGTCCAGATTGTAGATGTGCTTTACTTTTTTTCTCTCCGCGCGTTAGCAATCTTTTTGCACGTTTTGTACTCTGTCTACCTATCTCTCTCTCCCCCTCTCTCTCGCTCCTTATGACACCCGCCGCTCTTCAGATTAATCTTAAGAAACCCGGTCCCTCGGCCGAAATGTCAGCACAAAGGTTTTTTTTTCTTCTTCGTGTGCGTCCAGAAGCTTTTCTTTGAAACATAGAAACCATTAAAACCTAAAAGAATATCCAATATGAACTGAACAAATCAAAAACATCCGCTACACCGCCCTGACACACTGTAGGGAAAACTATCAGCCCCGAAAATATGATAAAAAAATACATAGCTGCGAATTACGCATATAATTGTTATAATAGTGGACATGTACATCAATGTCGAAAAGAAAAACACAAGACCTACAAAAAAATAAAACATTTGAACGTATTTGAGCACATATAGCCACGTCTGCTGAAAGTGGTAAATATCACCGGCAAGCGAAACCTTCGTGACCGTTTTTACGGCTCATACATGAGCAAAGTTTGAAACTTGTATTCGGATCAGGAACTTTGCAAAAAGGGTATCAACACAATCACCATAAAGTGCTGTACACATACTTACGCGTTCGTAGACTGTTTGCTCGCTGTCGCGGAATAACTTGATTTGGCACTAGGCCTTGTTTGTTCGCTGGACACGTGGAACCACCTGGGGGAGTTTCGTCAGTTTGCTAGTGATCGAAACACGCTGCCTGGAATAACAGCATCGCCAAAAATTGCGTTCAGATTCTTTAGGATAGCACAAGTCTGCTGTGATTTTCCTTTCTTCCTTTCTTTCCGGTTTTCAGTAGGACTCCCCCTATCTCAGAACTTGAATAGCAATAACACGAAGGCGACTATCCACTATCCATGATGTGTTGTCCGCCCACACAGAACACGCTATTGTGCACCGTTAGTGCACCGCTACCGTAAATGACTTCACAAACATTACTAAGTTTATCATCATCACCAGCCCACTGGAGGGCAAAGGCCTCTCCCATTATTCCCCAATTATTACTAAGTATTAATGATGCTAATGAACAGTTGTATTATCGATTGATTGATTGATTGGTTGATTGATTGATTGATTGATTGATTGATTGATTGATTGATTGATTGATTGATTGATTGATTGATTGATTGATTGATTGATTTCAACGCACTGTTACCAAACAGAGCATGAGGCGCGCCGTATTGGAGGGCTCAGAATTATTTTTACCACCATTCGATCTTTGCCGTGCGGCAAAATCTTGAACACACCGGCGTTTTCGATTTTCGCCTCCATCAGGAAAGTGGCAGCCACGGCCGGGAATCCAACCCGCCTCCCTTGGCTCGGCACCATAACGCCTTAGACGTTGAACCACCGCAGCGGGAAACGAATAGCTAAAGTGAGTGATGTAGAGTGAATTAAAGGGACACTGAAGTGATATGTAAACATTGCGGGATTACTAGCGCAAATTGTAGTCCGGAGTCCCCAGGCCATGTTTCGACCACTCTAGGCGCGTTTACGCGATTTTATTTAGTAGAAAAACTAATTCGAAAATGCTGTCCTCCTCTCTTTACGCTCGCCCATTTTCTGTGGCGTTTTCGTGTGACGTCAGGAGGGGATGAGCTGGCAATTGGCTGCGCCACGGCTGCGCTACTGCACGGCTCCCCGGCCGACTGAGTCAGTCGGCCCAGCGTTTCGTCCGCCGGCAGCCGGCGGGTCGTCGCAATCAAGAAGCTTGGTCGCAATTCGTTCGCTTAGTTGAAACGAAGCCACAACACGTTTGTGAATGGAAGAATGTGCCTTTCTTTACTTGGTTTGTTTGTACACTGTATCTAGCTCCAAGTCAAGGTCGCTTCACACAAGCGCTGCACAAGCGCACATGCGACGCTTCGCTGACTGGTACGCCAGTAGGACAATATAAGGCCTTTGAAGGCGGGAGAAGAGTCAGCGAAGTCAATATAGGTACTAAGGAAATAAAATCAACTGATATTTTTACCGTACAGCGTAAAACTAGGGCGCGGGAAGCACTTTTTTGCGCTGGGCGAACAAGCACAGCGGTCAGCAGCACGACTACGCATCTGCGAACGCTTTTCCGTCTACGAAATGGAATTGCTAGACGTGAGCTACTGTGGAAACTCGGGCGACGCTTACTGCACGATCGCAGTACAACAAATAGTCACCTAAGCTGCTTGAAATGCCAAAACTAAATAAAAGTGTAAACCGGTTGTACAATATATACCCTATATTAGCAAGGCCCTCGCGTTTAGATAGTCTGTTCCCAGTGCCGGTATATCGCCAGCCTTACATTGGCCACCATAAGGACAGTGTTTTGAAGCGGGTCACACGTATGTGTCTTCCTCCAAATGCAAAAACGTTTTTCTTTAAGCTGCATACATCAACATTCCCAGTGAAAACATGGTTGCGCGAGAAAGGAATGTCTATTCCTTGGTCTGACAATTGCCGTTTATGCAATCAACCTGAAACCATTGATCATTGTTTTGTTTTGTGCCGGGATGCGGTGTTTTTCTGGGATGTGTTGCAACGAACTCTTAATTAAAAAGGACATGGACATTACCCCTTATACAATTCGGTTCTTGCCTTTTAGAGATGTTACTGGAGTGCCCTATGATATGTTTGTTGTGATCGGATTGTATAGCTTGTGGAAGTGCCGCATGACGGACAGGCACGCGGAACCCCCTCGCCCAACGAAGTCCATTTTTCGGGAGCAAACTGCGTTGGTGCGGAGCATTTATGCGGCGCAAAGTGACCCACCAGAATGGCTGCATCTGTTGGACGCGTGCGTCTGCTTGCCAGAGTTTTAACGGACGGCTTATTTTAGCTGCAGTGATGTGCATCTTCTTGGATGACTCCTAACTTTTGTAGGCTGTATTAAGGGCAGTTTTCCATGCAGTAAAGAAGAAAAAAAAGCCACTCCGTGGCTCAGCGGTCTAGGGCGCTAGGTATGTCACCGCAAATGTTTTGCGAGTCACGAGTTCGAATCCCCGCGGGTACGTGCTTTTTTTTTGTAAGTTAACTTTTTTTGTTTTCCGCCGATGTTTTCTATATTGAGTTCACCTTTTTTTCGGCCGCAACGTTCATGGCTACACGAACTAGTTCACAAAACGCGCGCAGGCTGGCACTGGCGCGCTAGCGAGTTCTCGTTGGCGTGCTGTTGAAGCACCGACTGCTTGCAGGCAGTGGGCACAGGCCAGAATGAACAGACCCTTGGCCTGGTGCGAACACGCTTTTTACGATACAGGCATGAGGGAGGCAAGCTCCAAATATGGGGGAAAAGCGCATGACATTTAGGCGTCTGCGGGTACGCGGAGGGCGTTCATGCACTGCGTAGGTCTCGGCTAGTGAATGCTACGACTACAAGCCGTCCTGGGAGGCTTATCTTGTGCATTTTACAGCCGACAACATGGCAGAAGCGCGGTACGATGATTACTGAGATATTGAGAATGCCCATCCAACAAAGCCATTGGTTATGTTTTACAGAACCGAAACCGAAAGCGAAACTTGTGTGATTGCTAACCTTGGGAATCGTCCAATCACGGCGCCCCTCCTCCCAACGTCACAGCCTTAGTTGGTGCGGCCGCCGCAAACCGCGCATGGTAGTTTTTCTTCTTTCAGCGCTTTGTAAAATAATTACCGATTTGTCACCCGGATAAACGATGAAAAGTGTGCTAATTTGAGCCAGTCTACGCAGTGCAAGCAAAAACGGGAGCATGACAAATTCACTTCAGTGTCCCTTTAAGTAATTTAGTAATATCTGTAATATTAATCACAATAGCAACAAGAGGAATTAGTAAAAATATAGTTTATTTCGTAACCACGAGAAACCAATTGATCTTCGTGGTAGAACACTTGTACCATGGATAGGTGGTAGCAATATTGTCGAACTTGGCGCAACAAATACATCATCATCATCATCATCACCAGCCTATCTACGCCCACTGCAGGGCAAAGGCCTCTCCCATTATTCTCCAATTACCCCGGTCCTGTGCCAACTCTGACCAATTTGTCCCTGCAAACTTCTCTATCTTATCCGCCAATTTTACTTTCTGCCACCCCCTGCTACGCTTGCCTTCTCTAGGGATCCACTCAGTTACCCTTAATGACCAACGGTTATCTTGCCTGCGCATTACAAGCCCTACCCACGTCCATTTGTTTTTCTTAATTTACACCAGTATGTCCTTAACACACGTTTGTTCCCTGACCCACTCCGCTCTCTTCCTGTCCCTTAATGCTACACCTATCATTTACCGCTCCATTACCCTCTAAGTCGTTCTCAATTTAAGTTGAACCCTCTTAGTGAGTCTCCAAGTTTCTGCCCCGTAGGTGAGTACCGGTAAGACGCAGCTGTTATACGCTTTCTTCTTCAGGGACAATGGTAGGCTGCTATTGATTATCTGAGAATGTCTGCCGTATGCACTCCACCCCATTCTGATCCTTTTAATTATCTCTGACTCATGGATGGGATCCGGGGTCACAACTTGGCCTAAGTAGATATATTCTTTTACCACTTCCACTACTTCGCCCCTATCCCAAACTGTTGTGCTGTCCCGAGGTTATTGATCATTACTTTTGTTTTCTTCATATTAATTTGCAGGCCCACGTTTCTACTCCGTTCGTCTAGTGCGGAAAGCATGCTTTGCAATTCGTCCCCCGAGTTACTTAGCAAGGCAACGTCATTAGCAAATCTGAGGTTACTGAGGTATTTTCCATTAACCCTTACTCCCACCTGTTCCCAATCCAACGTTGGAGAGATTGTGTCTCCTTGTCTGATGGCCTTCCTTATAGGCCTTTACTGCTCTCCTTATGGAGGATGACGGCAGCTGTGGACCCATTGTAGATATTCTCTAGTATTTTTACATAATGCTCATCTACTCCCTGGTTCCGTAATGCCTGAATAACTGCTAGGGTTTCGACCGAGTCAAATGCTTTCTCATAATCTCTGAAGGTTATATACAGGGGTTCAGAATCGCACTTCTCTATCACCTGATTGATCGTGTGAATATGGTCTATTGTTGAATAACTTTTAGGGAACCCTGCTTGTTCTTTAGGTTGACTGAAATCTAAAGTTGAAGAAATTCTGTTAGCGATTACCTTGGTAAGTACCTTGTAGACGACTGACAGTAAGCTGATCGGCCTGTAATTTTCCAGGTCCTTCATGTCCCCTTTCTTATGGATTAGGATGATGTTCGCGTTCTTCGAAGATTCCGGCACGCTTGCGGTAATTAGGCATTGCGTATACAGGTTTGCCAGTTTTTCAAGTACAATTTCAACTCCATCCTTCAAGAGGTCTGTTATCTTATCCTCACCAGGTACTTTGCCCCCCTTCATTTCTTTCAAAGCCTTCCTTACTTCTTCGGTCGTTACTGGTGGGATGTCTATCTCCTCTGAACTGCTTTCTCGTTCGGCATTATCCTGGATGTCGCGGCTACTGTACAGATCCCTATAGAACTCCTCGGCAACTGTGACTATGTTATCCCTATTTGTTATGACATTTCCTTGCTTGTCTTTAAGTGCATACATCTGATTTCTCCCCACGCCAAGACGCCTCTTTACTGCTTCCAGGCTACCTCCGTTATTTACAGCGTATTCGATCCTCTTCATATTATACTTCCGTATGTCAGCTGTCTTAGACTTATTAACTTAGAAAGCTCCATTAGCTTTATTCTGTCAGCTGGGGTGGAGGTTGTCATGGTTTGCCGTTTCCTAATTAGATCTTTCGTCTCCTGGGAACGTTTACCAGTATCCTGTCTAGTCATCGTGCCCCCAACTTCTACTGCACACTCCGTGATAATGCGTGTAAGGTTGCCGCTGGCTTTCTGTATCGTAAGCTCGGCTTCCTCGGTAAGAGCTGAGTTTCGGTTCTGCAGCGCGATCCTGAATTCTTCTATTTTATGCCTTACTGTTAGCTCATTAATCGGCTTCTTTCGTACTAGCTTGTTACAGTCCCTCTTCAAATCTAGCTTAATTCGAGATCTTACCATATGATGGTCACTACACCTTACCCTTCCGAGCGCTTCCACATCCTTCACAACGCCAGGGTTATCGCATAATATGAAGTCTATCTCATTTTTATGGTCCCCATTCGGGCTCCTCCACGTCCAATTCCGGCTCTCCCGTTTACAGAAGAAGGTATTCATTATGCGTAGGTTATTCCGTTCTGCAAAATCAACTAGCAGGTCCCCCCTGCTATTTCTACACCCCAGACCATAGTTCCCAACTGCCGTGTCTCCAGACTGATGCTTGCCTACTTTAGCATTGAAATCTCCCATAACTACGGTAGACTGTGTTTTTACTTTAGCCATTGCCGATTCCACATCTTAATAGAAGCGTTCAAGTACCTGGTCGTCATGGCTGGATGTGGGGGCATAGCCCAATACGACTTTGAGCTTGTACCTCTTATTGAGCCTAATTACAAGGCCTGCTGCCCGTTCAATAATGTTATAGTATTCTTCTATGTTGCCAGCTATGCTTTTATTGACTAGAAATCCGACGCCTAGTTCTCTTCTGTCCTATAGACCACGGTAACATAGAACGTGCCCATTTTAAAGCACCGTAAACGCTTCACCGGTTCTCCTAACCTCACTAAGCCCTATGACATCCCATTTGATGCCCTTTAATTCCTCGAACAACACATCTAGACTTGCTTCACTAGATAAGGTTCTCGAGTAAAACGTTGCCAGGTTCAGATTCCAATGGCGGCCTGTCCGGGTACAGGGATTCTTAGCACCCCCTGCTGCGTCACAGGTCTGACCGCCGCCGTGGTCAGTTGCTTCGCAGCCACTGGAGACTGAGGGCCGTGGGTTAGTTGGCGTATTCATGGGAGGTTGTGGCCGTTACTACACCAGGGTGGCCAATCCTGCTCTGGTGAGGGAGTGCGTTACCGGCAATGGTCGCCGGAGTCAGGCCGCACCCCAAGCCCCAACTGCAATTCCAGAATTGCAAGATGTTTTTTTTTTTCGAACCACGGTCTTTCTACACGCGAGGCGGAAAATCAAAAGTTGCCCGGGTAAACACACGTCAGGAGATTAGCGCGCTAAGAAGTTTCGGGATTAGAATTCCTTCGCCGAGGGGCCAGTGGCCTACTAAGAGAGAGAAAAATAAAACGTTGCCCAGGGGCACATACCACAACCTTGTTCTCTGAACGCGCAGCGTAATATCTTCACGCGGCGGAGACGGCATGAGCTGGGTCCTGGCCCTCTGTCCGAACACCAATGCGCGCGGGCCTTCTGAGTTCGCTTTAAATACACGTCAAGGAATTACCGCGCTCGAGAAGTTTCGGGATTACAATTCTTTCGCTGAGGGGCCAGTGGCCTACTAAGAGAGAGAAAAATAAAACGTCACGAATACAATATTATCATAAACATAATACACAAAAATGAAAACCATAGCTTTCTCAAATCTACAGGGAAATTCTCTGCCAAAAATCTGAGAAACAGTAAAAATTGTAGAGGCGTTAAAAGCTGTTAGCTAATAATTGTTATATCACTTAACTCAATATTATAACCGACATTTATCGCATCACACAAATTAAACGCCACTGCTGTTTCCATCCATTGCACATACGCCGCTTTGTCGCAGTCATGAGCCTCTTTCGTAAGTATATTTACGCCTCGGCAACACCAGCGTTTAATCTTCAACGCCCATCTATCACGTCACGTGGGCTGTACAACCACTACTGCTTTTCACGCATTTATGGTGTCACACATGCTTTTAACACATCTGCCCTTCCACATGCTATACGACTTAAGAACCATCTGCCGGATCATATCGCATCTGTGTCATTCCATGTAATACTTAGGCGCTTTGTGTCGGATTATTATGCATCTTATATATTTCGCAGACGATTAGTCTGTTTGTATTCTTTACTAGTTATCTGTTTCTCGCCTTCGGAAAGTGTCCGAAATTTCCAAGTGTATTTATAGGCTTATCGTGTCCTGTGTGATACTGTTTATTTTTGATTAAATGTAGACGTATGCGCGGTGATGAGACCAAATTTCTGTTAACGCGACTTGATATTTCGGGGCTGGCGCAAAATTTCGATTTTGTGCGCGTGTGTGTATGTGCGTGTTTGATTCAGTTGACTTATTCTCTGTTGTTAGTTTGTCTAGGGGTGGCTATATTTTGTGGGCTCCCTCTGTTGATAATATGTGCTCCACCATACTCAGTCTCCACCCCATGACCCTGTAAGATATAATAAATAAATAAATAAATAAATAAATAAATAAATAAATAAATAAATAAATAAATAAATTTATAAGGACCTCCCAAAGAAAAAAAATGACTGCTCCTCCTGTTACCACCTGAGATCACTAGAGTACTTATATCTGATGGGGCCCAATATTATTTTGAAAGGCTATCAAAGGCCCGCAATTGTCTAAGATAAACATATAAATGAACAGACCAAGCGTTATTTGTGAAAACACTACGAAGATGTTTTTCTACAAGCAGCTGAAGTAATGCAAATTCAAACGACGGGTGCACTCGCAACACCAACTTACGCGCAGAAGCAACCATGCCGACAGCCTCTGCTTCTGCTGAGAATGTTTTTCTTTGTAAGCGCTCTCGAATCAAACGTGTAACGCCCTGCATACGCACAAAATGCGAAACACAGTGAAGCGATTAGATGTTTTCACTGAGGTGGCGTACGAAGAGCTGGTTTGACCGGGGCTGAGCGTGCCCTTACTGTTCCTCTGTTACCATATCCTTAATCCTCCCCTATGAAGAAACGAGCGAGTAGTCTTAATAGGGCGTACTGCTGGACTATTTGGCAGTTCATACTGAAATAAGTACAAAGCGAAAGAAACAAAGACACGAGGAAATGGCTGGACGAGCAGGAACTTCCAACTGGATTTGTTACGAAGAACCTTTTACCTTTTATACGCACTCACCATGTTAACGACAGAAAAACTAAAAATGAAAACCAAGAACAAAGCACAAAAAATCAAGGAAAATACACAACAAAAGTAAAAATCGATCAAGCACTTGGCCAAAAAAAGACACCAGGTTATGCCGCATCCAATGTACAACACATATTGGAAAATTAATATGTTTTTGTGACAAAGTGATTTACAGCATACTGCATGCATTTGTAACAAACCTTTTCAATATCACGTTTTTCTATTATCTGTCGTGTAGTTTGACTTATACACTTTCACTCCGGAAGCTCTCTAAACGTTGAGCTGGTTCGGCCAGTGGCCGAAGCGTCGTGGGTGGCGCTTCCATCGACGCGGAGAACCTCAAGTGCGCTTTCTTGACCTTGAGCGCGCGGGGAAATAGCCTGAAGTTGAGAAAGGCGGCAGCAAACGTTTCCTTTAATTGCACTTGGTGTCCTGCACTTCACGAAAACTGCGAAAATTGAGCATGCTGCTTGCTATCGCTGTCAAAGCTCGTGCCAGCGTCAAATCTTTCGACAAGGCAATGTGCCCCCTGTCGAGATCCTATCGCCCAATGATTGAATTCAGGTGGGCAGTGAAATTTATTCCTCCTAACTTAGATAACAGATGCATTCGGCATTCCCTCCTAAAAGCACGTGAAAAACGCTAACCTGCGTGCACTTTCCAAGTAAGCGGCTGTATTTGCTGTCATATTGCGTAACAAACATTTTTGAAATGACATTTGATGATATGCAAAGAGGACGGACTAAATACCCGAGTAGAACTATTGTTATTTCATATTTATAAACAAAAAATCAAAAATTAAAAAAATCTGCCACGTCGTTTTCGCTTACTATTTCTTCTAACGAGATTGGCTGCTCGCCGAAATGGGTGCTATGATTTCCTTTAAAACTTAGACTTTGGTAGAAAGACCACCTTGTTTAAGCTGCGGGTGCGAAAATGTAGTTATGTTTTGAACACCTAAGGCGTTGCTTTCCTGAGAGCAAGTTCACCGTTTCGAATCTCTGCCGGGGTTCTTTTTTATGTCACGGAGCTAAAAACGAGAATTCTTAATTGTGAAGTTTCGACACATATTAGCATGCTGTGATGAACCAAATTTATGCCTAGCTCTTCAGTGCGGCGCATTTTCTTACTCAACAGTAGCTTGCGCTCGCGAAACCCCAGCTGCATTTTTTGTGGGGAACAACCGATGTTCATGCCCACAGCATTTTAGCACAGCTCGTAAATGTGAAGTTGGTTTATATTTTGTGTTCGTTTTATGCACCTTGTGACTTCTTTCACTGCTCTTCAGAAAGGCCGGTCCTGCTAGGCACGGCTGATCTCTTGCGTACTCATTAAAGACGTTTCTGCCTTTTATATCAGTGCTGGAATGTTTTCTAGGAGAAAACGTCGTCATTTTAGGGTAAGCGTAAATATAATGTCCATGCTGTCATTACTAACAAAACTTACTGTGCCATGTTCAAAGAGTTCGGTGCCTCATGATAGCATCTTGCCTCAAATATACGTCTTTATCCTACTTCCACAAGTGCGATTGTTGAGTTAAGTGTGTTTCGGTGTGTTTGCTCCCACCTTTATCTTCAGTGTGCCTTTCCTCCAACGCATGCTGTAGGTGTCGTGGCATGATTCGATTACCCAGAAGCCGTCGACGATGTTCACTTTACAGAGTCATGCGCAGGGAACATGCGAGATAGTGCAATAACTAAATTATACATTCGTATTTATAAATGCCGAACACGTAACACGACAGTCAAGAAGGCCACAATAAACAATTATTATGCGCCAAGCGAGTTTTCGCCGTTTCCTGCTAACAGTACAAGGTTGTACGATATGCTCGTTCTTTTATGCGGGTCTTTGCAGTGAGCGAATGGATGCTTAAGCCGCCTTTAAGCAACACGGAGACATCTCACAACACTCAGATTCAAGTTTATAAAAAAACGAAAAACGAAGGCTTAGCTGACCTTTCACCTTTGCTGACCCAAGCCATCTTGTGAAATAGATGGAGCATGTCAGCATAGCTTTCGCGTCGCTCCACGTCGATCGGTCAGCAGAACCAGCAACAGAATAGCACAGAGCGAAAGAGGGAAGAAAGATGCCTTCGCAACGCTGCCAACGTTGCAAGCTGACGCCAAGACGAAGCGCGCTGGCCACCCTCCTGTGCGCCGTCTGGACGGGTCCCATGATTTCTTCCACCGCTGGACGCGTTGTAGTACGGAGTGTGAAGTCAGTGCAGGGCACCAAAACGGTTGGAGTAAGGCGGAATGGGGTCGTGTGTTCACGAGGGAAAGGGACAAAGTGCCCAGACGTTTTAAGGTTGCACCAATGAATATTGAGTTAGATTTTTAGATCATTTGCTCTGACACTTCTGCATTGCATGATATACAGTTCTGGAAGAAGTCATTCACACATTCATCAGATATGTATATCGATCAGCATTCAGCAGTCCACAACTTAAAAATGCCTTACAAGTCTTTGAAAGGAATAGAGCACCCCGAACGGACCGAACTGCGTATAAAATTCTGGAAACCTAAAAAAAATGAAGTGCCCTTCCACTCTGGGAACAAGGAAGACCTGCAAAGCTCGACACTTTCCGCGGAGTGCACGAATCAAAACATGTTGCTATGTTACTTTGTGATTTGCCATTGAGCGTACTCCCGAGCAAATTTGCTGAAGGCAACTTTGAAAGGCTCGAACGTTACTCTAGCGCACAAACATAGGGCTGTCTGTTTCCATCCCACGTCGTAGACACGTTACTCTCTATGTAACACACGCAACCACTGCTCGAGCACGAAGGACGTCCAAGTTTAAACCTTCCGCCAGCACAATGGTCATGCCATCAGTTTAGACCTGAAGCATATAGCTACGCGAGCACGCCCACACCCTTTCCACTCCCCACCCTTGCACTCACCAACGGGCAATCGGTAATTTGGCATGCTTAAAGTGAAAAACAGTGGCGAAAGTGTCGCTGTGAAAGCCATTCAAGCTAAAAAAGAAATATTGGCTCACGTTGGCGATTCATGCGGGCAAGTTGCTGTCTATGCTAAAGAGATTTGCACAAACTCGGCGCGCTGGAACTGTCGGTAGCAATGACGGTGGCAGCGGCTTTTCTTTGTTGTGGCGCCCATTCGCGCTTGTGTGGTGCGGCCGATGCTCGTTCATTTCCCGCTCTTCTTTTTCCCAGCAACTGACACGCGTCCGTTCCATAGACAGTTTAAACCTGGAAGGGCTCGAGTTTCATTCCATCCGTCAAGCATGTCCGTTTCCTTCAATTGCGCTGCAGGTATCGTACGGACACTGTAACACACTAACGCAAACCCGAAACGCGCGACCCCGGTGGACAACTGACAGGTTGCATTGAGCCGTGAGATATCCATGTTTAAATCTCCCACCAGCACAAAGGGCGTATAGTTGGTAAGGGCATGAAGCCTAGCTGCGTGTGCACTCCCCTCCTTCCACTCCCAAAGCATGCACGCATAAACCGGCAACCAGTGATTAGCCTGTGTTTATGCGCGAAATACTCCGGTGAGAATGTCGTTCGAAGAGCCTTTCAAACTGAAAAACAATTATGGGCTCCCTCTGGCATTCCAAGCAGGCAAGTTGCTCTACAGGCGGGCAGAACTCGCAACTGCTACATGAGGTGGCATTTTTGGCAGCAACGATGGCGAAACGTTCGGCGGCAGCGGCTACGTAGTTTTCACATCAACCAAAACTGGGGAGCTGGCCGAATTCCTGAGGAAGGCTAAACTGCACATGTAATTGCTATTTAGGACGGCACAAATCACATCATAAAATGTAGAATTCGCCACAGGGCAATTTGCACTAACCAAAAAAAAAACTTCCATCATGCTAGCTTAATCTGTGGCGCTAGCTTAACATGTGCTAAGTGGTTGTGCCGCCATTTAGCCACCCCACGAAGGAAGCAAAATTTTCCTTCGAGCCTTGTTTCTTATTATGGGTGATAGGTGACCTCGATGCCACCACCGACCTCCTACTAAGCGGGGCGGAAACGCTGCCATTGTACGAAAGCAGGTCTTTAACACATGCACATATACCTGACCTGTGAAAATATGAGTTTTTGTTTGCATTGGCTCAGCCGAATTTGTTTCTTTCCCAAGGCCGTAGATACGACACAGGAGGATGTGACCATACAGCCTCGAAAAGCCATTACATTTCCGTAACTTAACAGCACTGTGATGAGTGGAAAAGTAATCCGCGTTTTTTAATTCCCCCTGATTGCACCATTCTTACTTAACGGACGAGAACATGTGGTGCTGACGAGAGCAGGCATAGGATAAAAGGCAAAGGGTTAGTTCTTATGGCGGAAATAGGCTGGTGTGCCGCGTGACAGTGCAAATTGTGCAGGGTTAGCGGTGCCCGTGTTTTAATTATTTTGTTTTACAGCACCTATGAAAATCCACGAGAACGGATTCTTGGGCAAGTTGGTGTGGCGATTTTGATGAATTCTTAGCGCAAAGAACGAGTTCAAGAAAGAGGACACATGGAGCACTTGCTTGCGGTATCCGGCGGCCACTCTAGTATCGGTAGCGGAGAGTAACCCCAAGAATTTAGAAGAGGGAAAAGGCCGGTTAGAGGAGGGTGAAAAGAAAAAAAAAGTAGCAGTACTTCCATTTTTTGCACAATACGTCTCACCGTCCAACAAAAGATTGCCAATCCGATGAACGTAAAGGATGTTTTCTCTGAACCTAAAAAAGAAATAAAATTTGCAAGTTGACGAACCCCTCCCGTAAAGTACTGGTTGGGTGTATAAAAGGACATAGGAACTCACGTGTAGAATGCGCATGTAGGTGTGGTGTACGATGTTCCCCTATAGTGCGGGAAGCAATATATAGGTCAAACCGGCCGTTGTCTAAACGACCGGTTACGTGAGCACAGACGGAGTATCAGCAACTACAGGGATGGCCATTTGTCTGTTCACTTCCACCACTGCGGCTGCGTGGAATTGGTTTGAGCAATGTGTGGTACGTTTGAAACGTAAGGAACCCAATGTAAAACAAATAATACAGGCAGATTTGATTTGTAAAGCGGGCTTGACCTGTGCGAGGGTGCCGTCACTAAGTTGGTCAGATAAGGAGGCAACTTTTCTGCGCATGGCTGCAACACGTCATCATTGACGGTGAGAGAGGGAAGTGAGTTCGGGTAGGCTGTGGATACTTATATGTACGCACATGTGAAATAAAACTACTCGGAAGTTAGCGCTGTGTTTTGTGTCCTCCTTCTTGTCCTCGTTCTTCGTGCTATGAGTTCGTCAAAATATGAAAATCCAGATGATATATTTCAGCAAGCGGCATTTTTGTTAAAAACGAATGGCACGATTTCAAAGCTGCCATTGTTGCAACAGGTTCCTTTAACTTTCCAACCTGGTTTCGTGCTTAGAACGACGCAACCTGCACCAAAAGCGACCTTCAAATACATTGCGTGGCAAGGCCGTTAGAAATATTTTTAATATCAAAATGTAAAGACAACAGAGGAAGAGCTTACCTGAAGTTCTTTTGCTCACGAAGGCAAGGGTGATCTAGTAGGAAGTGCCTTAGCCAATATCGGGTAGATTTCGCAAGGCACGAGGTCGCGGGTTCGATTCCCGGCCGCGGCGGCCGCTTTTCTGATGGAGGCGAAAAGCAAAAACGCCCGTGTGTACGAGATTTCGGCGCACGATAAAGGTCCCCAGGTGGTCAAAATTAATCCGGAGCCCTCCACTACGGCGCGCCTCATCGCCTGCGTTGCGTCGGCGCGTTAAACCCCACAATCAATCAATCAATCAATAGATTTCGCAAGGGAGCAGGTAGCTGCAGTGTTTGGTGCAACGCGCGCTTTCACAACGTTTTAAGACCGCCGTTTAGATTTACTGTTCTTCGCGCTTTACTCTTGCAAGAGAAAAAAAACCAATAAGAAACATTCAGTGTGGCTTGCGGATGATCTCTTTGCCTCCGTCGTGAACCAAGAAATGTATATCGGAAAGCTATGGCTGAATTGCGCCAGGCTCGCTTTGAATGGCTGACGGCAAGGCAATTTTTGGTTCCCCATATTCAGGTAAAATACGAGCCAGAGCCTCGACTCCGGCCCAATTGCGTCAGGGCCCTTGCAATATCGTTACGCAGATTCAGAATGTTAGTCCATAATGCCAATAATCAAGAGCAATGTGACGAAAGAGCTGTTTGTCGCGTTATGTAAAGCAGAAAAGCTGCCATTTTCGTTGAAGTGCTGAGAACCGCGTCAGTGGGCGAGCGGGTTTATTTAATCCGAACATCGGTAGGGTATGCTGGTACCATACATTTATTCCTTCATAAATATGCTGGCAATAAACGCAACAAATGTGCTGTCAATATTTTGGAGCTAATAATTTCGAATACGTGCATTGGCGTTCCACGAGATTTGAAATGTGCAGTTCCCTGCAACGCGAATTTTTAGGGGCATGGCTTTTGTAAATTTATCCTTTTTGGCTTCGTGTAAGTACTGAGCGTGGTAGAACACATTTTCATAAGCGCCGCCGACCCGGCTTAGCATGTTTAGAATGTCGTGTTCCGGGGCTAATCCTTTCTACGCGGACGCATTTACGTCCTTGCGTTTCAGGTTTTCCGCCGCACTGGCAGTCGTTTCGACTACGTGTTCGACATAGTAAGCTGAGATATTAGAGATTCGGTCATTATCACACAGGAAACATTCATACTGCATCTTTCATAATCTAGGGTGAACGTTGAATACGTTCACGATGTCAGGAAAAGGTTTTCAACTGGATCAGGCTAATTAAAATGCATGATCTTGGGTTTTGTAGTGTCACCAATACCGTTTAAACTCATAATCTTTGTGTGCATAGACTTTTTATCGCCATCAATGTGGCACCCCAAAGGGGACTGAAATATAAAGGCCCGAAATAATTCAAAAACGGCATATTTGGGAGCAAGGCATCTTTCAATGCAGCTTTAAACTTTCCAATATTGGCGACGCACCGGAACATTCACGTGAGAACGGTTCTGTCCTGTTATCTGTACGTCATCCTAAAAATCATTTTGATGCAAGTAATGTCATATAGGAGCTGGTAGCAAAATGTTCGCCCAAAAGGTCATTTTGCGAACGACATTCTAGGGGTATCAATCCCCCTTACTCCGAAAATGCGGGACATGCCGCAGCCAGTGCTCCTATGCTTGTTGGCTTACGAACAGCAGCGGTGTTCGAGAACACCCATACCAACAGCTGCAACGCCAAAAATAAAATTTCGGCGAATTATGGTGTCGAGGATACGATTGACCTCTAATATTGGTTTGCACCATGTCATCACGCAGTGCAAGCATGAGGTGTCCTAATATGCAGCTCCACAGTGAAGATCACATAATTGAGTTCGACAGTTCCGACGCTGCTGTCAGTCGTCAAAGTTGCTGTGTTGGTGGCATGGATTGATCACTGAAGTGCATCATCCTGAAGCTGGGCCATGCAATAGCCTTGAACAGTATTGTTTTAGATCCCCTTGCGCCTTTGGTGTTTTCTTTATGCTTGCATTAGTACACCTTGATAAGAAGACAAAAGGCAACATTGATTTCTTAAGGCGGCTGTTGTGTCTCAACTTTATTAACAATAATTGCAAAGCAGTCTTCCAGCGACTAATTCTATGTACGACAAATGAAGCTGTATCAACTATCCCACCAGTTTCACGCTTGGTTGTTATGATGCCATAAGGACTTGGTGCGAATGGAGGCCGCCGACAAAGGCTAGCGCGAGAAACCTGACTCAGTGGTTGTCCCCGTTCTCCTACTTCCGTTTTAACACGCCACTGGAACGCTACCGTGAAGCTAGAAGACGGCAAACGGTGTTTTATTATTTCCCCTACTACCTCTCTACTGACTTCGTGAACCGCAAAACTGAGAAGTTTTGAGTTCAAAACATTGCGAGGTTAAACAACGTAATTCGAAGCGGGAATGGGGACGAGGGGTTAACAAATGCTAGTTATCTTAAGAGTAAGAAGGTTGTGGTTTGTCATCATAGCCACTTTAAATATATATCAGGGAGTGTAGAATGCAGTGATCGGAAGTAACGCCAAAATCTGCGGCGTCAAAACAACACGACACGCTAGCGCATCACTGAACACAACCGTTCATTCAACAAAAACAAAAACAAAAACTCTTCCCGCACGACGGTACTTTTGCACTAACCAAGCACGGTCGTAATATTTGGGAAAATGATCCTATTATTCTACTGGACACGGTGTCGAAGCTGCACAACCAAGTGGTATCCGGGGGATACTGTAAATGCGCAGGGGAAAATTTTTTCGGGCAGTTCAAATTATAATCGAGCCGCCCTGGAAGATAGAAGTGGGTAAATCACTTGGGTTTTTGTGATTTTGTTCTGCCGTTAGTGCCTGTTCGGCCATTTTTTTAACATGAGACATGCGGTTTTCTTAAGCACAAAAAATGCGGCCGTGCTAAAAATGCGGGTGGGCGCATTTTGCTAACATTTTGATTGATTTGATTGATTATGAAGTTTAACACACCACCACTACACGGGTGCTGAGGCGCACCGTAGTGGAGGGATACGGATTAATTTTGACAAACTGGTGATCGTTAACGGGTCTGAAATCTCGAACGGACGGGCGTTTTCGCTTTTCGCCATTATCAGAAAAGAGGCCACCGGGGCGGGCACTCGAACCCAATCCCTTGTGCTCAGCAGTTTCGGAAACATTTCCGGCAGAGGTCGTAACATTATCTTGCGGTTAAATGCGCAATTTCCCACAACCGCAGTTTAAGCATGATTACCTCTGGATGACATGAATCCTACTTTTTTCTCGGTACAGCTACTCTTAGGTAACATATATACCACTGCAACACTAATCCCGTTCACCTGCGCATTCATGGTTGCAGTGATGGATGAAAAGTCTGGAGCCCATCTCATCGCGTTCTATCAAACGTTTTTTAAATTAAATCCGCATCACGCAGCGGGGAAACAAACAGAATGCCTGCTCGCAATTCCCATTCATCTGAGCGGCCGCACACCTCAACACCACACTCACATAGCTTAGGACAGGCGCACCACCGAGGCAACCACAGTTTTCGCTACCAGAGACGTGGACAGTGATTACCACAGGCGCGTGGAGGCCCGTACAAACATTAATGCCTGCCCTGAGAACTTTCGCTTTCAGCGTCCAGTCATCTGTGCAGTTTTCCGCGCTGGCAAGGCGCCCTTCCAGCAGCGGGGCGAACTCCGTGCCAGCTGCCACGCCTTCTACCGCATTCTTGTTGTGTTGCTACCCTAGTGGCACCGGGTTCGGACGCGTGTGCGTCAATGTGCGTCCACGAGATGGGAAGACCTCTTCAACTTGGCACTTGGCACGTTTGTGTGTCCCTTGCGAGGAAGCGAAATGGTGCCACGTGCCGTCGTTTGCTTTCTCATTTCCAGAAGCTTAGCAAAGAAGCAACGCTGAGCGGCTGTTTGCGTTTGGGGTTGTGTGAACCCTTAAGAACGGTATCAAGGGATGAGTATACAACACACATCACGAACCAACTACCTCGTGCATGGTAATCGAATAACAAGGCCTAAGTGGGATGACAGCGCAAAAGAACATGCAGCCATTTGTATCGATATGCGTGAATCTCCTAAATGATGGTATTAGTGGGCTCTGCGAAGTTCATCTTCTAGGTAGGAAGCTTCCCGATACTTCCCGCTTTCTTAGAACACAGATAAAGAGCAGCGGCAGGCACATCATAAAAGTACTTTCTTTTTGTACCCTTGGTCCGGGCAGGCTGCCTACAGTCATCGGCAAGGTAATTATGTGGTCACATCCCGTTAACCTAATAGCCAAGAACTGCAGGATGCTGTATTGACCAAAAACGAGTATTCTTGCGGTTCTTATAGGCATTCTCTTCGTGGTTTTTTTCGCTGTGATTTTATTTCAGTGCTTTAGGCCTATAGATTGCTTACATTAGCAAATGCAAAGGTTTTTGTTGCTGAAGTCACCCCAAATTAGTGACATTGTGATGTCACGCCACTCCCCTCAGATATTCCGTATGGCCAACCACTGAGTGCAAAAAATAGTCAAATTTACTCTGTGGTCCTCCACTTGGTCACTTCAAAACAAAGTGCACATTTTTTCTCTGTTTTACGTATAGTGGTAGATTATAACCATTTTTTCGTTGTTCATTTTTGTAGATGTTAGTTCCTCAGTGTTTTTATTATTTTTATATTTCTGTTCACTCGCGTTTAATTGGGCATAACATATAATTAACAAACAATTGGCTAAATAGGTGTTCAAAAACACCATTTTACTAAATGTACAGTTTGCTGCGCTTTATGAAATCAAGTATATCTATTTGTGCAGCAGGTCCCGTTGCGGTCTGTGACTTTGGGACCTCCTATTGACTTTTTGGTACTTGGACGGTTGGGGTAAGAGAACGCCACCTCGTCCGCAATATATATATATATATATCAGGGTGTCGAACCGAAAAAAATACCGGTTCGGTTACGGTTCGGGTTCGGGTGAAATAATTTCGTTCCGGTTCAGTTCCGGTTCGACAAAATCACGTGCCGAACCGGTTCGCGAACCGGTTCGGGAGCTTGAACCGGTTCGCGAACCGGTTCGATGATTTGAATTGTCACTGAAATTAGAAAAAAAAACATTTAGTAGTTTAAAGCGACAGTAAAGTCAAAACACAAACAAAAATTCAAAATGCTGCTGTTCCCCAAGGGCAGTGGCGCAATTGCAAAGCAAACTTTAAAAAATCACGAGATATTAGAAAAACAGATGGAGTGGTGACGATTTACTACCTACTTTCTCGTCCAGACTTTATGTTGTCCTAGCGACTATTCATAAAGCCACCGCCAAGAGATATGACGGTGGGATATATATTCTGCCCTTTCATTTTTTGGTGAAATCGCAATCGTCGCTATGGAATCGCCTATAACGCTTACCTTGAAGCCTTAAATTTAGGTCTGCGTACTGGCGTGTTGAAATATCAGCGCTTAATACCAATGGCGCACATTTTTTTTATATTTGTAACAAAACAGAAAAACCCTACTACAGGCACATAAATACTACCAATGAATTAGATCATTTGGTCACCCTGAATAATTTCTTAGCTGTCACCCTATCGAATGTGTTAGCCACACTTTTGTTAAAAGTAAGCTTTAGTTAACGCTCAGTCACTGCATTATTGCTCTGACCACTGCAATTCCTTTTGCGAAAGCTATACTGGATGTGTGCATTACAATCAGTATGTCATCGTACCGCCTGACCCCCGGCCATCATTCCGTGTGCTACATTGCGTAATCTTATAACAGATTATGCTGTTACAAAATGAAAGGGAAATTTTACGCGCGGAGCATGAGAAGAACTTTTTTGGGTAGGCGCTCTTTAATTCGTCCACAGCAGTACTCCCCTCTGACCTGCCTCGGTGGCTCAGTGGCTAAGGCACTGCTGAGCGCGAGGTCGCGGGTTCGATTCCCGGCCGCAGCGGCCGCTTTTCTGATGGAGGCGAAAAGCAAAAACGCCCGTGTGTACAAAATTTCGGCGCATGTTAAAGATCCCCAGGTGGTCAAAATTAATTCGAAGCCCTCCACTACGGCGCGCCTCATCGCCTGTGCTGGGTCGGCGCGTTAAACCCCACAATCAAATCAAATCAGTACTCCCCTCCGGATCGAGTAGCAGTAGAAGTAATGTAGCGAGTTGGGCAGTCAGTACAAGTGCACCTTCGAAAAAAAACCAGATCTGAAAGAGAAAAAACTGCAGAACAAGCAGAAAAGATGATAGCTCGGCGAATGGGACAGTGTGAGGTACCGGCCGTCCTTTCTGCACGTGTCATCTGCTTTATTACTGTTGCTGCTTCCAAGACAAGGTCGAGGACTGCAGTTTCTTGCCAAGAGATTAAGTGCGCACCTTAACAGTTTTCCCTGACATATCTGTTGTTATTAGTACTTGTAAAAAACGGAGCTTGTCCACGATACTGTCCTCAAAAATGGTCGTGGTTAAGGGACATCGAAGCCACTTTTGGTCAGCATCAAGCGGTTTAGCCACTGAGCAGCTCCTGCGGTCAAATTTGTCAAATATTACAATTTGCAGGTGTCGGACCTTTTAAAGAAATTATGAAATGGAAAAGGTTTGCACACATCGGGCTTTCGCTGCTGCACACTGGAGCACTCCTGCAGCCTGATTTCTCCACTAAAGTTGCAGCTAGGGAAGGGCAAAATCGTTTTATATCCCCTGCAAGCTGCGGAGAATGACATTTCCTTTGGTCAGCTTCCACTACGCTCGCGCTTCCAGCAGCAACAGACCATTGCTACATTGGTGCTCATTCATTTCCCTTGTTGTTACATAGAGCGTGATAGTGTTCAATTGTCTGGAGGGGGAAGTGAGCGAGCAGGTACGAAGTTGATGGTACGTGAAAGAAAAAAAAGCCTGAATTGCATTGACCGTGCAATGTCAACAACAGAGGGTCGAACCGTTTCGGCATGAACCGGTAACCGTTATTTCTTTTTTCGGTTCAGTTCCGGTTCGGGTTCAGCGTGCTCAAAAAATAACGGTTCGGGTTCGGGTTCAGTTCCGGCAAAAATACCGGTTCAGTTCCGGTTTTCGGTTCGGTTCGGTTCCGGTTCGACACCCTGATATATATATATATATATATATATATATATATATATATATATATATATATATATATATATATATATATATATATATATATATCTATATATATATATCTATATGTAGCGAATCAGAATGGGAAAGGAAGGGCTCGTTGAAAATAAGACAGAAATAAGAGTTGGCAGCCAAGAAAACCTCGAAAAGCCAAGGGGAGGATGTGGTAGGTCATTGAAACAGGTAGATAATTTGGAAAGAAAGAAAGAAAGCGGAGAAAAAATGCCCGCCAGGTGGGATCCGAACCCACGACCTCCAGAATACCGGTCTGGTGCGATAACAACTACGCTACCGGCGGGGCGATTTTACCCTCCACATTCTGAGGTATTTATGTTCAGGTATTTTTGTTTCCTGTACTTGAGGGTGGTAGCCAGCGCCACTCTGACGACTCGGGGTGAAGGGGACCTTCTCTTTAACCCCCGGGCCGTGACTCGAGTGTCTCCGACATGTCAAGATTGGTCGACCAGCGTTCCACCCTCTTATGCTTCCTATGGCACCCAGACTGCCAGAACAGAGGCCCTCGCTATGCATGTAGCGAATCAGAATGGGAAATGAGGGGCTCGTTGAAAATAGGACAGAAATCTGAGTTGGTAGCCAAGAAAACCTCGGAAAGCAAAGGGGACGATGTGGTGGGTCATTGAAACAGTAAAGGAAATTTGAAAGAAAGAAAGAAAGCGGAGAAAAAATGCCCGCCACGTGGGATCCGAGCCCACGACCTCCAGAATACCGGTCTGGTGCGATGACCGCTCCGCTATCGGCGGGGCAATTTTCCCTTCCACTTTCTGGGGAATTTATGTTAAGATATTTTTGTATCCTGTACTTGAGGGTGGTAGCCAGCCCCACTCTGACTACTCGGGGTGACGGGGACCTTCTTTTTACCCCCGGACCGTGACTCGAGTGTCTCCGACATGTCAAGAGTGGTCGACCAGCGTTGCACCCTCTTATGCTTCCTATGGCACCGAGACTGCGAGAACAGAGGCCCTCGCAATGCATGTAGCGAATCAGAATGGGAAATGAGGGGCTCGTTGAAAATAGGACAAAAATCAGAGTTGGTAGCCAAGAAAACCTCGGAAAGCAAAGGGGACGATGTGGTGGGTCATTGAAACAGTAAAGGAAATTCGAAAGAAAGAAAGAAAGCGGAGAAAAAATGCCCGCCACGTGGGATCCGAACCCACGACCTCTATAATACCGGTCTGGTGCGACAACCACTACGCTACCGACGGGGCGATTCGCTACCGGCGGGGCAAACCCCTAATAAGGGTTCGGATCCCACCTGGCGGGCATTTTTTCTCCACTTTCTTTCTTTCTTTCCAAATTATTTAACTGTTTCAATAACCTACCACATCGTCCCCTTTGCTTTCCAAGGTTTTCTTGGCTGCCAACTCTTATTTCTGTGTTATATATATATATATATATATATATATATATATATATATATATATATATATATATATATATATATATATATATATATATATATGTATATATATATATATATATATATAGATATAGCGAATCAGAAAATGGGAAATGAGGGGCTCCGTGAAATAAGACAGAAAGTAAGGGTTGGCAGTCAAGAAAACCTCGGAAAGCAAAGGGGAGGTTGTGGTGGGTCATAGAAAGAGATGAAGAATTTTTTAAGTCGAAAAGAAAGTGGTGAAAAAATCTTTTCGACTCAAAAAATTCTTCATCTCTATGACTGCCAACCCTTATTTTCTGTCCTATATATATATATATATATATATATATATATATACAGTCGTGAAGTGTAGTCCTTAGTTGCTGCAGGAATACGCACAACGTAGAAGTACGCTCTTCGGAGACTTTATTTCCAACGTTTCGACCTCAGACAGGTCTTCCAGGTCATCCAGTCTTCCTGAGGAAGACCTGTCTCAGGTCGCAACGTTGGACATAAAGTCTCCGAAGAGCGTACTTCTACTTTGTATATATATATATATATATATATATATATATATTACTTGTCACGCTGAATTTATTGTTCATTACGCTTTTCCGGGTATGACTAGGAGGGTGAACTTGAGTCGTATTTGACTATTCCCAGCCTTGAAATCACGGTTAATTTGTAGAACCTATGCTCGGCACGCCACGGGATTCTGCTTGCAAGCTTTATTACCGCTTCCTTTATGGAACCGAGCCAGTGACAAAATATAGTGGAGGGAAAGTTTAGTTATGGGGAAAATGGTGTGGAGAATGCTTAGCGCTGGTTTAACGCACAGTATTTATCACTCTCGTTACCTCCACTTATTCTACTTAAATTCTCAATAAAGAAAAGTTACAAACCTGCTGGAAAAAGTGTGATCGCAAAAGAATACTGTACCTTACGCTATAGTACTATCTTTGCAAAATGTATACCATATTTGGGCGGTAACACGCTACTGTAACCAAGTATACTATTTTATTCATCAGGTTGTCGCACAACGTTTCAACGGGAATGACATGATTTTCACCGCTATTTCATTCCCTAACAGTCTGCCTTGAAATGGTAAAAGTAAAATTTATTTACCTAATTTCAAACAGTGCTAGAATGCTTTATGGGGCGAAGAGTTTTCTTTTTCTTGTATTTTTTGCTACCGGTGTTGTATGAACTTGCTTTCATAAATAACGTGTAAAATACATTTCAATTCGCGACTACAAAGCTACAATACGTTGCTCTTTTTATGAAATGAATATGACTAATGAGTATTCTCTAACTTAAGTCAGAAGTATTGTAGACTGTTCACAGTATCTGTATGTGTTTTCAGTATATTGTGCATCTTTTCATTACCCGCCGCGGTGGCTCAGTGGCTAAGGCGTTGCGCTGCTGAGCACAAGGTCGTGGTTTCGATTCTCGGCCGCGGCGGCCGCTTTTCTGACTGAGGCGAAAAGCAAAAACGCCCGTGTGTACGAGATTTCGGCGCACGTTAAAGATCCCCGGGTGGTAAAAATTAATCCGGAGCCCTCCACAACGGCGCACCTCATCGCCTGCGTTGCGTCGGCGCGTTAAACCCTTCAATCAAGCATCTTTTCATTCACGCAACACCAGGTAGAAACAAATTAATCTTTACATTGAACCTTGGTAATAATTGTTACCTGATTGATGGTTCGGGTTTAAAGGCGCAAGGCCAACAAGGACAAAGACCACTAAAGACAAAGTTATTGTATGATGATACACATGTACAAATAAATACTAAATTATTTGAGTAAAAACAGAAGTGACCGACTTAAAATCTATGGAGATGGCTGCTGTATAGGGTCAGGATGATTATGAATGGTATGAAAGAAGCTGTAAAAACATGACATAGGATTAAAACTGAAAAAAAAAACGCTTAACAGAAAGCATTGCGTTCTCTGCCAAGAAGTGTCATGGGTGTAGTAGGATGTGTTGTCTGTACATTTCAGGAAAAAAGGGTTGCGTCGAGTGGTGTCGAGTGCCTTGCATTGCATGAGTCGGTGAACTACGGATACGGCCTCTCCGCACCGGCGGCACTGCGGGGTTGGAGGTCCCGTGAGCAAATTAATGAAAGATTCCCTGACCCAGCTTTTACAGCAAAGCTGTTAGCCTCTTGTCGGTCGGAAAATTTCGTGTCGTAAACAAAAAAACCCAGGCCGGATCCAGCAGTTCTCCACTAATACGCCGAGCACATGCGTCAGGCTAGGAAAGACCCAGCATCTGCCGCCAGAGAACCCAAGCGCAATCTTCCTTTGCAATCAGGCATACAGCATAGAGTTCAGTATTCCTTAAGATAAAAACCACAAAACAAGCGTCGAAACCACACCACAGATAATAAGGTGCCTTTGAACAATGGGACCCCCCTAAGTGTTCCTGGTACAGACTAGGTTTGCAGCTTCTCGCGAAAAGGGGGCTTGACGTCACTCGAGGCCGAGGGCATGGGTCAGGCTGCGCGGCAACAGAAGCCGAGGGCAAGTGACGAGCTCGTCGAGAAGACGAGGAAAATCTCAGGCCCTCCCACAGCAGCATGTGTAGTGGTTTACAAAAGCTTCGCTGGACATCCACTTTCGCAGGGCGGTATGGCGGTAATTTTTTTGCTTTGAAGCCCCCCCCCCCCCCCCCCCCCGTCTTCCAATTCACAAATATACGTCAATTTATGCGACATCAGCAAAAAATACCCCTTTTTGATTTTTATTTGATAACATGAAAATAGTAATTCGCTCATCCCACTCGACGCTGATTTGGTTCACGAGAAGGTGGGGTACGTGTGGTAGGTTTCCAACAAAATCTTATCTTGGTCGAAAGTTTTCCGTGTCAGCGCTTCCGTTAACGGGGTGATTGAATCACAAAACAACCTACTCCAAGCCCGAAAACAGCGTCCTCACAGCGTCAAGCGACAAACCTGTCTTCTGTGAAATATCGCCGAGAAATAATTCGATCACCTTTTACCGGTGCATCGTTTTTCGCGACATTCTTTTGCTTAGTCAAGCTGCTATTTTCTTTATGTTTCGTCTCACCGCGATATCTACTTCCAGTATTTTTCGGCACTGTGTTCATTTATACTATCCCCACCCCCTCCCTTCAAAAAAGAAAATCATGGCAGGGGGCACTTACAGCAATGCAGTTTCTCACCGTACTCTGACATTATGGCCTTGCTCAGGTGCGTTTCTGGACAGTTTTATGGCACGCCAACGCATTCAGCATTTTCTTTCTCTTTGGTGGAGCCCTATGCACATTTTCTATACAAAATATCTAAGCTTCAAGCCCAAGGCCAAGAGAAAACAAAATAAAGACCACAACAAAGCGAGTATAAATGGATGTTCATTTTATTTCGGGTGACGATTTTATCAGCGAGCTGTTAAGTGTCCCCTTTTTTTCGACCTTATCTGAACTGTCGAAACTCGGGGGCATATATTTTCACGCATTTGTGAACATCGCGAATTTTTCTTACTGACGCTTCTGGATGAGGCAAGGCACGGGAAAGCCGGTGTAAGCGCTTTCCTTTGTGCCACATAAGGTTTGCTATGGACAGCGCTCCTTTAAAAAAAACTAATGGCCTCTGTTCAGCGGAACCGCAGTATCGCCGATTTCTATGGCTTCCGTACTGCCTCCTTTCCTTTTTGCGAATGCGCTGACTTCGTTATTTACTCAACAGCGAAAGTAAGCCATGTGTTGTTGGCGGAAATACGGCTTTGTATCGCTGGGAGTATCACACTGATGTAAATACGTACAGTTCAAATTTCTAAAAGTTCCAGCTGGTAGAAATGAAAGCGAAAGCTTGTAATTTGAGCAGTGAGCATGGGTTCTTTAACGCTAATTTATTATGTAGTTGAGATGTCCAGTTTGCTAAAATTAAGTTTCTTCCAAGTTCTGAGCCAAGCGACAGTTGAAGATCAGCGCATGAGCGAATGTCATTAATTGCAGCCTACAATGAATGGGGCATCGGGTTACTGTCACGACGTTAACTACCTGAAGGTTTTCCCATGTCTGGAGGCCAAACTTTAAAACAAAATTTCCTATTTTCATGCAATCGAAGCGAAAATATGTTTAGGCTATACAATAAGCATTGGGCACGAGGCGGGGGCATACCGGACAAATTTTTTGCAAGGTCTGGGGAATGTATGACGTGGATCATCCATTTAGAAACATAATGCAGTCAGAAAGATTCATGCATTACTAACAAAGGGAGTCCTGTTTTGAATTTGGCGAAATTTTAACTGTTGAACAAACACCTAAATGTTACAAATTCCCAGCAAACAATGACTTCCAATGCAAGTACTGCTCGGTTCCAAATACCCTGTAACATTTGTTGTGGGAGTGCGCGGGAACCGACGCTACAACCATTGAAGGAGCAGTTGGACGCAGCTGGAGAGCTCTAACTTGATTCTGACTGGAACATAGGGGGAGTCTTAACGCCCAGGCCTATGACATCTTTATCGAAGGAAGCCACTAGGGATAAAAGGAACTCGACTACTTTGTATAATATAGTTTATTACCCCTGAAATGTCATCTTTATGTACCGGAAATGTCATCTTTATGTGCGGTACCTAGGCTTGCGGTCGGTCTGCGTGTTTATGAAGGTATTAGCGAGGCTTTGACGCCAAAATAAAGCGCACATTTCCGCACATGCGCATATTTGTGACTCTTCTTTTTACACGTGGGGTGCATTGAGAACTCACCGTAGCAGCTAAGTGGCAAAGACGTTGGGGCACTGATACAAACGACACGGGTCTGATCCCAGTCATTCCGAAAACGAAAACTTCCACCAGTCTGTCGATATTTCGCCGTACATCGGAGATCCTCGGAAAAGTTAAAATTTACTGTAGCCCTCCACTGCGGCGCGCCACATGGCCCCATTGTAGCTTCGGCGTTAAGCCCAAGAAGCGCATCATTTTTTTTGTTCGTACGGACTACCCTAGAGTGAAATGGTACACAGAAGAATGGAAAGACACTTTCTGGGTAAATTTCTCTTCATCACTACCCGTCCGTAAATTTGCCATCTGGGTAGAATGGTGGTAACCATTGAAAAGCAATTCTGGAACCCTGAGTGGACTTCAGCTGTGCTCGCATTCGCGAAGCAGGGCTCCTGAGGAAGGAGCAGCCTCCAACCGGAGGCGCAGGAAGCGACTGGGTGTCGAAAAGTCCGCCTGCCGCTCAAAAAGCCCTTCACCTGGCGCTAAGATTTTGCACTCAAATCCCAACTCGCCAAGTTCCGGTACTACGCCATTATCGCTAGCAAAGGTAAATATATTCCATATAGTAGTAGAGGTAGGAGATTCAGCGAAAATTTTGGGAGCCATTCTACCCGGTAGTAACCGGATTCCGAATAGCAAAAAATACGGAAGGCTCCACAGTTTCAAAGTTCCCGAACTGCTGACGCTGCTGATAACTGGGAGGGTAATCCGCAAACGCAGTCGTGGATGCAAAGCGGAACCAGGTGCACAAAGTGCAGCAAGAAAAACCTTGCTGTTTTCCCAACTCGTTTGTCAGAGATATTGCAGCTATTATTTATTCCCATCAGCGGGTTATGCACTGACGGTTATAAAATGACGGTTTATAAATATAAAGCTTACCGATAAACTTGGTTCCATGCTGCTCCAACCTCAGAGCCAGGGGCGGCACACAACGTCCGATGGAAATCCTCGAGTCAACATCACCATTAGTTAACGCTCAAGTACCACACCACGTCCTCTAAGTTTCTCCTCGCCTGCAGCCTCCTACATCGACACTGTGACTATCACAAAAACAGACCTCACGCGCACTGCGTCCCCGGCGCGGAATATTTATGCTGTGGCCCACTGGCCCACCAAAAGAGGGTTTGGAAATAGTCAACCTAAGTAGTCCCGCTTTTACAGCAACACAGAGCAGGCAAGTACTTTTTCACCGCACTTAGAGGGCGGATATGGAGGTAAACTGCGTAGCGCCGCCGATGGTTATCAGTCGCCGTTTAGTCCACAGAGAACGGTCTCAATCACACATCTGTCACTGCTACACATGTCCGCACAACCTGCAAACACATCCAAGAAGGTATCACCAACAATTTACACGGTGTTTCGCAAGCAACTGAGTAAAACGGCGCAAAATTCACGCACGGGAACGAGGGTGCTCAGAGTGTGCTACAGGCACTGAAGCTGCAGCATCGTCTGTGAGTGAAGGCATCTGGCTGTCTAGACAGATATGACGAGACTTCTTTGCGCTGCGAGCGCTACACTGGCACTGTCGGCGGCCAGGACGTGTTATCGCCAACTTTTTGGTGGGTAGCTCCCGCAGGTTTGGTTCTCAAAAGCATAGCAATCCATTACAATTATCGACCATGCCAAATATCTTCTCGTCAGGACGAAGAACAAATAGACGGACGGTTGTTGGCCCGCGTTTGGGAAGGAACTTCTGGAAAGAAGTGAGGAAGTACGCCGAAGCAAAACAAACCGCCGTTATCACAGCATGCCGATGAAATCCGTCGTGCACGATGGTTCCCGATAAAGAAGGCAGCTAGAAACGTTGAGAGAAGCATGCGCTAAACAGCTTATGAGGGCGACAAATAACTGTAATTGAACAGTGAAAATTACGTCTAGCGGTTAACCCGCAGCAGTAGCTAGGCGGGTAACATGTCCTGCGGTTTGGTCCCAGACACGCCGATTTTATTCCGGCCGCTGCGGCCGCTTTCTGGTGGAGGTAAAAAATGTTAACGCCCATGTGCAAGCTCCCGCATGAATTCGTTTAGGCGGAAAGCGTATTCTGCGAACCAATCCCGCTGACGGACCCTTAAAAGGACGAAAAGCATACGAACGAGCGATGTACAGCGTCGCTCTAAAGAAAATGACTTCACTGTCACCCAATTTCTCAAATAAAAAGTGTGGTAACGAATCGACAAGAAATCAATTATAGAAAACAAAAATATACTGAACGTAATAGAAAGAATAACACGTTCGTAAGGGGTTATTTTTAAACGAATTTTCGGTGGGCGGACATAGCAGCAGATGGACAGTTAAGCACAGTATCATTTCACTGCTGGGAGATTTCAGTAGAAAGAGAGATTCTCGCCTAATAATGACTCACATGAAAACAAAAACAAGGGCAGCTGTTTAAATTAATTGCAGGTTTGAGGGCGTTCCTATTGTTTTTATTACGCGTAATCATAAACGAACTTAATTTTGTGGAAGTGATTTCCCTGCAATGCATCTACTAAGGATGGTTCGTCGACCCCATTTTACTGCTTTGTTTTTCTTCAAGATCTCTAAGAAAATGTTTCCAAAGAGTTCTCTGTGCTCTTATTGTGGTTAGTTCCCGCCTGAATACTATTACGCATATTTCTTTAAACAATTTATCTAGGAGATATTTATTTAGTTTTCTCGCAGATTTGCACAAAATATTCTTGCAGATATTTATCTGAGTAGCAAGGTAATTTTGCGATGGCATACAATGTGAGCTTCTGTGATATGCATGAATCATGTTCAGGGAAAGCCGGTGCGACTCACGAGTGGCCGGTACCACTCTAGAGCACCTCTCACCACTCACTGGTTAAGGGGGGAGGGGGTGCGCTAATACTCGTCTGTGGTGCGCGAGACTCACGACTCGTGACTGGGGAGCACTCTTACGAAACGATGGTAGAATTTACTAACGGAATACGAACCAGATAACTGTCACAGCATGCACTAGGTATTTTGTACATGGAGGTAGTAGAAAGGGACTAGTAAGATTTACTAACTGAAGCAGCCAGTAAGCAGAACTTCCCACGGCAGGGATGTCCTAGTGAATAACCCTCCCCTCAGCTTCATGCTTTTTATAACTGGCCCTGCATAACCTAGAAAAAATCGCGACCCTAATCTAGTGTGTACCCACCACTTTTAGTGGCTCGGCCTGTCTCCGTCCGCTGTCGTCGTCGCCGTATCTCGTATCATGTGGTCACGGTACTAAAAGACTGGGACACTCGTATGCCAACGTATCGCGCTACAACATAACGCATTCTAAAAGAACCCACCGGGACACTCATTATCTAACTCCTCGCACTGGAACGCTTTGTGCTTTTAAGACATGAGACTTACAGAAAAGCTCGTATACCACTAGTGCCCAACAGTTTCATCTCCACGTCTGTATACCAATATGTTTGTATTGCTTTCATGAAATAAACTTCCACTTAAAAGAAAAAAAAAACGCCAAGGAGCCAAGAATACACTTATACTACACTGCGGGCTTCGCCGCTCCCCAGGGTTCACGTAAGTGGAGATGGCCCGAAATTTTTTTTTTTCGTATCCTTTTGGCCGGAAAGAGTGTAGGAATCTTGTCCAACGGCACACATCATTAGAAGGCCTTTCGACTAAAACAGCGCGTAAGGATAGAAAAGCAGTGCTTGTAAACAGCCTAAAATTCTATAGATGCTTAACACAATAAGGTAAGCGTGTGGGCAGAACGGCTATGCGTAACAAACTGGATCAGCTGTGCGCGCAGCACGATATACAGACACATTCAACACGCAGAACTCGCTCGTGGACCACAAATTAATTGCAAGAAAACCAACGGGTTGCACAAGGAGAGCGCGTATATACTTAATTACCTTTGAACTTCTTCTTCTTGCCTTGCTTTCATAGCCAGCAGCGGAAAGACCTCTCATATAATCGTTGGGCGTGTCGCAAAAATGAAACATTGTAGCGACAATTTTTAAATTATGATTTTTAGTGTGAGCATATACAAAACAGCATGCGGATTCACAAAAACGTTTTTAATCCTGAGGTGGTGTGGCAAAAGTGCTGTAGTTGTGTACGGCTTGGAGCATTTCTACTTGACAAATGTTAGCATCAATGAATGTATCAAATAAATAGTATCAAATAAGCAGCCGTTACAAAGTGCGCGGTGTAGACTAGTGACGATAGCATTTAAAGTCTATACTGAGTGGCAGAACTTATGTACTGCTCGTTGGGGTAGTAAAGTTCGTAAAAAGTTAGTAAATACAGCCGTCACTACATTTTACTGCCTTTTTATTAATAGTAAGTGGTGAGCGGTGCTCACCAAGATTGGCGCCCAATCTCTGGGGTGACGCTTGGGCTCAACGAGGATGGCGTTCACACTCACTCGCTAGCCCTATATGACGGAGACTCTCACGCACACTCACTTGTGAGTGGTGGTGAGTGGATGATGTGGGAGTGCACTCGTGAGTGAGCTTGGCGACCTATGTTATTTTCACCACAGGCCTAAGCTTTGTTGGTCGTGTTTATATTCATATGGTGTCATCATTTTTGGGTACATATATAAAATCATCGACAACAACGCATCATCTAACGGCTAAGCTGTTTTAAACATGTAAGAAGTCGCAGCCTACTCTGTAGCTCGGGCTCTTGCTTTTATAATTATGTTTGGACAACTGAGCTTTTATGCTAAGAGGTCTGGTTAACATGTTACCTTTCCGATCAGGACGCCGCGACTGCAGCAAAAGCCGAGTTTTCATCCAGGGATTGCTTATGGAATTCTAACTATTGCTGTCACGTAGAATATTTAAATGCTCTTAATACTGTAAAAAGATGGGTATTTTGTCGGGTTTTAGGGCCATCGCCTTTCTAAATCTAAGCGCGAAACAAAGGCAGAATGGACTGGGTGCGCCTCTGGTGCACTGCCTGAAGTTACAGCTATGATCCCATCTATGAAAGATTAAAACTTCTACATGCTTGAAATTGAATTTGTGTTTTTGAATTTGCTTTCATCTGTCTATAATTTGGGTGTACTTAATGCATCGTATAGCGTAAAAAAGGTGTTTTATCCTTGGTTTGCTATACCGGGTAATATATTTGATTTGTATACAAATTTTTCATGCAAATACATAATAAGCATTCGGATTTCACAATACTTTGTTTGTGATCTCCTGTTATTTTGTTGTGGTGAACCTATACCTAAGTTGCAAAGGCAGTTATGCGTTACAGTAGCAGCGTGGACGTGTTCTCGCATTCATACAACCTGTAAAGAAAGGACACAAAACCAAGGAACATCTCGAGTCGATATGAGTGTCTGCATTTTTTTTGTCTTCTGCAATGTCCCCATTTCGCCCGCTTTCTTTCTCGCCGTTATATATACTCATTCAAGGACTATTAATATCTCTCATTAAAAAATAACGATAAGGCTAATAAACTTTCTCAGCGTGATCTGTAACATAGCATGAAAACGAATTGGAAATCACGCCAACGTATCTATACTCATGTTAATGACCATTCTTGTGTCTATAAAGCCTTCGTTTCTACTGTGGCTGATGAATTTGCTCTATGAAATATAAAAAAAGTTACTCCCGGGCTATTTCTCCTTGCTATTCTTCCTACTTTGTTTACGCAATACCGTGAAATTGTGTTTCATTTTAGGTGTTGCGCGTATAAACGCATTCATCGTAAACAATAACATAAGCACCAATACGTTGCTTCTTGTGCAGTCTTTTATCACCCTTTCTTCTTGTGTGGGCAAGAAATCCGCGACTTGTAAAGGCCACACCGTAGCGCATGAGTATCACAGCCTGTGGAGTACTAGTGCATGAGCAATTTTTAGTTGTGTTTTATTGGTGGCGAAACACAACGTCTTACGCCCAAGAGGGGTTGATTCTACGCAACGTTTCACAAATAATAATTGAAAATGATGACTGATATTAGAAACAAAAGCGCCAGTTATTATTTAATGACTTACCTAGAAGGATAAAAAAAAACTCCAAACTAACGTGTAAAACTTGAAGGTAGCAAAGCTGTACACAACCTTCTTTGCAATCACTCTAGTTTAATTCCCGATTCCAGCCGATTTTCGTCTTCTTCTTCGCTGCGCAATGACCTTTACTCCATCATTGATGGGGGTTAGCTTTCTTCGTTTTTTGGAAGTGACAATTATTGGACATCACCGTGGAGGGCCTAGGCTATGACGAGTTTTTCTCGGTCCTAGCAAGTGTTGTCACGATTACGGTCAACGTTGGAGTTTTTCTCGTTCCCAGCAAATGTTGCCATGATTACGGCGAAAGCCGCAGTTTTTTGGCCAAGCTTCGCCAATCTCTCTAAGTGGGTAGATCCTTAGCTTGACAAACGTGTGAAGGGGACGCTGCGCGGTCACCCAATTGAGGCCAGCGAGGCCCGCTTTTCAAATGCAATTG
This sequence comes from Haemaphysalis longicornis, assembly GCF_048455015.1. Lineage (NCBI taxonomy): Eukaryota > Metazoa > Arthropoda > Arachnida > Ixodida > Ixodidae > Haemaphysalis > Haemaphysalis longicornis. The sequence continues at coordinate 75,523,124 of NW_027526361.1, read as the reverse complement.
AATCAAACAGAACTCCATCATATTAGTTTCCAGGGGGAAAAAGAACACGATAGGTGAATGGAGTACTGTGGAGCCGTAGTCACAGTTCTACGATGGCTGCAGCCTCATCTTTCGGCGATATGTTCAGCGAGGGAAGCCGATACGTGGCCACTTGTTCTCTCTTTCTTGTGACTGTAGTAATAAATAGCCTATCTGAGCTACTCCTGCATAATAAAAACGTGCTTCCGACATTTCAGGTCTGTAACACCCGCACATCGTGCTGCGTGTTGATAACACATCCTGGCCATTGTTACTGCATGAGGGGGGCACCTTCAACAAATTCTGCTGTTGCTTTCACATATTTAGCAGCACGAAATCCTTAAACATGTTTTTCAGCATTTGTGTTGGCACCGTTTGTGAGCCAAAACAACTGGATATATGTGTGGGCGCTATACTTATTAAGACATCTGTCAAGACACGGAGTTGACCACCCGCACAAATATCTACTTTGAGGGATTGCTTAGGCGAAACTTCCTCTTTAGGCACTTGAATTGGGTACCTATATCAGCAAAACGAATTTCATAATGGAACGGGCCACCATATAAGTAAGTAGGCATAAAGAAGAAAATGCTTGCGCCCTAATTGCTCTCTTAGGGAAGCAATTTGTTTTTGAAAATCTATTCGCACTGAGCATGATCCGGAAATTTTGAGTCAGTTTAGGACCAGCAATTTCGCTAGGGCGTTAATGTTACCTTTTAGAAATTTTAGTACGTTAGGGGTGTCATTTCAAAAATCCTTCTCGCTCTTTTAGCGGCTTTTAGAGCAAGATCATTGAAATAGTTTTTGTATATGTGAATGAGTGACATTTTCTTGTAAAAACTAATTAATATAATATCCGGCCGAACACATATAGGGCAATCTGTGAGAACGCGCAATTTATTCCAAAATGCAGATTCGCAGCATAGTGTTTGGTTAGGCCGGGACCCTTAAGATACACTTTAGATAGTTTTACGGGCAACCTAAATCAGCAAAAACCACTTCGATGTCTCACTTGATTGGAGGGAAAATTACAAGAGTGAGAAAGCACATTTTCCTCCTTTTTTTATTTAACGGCTGGAATTTCCGAAAAATTCAGCCAAAGGTAGCCCTTATGGCTTGATGCAAACCCACATCGGAATTTTTAAGTCCCCAGATCCTGCATATCCGGCTGGGTGTTGATCAGTGAGTCGGTTGGTCCGGTACGGCCCGAGAAGCATTTGGTCAAAGTATGTTCGATAAATTCATCTCAGTCACAAGGCGCTTTAGCACATGTACACAAAAATGCACGGCACCCCAGTCATAACCAACTTCGCTTTAAAAGTATCGCGATCGTTTGGCAGCGATAAAGAATGGGGCACGACTGGAGGGTCGGCCCTGCTGTGCTTGTCCTTAGTTGATTTTGTTGTACTTTGTTAATTGACTTTGTTGCGGTTTGTTTCTTGTCCTTGTCCTATATGGCCTTTGTTTACTTGTTGGCGGAATGTACGCAAGCCAAGGAAGGCCATAAGTGTCGGGGTGCAGGGTGGGGAATGGGAAAAGAAAGGGAAGATTGAGCAGTTACGTTTACATGAGGCAAGCGAATTTGACTTCATGCATGCGTTCAAAACGTTCCGTCTAATTTATTACAGTATTCTCAATAAGGTTCTGATTTTAATGAACAAGAAACAGTGATAGTTTTTCTTAGGAAAGCACTTTGTCAAAGTCCGCGTATCTCGGTTGGTCGTTCCCAGCATGTTGAGACACATAGCACCGTCTGGCGCTGCCTGTTTTGAAGCAGATGGAATTTTCTGCGTTATTAGTGATTGCTTCTGCTGGGAGGCGTATAAGTGTAAACACGACACTGTTCTCTTCCCATAAAAAAAAAAAACGTAGGCTCTTCTCCCAAGGAATGGAGAGGGTTTTTTTTTTCTCCAGTGTGTTCAGTTCATTTATACTGCCGCGTACATGCACTGTACTGATGTGCAACCGTGAAGCTGCGCTGAACCAAATAAATCAGGGGCTGTGGGCTGGTCAAGCTGCCTGTGAGCAGCTTTTTTCTCGCCGCCCTCCCATCTACTATGTATGATGGCAAAATAAATGATTTGATTTGATTTGATATAGGACGACTTGATTGGACACTTTGGATCCGTCGTAATTCTTTATACCGGATATGAAAACGTGTCCATCAGTTATATCGGCAAAAAGCGTATTGGAAATTGAGAACCGCACCCGACAAACTTCTTCGAGTAGGGCGTCCAGTTTTTTCAGATACTTTCTCGCTTTTAATTTAAAACCGATAAAGTGCAAAAAAATAAAAAAGACGTTGTTTTTACGGCACGTAACCGAGTGCAGTTTGGATATTTGTATTGTTGCTGTATCATTACAGGAAGAGTGGAGGGCCGGAGGAGTGTGAAGTTGCTGATGGCGACTTGAACATATTTTCTAAATCTGTGTCGGTTATCATACCAGGTTCTTTCTTTGTCCCGAACTTCTACAATCACGTAATTAGTGGTAGAAAGGCAGCGTCAAATGCACTTACACTGGACAGCAGCTTTTTAATATTCTGAAGCAGAGCCATGCTAAGAAAAACACGGAACACAACTCAAGAGATTGAAAACATATGCCGAAGTTATAATTCAAAAATGAAACGTAGGCTAGAAAAATTTCAAAGCGTTTGCAGGGAAGCGCAGTGAGCTGTTCAAAATCCAGCGCAGGCTTTTATGGTATTTGGTGCAGACTTCCCGAGCTGGCACTTGCGCGAGAATTTTAAGGAATACGAACTGAACGTTCTCTGAGGACATCTTGGCCCCCAGTCTTCAGAAACAAAGACATTGAGGCTTCCCTTCAGCCAGTGCGGGATTGCTTGAAAAGATTGTCGTAATCAACGCTCTCTGTTGAGAAATACAGAAATCCCACAAAAAGTAAAAAACGAAACACAGAAATAAAAATTATCTTCGGAAACAATTTGTGCTGACTTTTGCGTGATGAGAACAGCGTGCACTAAACACAGAATTCCCTTCCAGCATTCTTGCCAAGGGAAACTTTTTCTTTTACTGTAAATTGACAAAGGGTTTTGAGATCAGCATTCATTCGCATGGCTGGGAAAATGAAAGCCTCAAAATAAAGGCACAACGTAGGGTTAATGTCCTTGGCGGTGAGCTTCGCAAATTATCGTACTGTTTTTTAAGCTGTGCCTTTTTTCACAAGAAACTTCTTCTTGGGGTCTTTTTTGTGCGTTTTATTTTGCGCCCTCATTGTTCTATGACCCTTAACGACTTTCGCAGCGCGTGAGCACTTTTTTGCACAACAGCGACGGAGAAAGTAGCCTGATTGCGGTTGTTGCATTTCCATGTCCTTTAACATTTTCTTTTGTTTGAAAACATCGTGATACCTGAACTCTTTTATTCTTTTTAACAGCGGCCCAATTTCAACAAAATACAAAAAAATATTTTTGTGTTACTCCCAAAACGCACAGGTTTATGTTTGTAGTTTTTTTTTTTTGGCATTATGTATTCAAGGTTCTCAATTTCTTCGCGCATCATTTCATCAAAAAACATTTCATTTCCACGGAGAATTTTGCGTGAGGGCTATAAAAGCTTCACAAAAGCCGGCTTGCTGAAATTACGTGAAATGCGACAAAATCATCATCGGTTCAGAAGTTAGCACTAAAGTGAGTACCCCCAAGCATACCTATTTGATGGATGGTTGGTAGTGTGGGCTGTTCATGAAATTAAATTGGAATGGTCTTACTTTTACATTACCTGTACCATTACTGCGAACTATGGTGTATTTCCTTTTGCTAGTTTTGTTTTGACCAGGCGTGCTGTTCCAGCATCCGGGGTCAGTCGCTAGGCAAAAACGGGACACCGAAGTGAATTTGTCAAGCTCCCGTTTTTGCTTGCACTGCATAGACTGGCTCAAATTAGCAAATTTTTCATCGTTTATTCGATTGACAAGTCTGTAATTATTTTACAAAGCACGAAAGAAGAAAAACTACCATGCGCGGTTTGCGGCGGCTGCACCAACTAAAGGCTGTGACGACGGGAGGAGACGCACCGTGATTGCTTAGCATTCAAACAAGTTTCGGTTTCGGTTCTGTAAAACAACATGCTTGACATCTGACAGCATCGTTGGATGGGCATTCCCGATATCTCAGTAGTCATCGAACTGCGCTTCTGCCATTTTGTCGGCTGTGAAATGCATAAGATAAGCCTCCAAGGACGGCTTGGAATCGTAACAATCACTACCCGAGGCCTACGCAGTGGGTGAACGTCCTCCGCGTCCCCGCAGACGCTCAAATGCCGTGCGCTTTTCCCCCATATTTGGAGCTTGCCTCACTCATGCCTGTATTCTAAAGAGCGTGTTCGCACCAGGTCAAGGGTCTGTGGATTCTGGCCTGAGCCCACTTCCCGCAAGCAGTCGGTGCTTATGGCAACGGCACGCCAACGAGAACTTGCTTGCGCGCCAGTGTCAGCCTGCGCGCGTTTTGTGAACTAGTTCGTGGAGCAGCGAACGTTACGGCCCATACAAAGGTGAACTCAGTATAGAAAACATCTGCCGAAAACGAAAAAGTCAACTTATAAAAAAAAGAATGTACCCCCGGGGATTAAGACTGGTGACTTGCAAAACAGTTGCAGTAACATACTTAGAGCTCCAGACAATTCAGCCACGGGCGAGCGCTGCTGACCTTGGAAATATACGGTATATAATGTATAACCATGTTACACTTTATATTTAGTTTTACCATTTCAAGCAGCTTAGGTGACTACTTGTTGTATTGCGCTCGTGCAGTAACCGTCCCCCAAGTTTCCGCAATATCTCACGTCTTGCAATTGCATTTCTTAGACGGAAAAGCGTTCGCAGATGCGTAGTCGTGCTGCTGACCGCTGTGCTTGTTCGCCGAGCGCAAAAAAGTGCTTGCTGCACCCTAGTTTTACGCTGTACGGTAAAAGTTTTAGTTTATTTTATTTCCTTAGTACCTATATTGACTTTGCTGACTCTTCTCCCGCCTTCAAGTGGCCTTATATTTTCCTGCTGGCGTACCAGTCAGCGAAGCGTCGCATGAACGTGCGCTTGTGCAGCGCTTGTGTGAAGCGACCTTGACTTCGACCTAGATACAGTGTACAAACTAACAAAGTAAGGAAATGCACATTCTTCCATTTACAAACGTGTTGTGGCTTAGTTTCAACTTATCGAGCGAATTGCCATGACCCGTCGGCGGCCGGCGGACTAAACGGACTCGGTCGCGGAAGGTCGGCGAGCCGTGCAGTAGCGCTGCCAATTGCCAGCTCATCTCCTGCTGACGTCACACGAATACTCCACAGAAAATGAGCGAGGGTACAGAAAGGAGGACAGCATTTGCGAATTGATTTTTCTACTAAATAAATTCGCGTAAACGTGCTCATAGTGGTCGAAACAGGGCCTAGGGACTCCGGACTAGAATTTGCGCTCGTAATCGCGCGATGTTTACAAATCACTTCAGTGTCTCTTTAAATCTGGTTGAGGAGAAGGAGTGTTTTTTTCGTTACACAATACTTGAAAGGTACAAAACAGAATACAAAACAAAAACAAAAAAACAAAACAGGTACAAAAACAAAAAAACAAAGGAAGCACAAAGAAGGGTAGAGGAAGAGAGAGAAACTTTTTTGAGACATCCCTAGTTCGCTCCGCCATGGCCAACTCTTCAGTAGTCAACTGCCGGTAGGCCGTTCTCCCCAAAATCGTAACATACCTGGAGGCACTCCTTAGCTAGAAGTTATTGATTCGACGATGCATAGGCTATAAACCGGTGCCCGAAAGCCCTCCTAGGAAATTATTCGGGAGCTGAAAAGAAAAAGCCGTGGTAGGTTACGGGGCTGGCACTGTCAGGAGAAGCGCAGTGCTGAAAAGAGAGTAGGGTAGTGCTGCTTGTTTGAGTACTTTCTTGCGCGCGTATTGCTGTCGGTCGCTGTTAATTTTTAAATGCACGAGCTCGCCTAATCTTCAGCTTCAGCTTCTGGTACAAGGATGAAATGAATTTTTAGAGAAGAATAAATAGGCTTAAAATGTTTTGTATGCATTTAATTTTTTTTATAAAGCTTCCTTTTAAGGAAGTCTTAAGCGCGGGCAGCTCAGCCAAATATTTACAGATTAACATTTATTTTATAGAGGTAGCGTCTACATCAGCTGATGAAAGGGAAAAAACAAGCATCGTGGAATAAGTGAGTGAACGAATCAAATGTTTTGCGATTTTTCGGCAAAGAATCCTTCCTAGTTAAATTAACGTTCTGAAAAAGAAAACCTAAACATTTTTACGGAAATTTGAATGTCACGAAAAACACGTATGGTTATTACACTTTCACTGTGCACAAAAAGCCATATCGTCAAAGCACCTTTCAAAATAAATTAAAACAAGAATGTAGCACTCATATTTATTCATTGTATTAGGAAACTTTTAGTATGAAGTCACTCTGCAACCGTTACATTCTTATGCATAGATAACCAATTTTCAGTGTGGCCAAGTTCTCTAATCTCTCTATTATTGCTTTGCCACGCAGCTAAGAATAAACAGTTTGTTTCCGCCACTTGTTTAATTGAGGATGTAATTGTAATTTTCACGGCCCAGATATCTGGCTATTCACTGAAATGTTCCTCACCACCCTAAAGGTGGTTAGAAAAAAGAGAAACGAGAAGCCTTGGAACAAGTTTCTTAGTTACCTGATGTGCGTAGCGAAAAAATGTATGACTGAGTTTTTCGTGGACTTTGAACGCATGGGGCCCAATTAACGCCACGTTCAACGAGTACTTCGTAAGTTAGAAAAAAATTTCATGATTGCTGCACGGTGTTTTGAGAGTCTGTTGTTTTTCTTGTGTGCTCACGCATTTGGCTTAAGCTTTCGCGCTTAGCTTTTCTCTTCAGGACGAAGTAAATTTAGAAGGCAGCAGTGTTTACGGGCACTTTATGGGGAAGTTTCTCCCGAGAGATCGATCAACCCATATTTGACCATTTTTTCTGTCAACTATAGTAGCACCGTGCATTCAAAACCGCTTCAAAATTTTTCTCTTCTTTCAAGACTAAGAAAAATTTAGTTCAAGCTGTGCGGTTTGCTTGTGTGACGTCTATAATGCGCGCAGATTATAAACAAGTGGGGAAAACGCAGATTTCTTGCAGGGCGATCCATCAGTTCTAAACAAGCTCTCAAGGTCGTAGTCTGCAGTACGCTTGTTAATGGTGTTTACGTGAATCAGGCTTCCGTGAAAGAATAACATTTTAACTCATTCCATTGCGTGATCTTTTTAGGTCGTGAAGAAAGTCTAACGGCGCGATGTTTCGCTGGAATTGAGATGAATGTGGGGAAAAGAGTAATGCCAGCGGTAGCCATAAACGGAAATAATTAACCGTACTCGGGCAGTACGCTTTTTTTTACACGCACTGAGTGCTTCGATAATTCTGGAGGATCTGAAAAAATCGCACCAGACCAGAAAAAAAAAACAATGTTTAAAGACATGCAATTACAGTGGTAGACCTTATTTTCTGGGCTATCACTGCAATTCCTTCGCAGGAGGCACATTTCTATGGTAGCCTTCATAATTGTTGGTGTAGGCGCTTCTTGCATTCGTAGATATATTGGGCGTACTGTTCAACAACAGTGACAAATACTTTATTATGATGTTTGTTGTTTTGGAAGAGGATGCTTAGGACGCCTTCACTTGTTCATCCATTCCATCTTCCCCTCGTTAAACATTGTGGTTACTCCTTCGGTTTGCTCGTCTTCTTTGAACTTTCTCTCCGCTCGCGTTTTGATTGCTCGCGAAGATACGCCGAAAGGCGTGAGGAGAAAAACGCCATAGAAATAGAGTAAGCCAGTTCAGCAGCTTTGTTCGCATTCTTTAAGTTGTTCACTCACCTGTAGTTAACAGCTGCTTACGCCCCGGTGATATGAACTAAGAGCGGCAATCACGGTCGAAAGCAACGTTGTTGCATTAAAGGGGGGGAAATTGTAGCCTGTATTGTGCCGATGTAGTCTATATCGAGGTTTAAGGCTGCTCTTTTTTGCTATTCACATGTGAAGCAGCCACTTAATGTGTGTGATGACCTCTAGGTATAGGTCAGACTTTCCATGACACTTTACGTAGTTGTAGAAGGCTAAAAAGTTTCTTTTCGCATACTGAAGCCACGCTAGGTCGATCTTGTTTTTCTGAAACTATTCGTAAAGGGCTTTAAAGGTGCTTCCAAATGCATACAGTACTTTCACGGGGTGGGCTGTGGCGTTGGAGTGATTTAACTTCTGTTCCCCGATTGGGTCCCTCAGTTTTGCACTAGATCAACGAACTCACCGTCCTCTGCACGGTGAATGTCGTCGGGAAGAGTGGTGCTCTAGTGCCTCCGCTGCTGTTGGCCAACTGGGTATTCCATGCGGTCGGATCGACGCATTCAGCATCCAGCCATGCCTGTCGCCGTACAAGAGACAGCTTCCTTTATGACGGGATTACGGAGCTGCGGATGCCTCGAATGCGTTGAACACGCGTGGCTTGATTATTCGAAGTATATTGGGCCGTTCCTGACGAGTTTATTACACTAAAATTGAGGAACAACTTAGCTTACCCTTTGGAAAGAAAACCAGAGCGCTATAGGCGGAACGCGAACTCTAGAAGGCTAGCACTTGCGCTCACAGCACTTTTCCATCCATTTTCTCTTCGCCTAGCTAATATGATCAGAGTTCTGTACATACGACCGTCTTGCTTCTCCGTTTTCGTAGGGTTTTTGATATCGCACGCGTTGATTTGAGTGGAGCCATTTTGTTCGGGTTTTTACCATTAAGGGTTGCAAACCATATTTCGCCGGGAAAATATATTGTGGTGCGGGCGCTAGTTTATAAAAAAGTTCTAGGTGATTTAATCACTAGTCGGGAGTCACAATAACGCAAGGTTGTAGGTACAAGTGCGGGAGTGGAGAAAGTGGAGAAAAAAAACTTTCTTCTTTCCAAATTCTTTATCTGTTTCAATGACCTACCACAACCTCCCGTTTGCTTTCCGAGGTTTTTCTTGACTGCCGAGACTTATTTCTGTCTTATTTCAACCAGCCCCTCATTTCCTATTCTGATTCGCTATATGCATAGCAAGGGCTTCTGTTCTGGCAGTCTTGGTAGCATAGGGAGCTTAAGAGGGTTCAACGCTGGTCGACCACTCTCGACAGGTCGTAGACACTCGAGTCACGGCCCGGGGGGTTAAAAAGAATGTCCCCTTCATCCCGAGTAGTCCGAGTGGCACTGGCTACCATCCCAAAGCGCAGGAAAGAAAAAATACCTTAGCATAAATACCCCAGAAAGTGGAGGGGAAATTAGCCCCGCCGGTAGCGTCGTGGTCATCCCACCAGACCGGTATTCTGGAGGTCGTAGGTTCGGATCCCACACGGCGGGCATTTTTTTCTCCACTTTCTTTCGTGCTTTCCGAATTCTTTAACTGTTTCGAAGACCTACCACAGCCTCCCCTTTGCTTTCCGAGCTTTTTCTTGACTGCCAACCCTTATTTCTGTGTTATTTCAACGAGACCCTTATTTGCTATTCGGATTCGCTATATATATATAAATATATATATATATATATATAAATATATATATATATATATATATATATATATATATATATATATATATATATATATATATATATATATATATATATATATATATATATATATATATCTGCTAAGATTGTTGCTCGCTTGGAGCATATACACACACATATATGTGTGTGTAATGAAATATCGCAGGGATGTATTGCAGCAGATTTTCATGTCCTGCAAGGCGACAGCCCCGTAGCGGCACAGTGGAACAGCTGCAGCAAAACGAGGTGGAGCACGGACTCGGAGTCCATGTTTTTTTTCCTGTGATCGGGTCCGGTACTGCGACATCACCCTCATCATAACATCTGATTTGCTACATATCCATGTCGGCATATTGTCTTTTTATGTTAGTTTCCATACACCCGCTGCACTTTATATTTCCTTACTTGCAACCTAAACGTACAGAGCAAGGAACCTTTGCATGTGGTCGTCCTTCTCACAACGACCACCCCAGCGAAAAAAACAGCAATCCTCGCGTCTTCCACGTCGATAGTTATTGACGCTGAGAGCGGAGAGTTACATACGAATGAACAAGAATGGCATCAAAAAAATATCAACGTGGAACGAAGCGTTTGTCCCCTGAGAATCAGTTTGGCATGGTGGGAACACATTTTTGATGTATTAAACTCTGGGTAAAGGTGAAACTTTATTGCATGAAGAAGAAAGGGGAAGGGAAAGCTCTTTTAACCAGGACACCTAGTAAATACATAGAATTTATCACAGAAGCTCCATTATATAAAACGGTCTTTCGCTAGACAAAGACTAAAAAAGATACGAAAGGTGGAGTTTTCTACCAAGCCCGCTCTTAAATTAAAGCTGTTTTTCAAGCATTTGGAAAGCTAGTTCATTTTTAATTTTCTTAAAATTTTTGTGTTAAATATTGGAGAGCCAAAAGCTTAGCACTTGCTAGCGTAATATTCGGGACATCATAGCAAGGTCAGTTTTCGCTAGGAAAAAGCTTCCCAAGCAACAATCAACATAATCCAACATCACTAATCCAACGTAACCCAACAGGCAGTGCCAGAGAGCGGGACGGAGTACATGAGGCCCTGGGGTCCTACCTGGATGCCTCAGGACTCCTCCCGGCTCTCCGCTTTCTCCCCACATAAACAAAACGGTGTGTTGTGGGTGCATTGTATTTGTTGTTTTTTTTTCTTGTGTTTTTTTTGCCTTCGTGTTTTAGTGTTTACCTTGTATATGTTGTACATATATATTCTGTTAGACCTGTATATTTGTATGTATGTAACCTCTCCTTCTCTCTATCCTGCCTTTCCTGTACAACTGTTTCCCCATTCCCCACACCCCCCCCACCAGCAGGCGTTCCGGTGTCCACCTTTAGGTGAGACAACCTACGCCTGCTGGTGGTCTTTCCTTTCCTTGCTTACAATAAATTTATTCATTCATTCATCACTAAAGCATCGTGTAGTTATTGTAACAACGATTCCCTCTCTTTAACGAATATATGTAAACATGCCAAGGAAATATAAATGTTAGCGAGCAAAGCGAACTGTAGCCCAATTTTGTTTTACAGTTTTTTGCACTGTAAAACAACCTGCCAAAGTCACCATCACCGGTGCCTGCAAGGTATGCGCAGTGGGGGTGTGGACGCCCCAAAAAGGCGCCCACACAACGGCGGATGGAACAGGCGCCACCATAAGCTGCTTCGCATCTAATAAGAGGACAGTTTCCTGAATGTGACGAACTTTGCCTTACTGACTTTTGCATAGTGAAACCGTACGTACGATGCGTGGCATGCTTCTTCTGATATCTTTTTCTCGCACAGAAAGGTACAACATCTGGTCTATTTAAGGTTATCATCAGGCGTTCGGCATATTGTAAGTGGGTTTAGTAATCATTGCAAGAGCAGAAAATGGCAATGCACGGGCCAAGAAGTGGACATCACGCCGAGCCCCGAGTGGGCGGCGAAAATCGGCTGCAATGGCGATGACTCATCATCGCTGTTTTTATTCCATACGTCCGGCGTCCAGCTTCTTGACGCGTCCAGTCATAACTTTTAAACACTGTCAATTGGAGTTTGTTACGAATGTAGGGCAAAGGAGATGAAAAAAGATAGAATAGTAATGCAGGCTGCGAAATGAGGATACACATATACTCTCTTTGACGACAAGCAGCCAGCGACGCTGCTAAAGCTGGCAAACATGATAGATGAGACGGTTAAAACACAAAGAACACTTAGAACCGTGTGTGAGGAGCCTGCGAGAAACGTCATGTTTCGGGCTTCCGTGTGCATTGGGACTAGTGTCATGTTCATGAGGTAGTGGGAATGGTTTTGCACACATTTTCAAAAGTCCACCAAAAACCTTCCACTTATTTTTATTACAATATCGACTGTAAATTGCATACACATTTGTCAAAACAAATTTGTGCGTGCCAAGGTACTTTTGCAGGCTGTTTTATTTCCTGGCGTTCATATGCTGCTTTGAATGTCGAAGCCGGTCATTCGTACAGATTGTTGAAACAGTCCTGAAATGAAAATAATTCGTGCTTCTTGAGCGAAATAACTCTTCGATGAATTTGATCAAAACTAATTCAATTAAATCTAATATTGTGATTCGTCCTTTATTTTTCAATACACTACAGGTCAGCAAACCAATATAATAATTATATTTGGTCCTGTGACTCATGCCACATAGGGTGATAAAATAAAGACTATAAATGAATCTGAAAGCTGAGAGCACGTGTAGGTGCAAACCTGGGGTGGTATGGGTGAAGTGTTTAATCGAAACCGAAATCCCTGACTACGTAAGTCCTTGACTTTCCTAGCGAGAGTTTCTGCGTACAACAATTTACCTTTCCTTGCGTATTATGAAGTAATCGATAATAAGTACCGTTTTTTTTACATAACGTAATGACTTAACACCACATGAGACCAGGAATTTTGACATGCTGACCAGGCTGACTTATGTAAAATTAAGTATTAACAGAAGACTGCAAACCCTTTACACAAAAAGACAGAGGGCCTTCCAGCACTTGCTCACACTTAGTTCAGCACTCTCACATCGTTGGGTAAGGCGCCCAGCTGTGAATTGCTTCGAAAAATGTATATCTCTTGGGGTCCTTACCGGCGCCGAAGGCTCCTACTAACTGAACTTACATTTCGTTGCAATATGTCATTTTGATTTTGCGACGTAATTGGAACTCGAACACTCCTGTCCAGTGAAACGACTTAGCCACTAGGCCAGCAGGATTAAAAAAAATTAAAAATTAGTCCCTGGCTTGAGAGAGGTGGCGTTCGCCAGAGTTCCTAATTTTGATTCCTCGAAAATGTTTGAAAAGGATTCCAACATACAAGTAGTAAGTCTTCTGCAGAGAACGTCAAGTTGGTAACTGAGCTATTTAACAACGTTGGTTTTTTACTAGAGTAAATCCGCTTAAAGGTACGTCCTCACTTGCGGCGCAGCGCGCGCGCAGGGCCGCGCGCGCAAAAACGCTGCTGCTTTTTGGAGGCCACACTACTGGGAGCGCGCGCGCGCAAAGGCGGCGGCCGTTCAAACCGGTCCTCGCCCTCTCCGACGGTGTAGCAGGGAAGAACATTTCTGCGCGCTCGCCGGCTGTCCGCGCCGGCCCAGCTCCCCGAGAAGAGCACTGACCTCGCTCACATGACCTCGCTCACGAGACCCGGGCGCTGATTGGCTACCCGAGTTAGGCGCAAAGCGCCCTGCTGCGAAAAATGGGTCCCGGCGCTATTTTTTTGCGGCAGAGGAATCTTGCCCCGAACGGGTATTTTGCGCGCCGCTTTTTGCGCGCAAGTGAGGATGTACCTTAAGACGACAGGGCGGCCTCACTTGGTGTCGTTACATCTTCGTCTTTTCCATCATCGTCCCTTCTGAAGCAACAATTACCATCGACGAGAGAGCTGAATCTACTAAATAACAACCATAAATTAGTACAGAAACCATTTAATGGAGTCTTGTGGGACGTGGCCTTATTTATGCCTTCCGAAGTGGCTAAACCACACCCGACGGTTCTCAAAAAACCCAAAACAATATCCCGTGCGGCATCAAGTGATTCATAGGACTGGAATTGAGTGTTGAATAAATAAAACCATAATAAAAGAAACTGCTTAAAAAGTCAGTGTCGTGTTTTACACTGAGACATAAAGAGGCTCTATAGGTACAAGTATTGTACTTTGCTTTGTCAAGACAAAATAAATTATTTTTTCTGGTTGGAGTTCGCTGATGATGAAATATTTTTGCTCGCTAGGATGTTTTCTCTTGGCGTAATTATTTTAAAATATTGCTACAATGAAGGTAAACAGTGTCCCAGTTAGCATCCTGAGTATTTGGTCGTGCTTGCTTTCCGCGAACACGCCGAAATACTTATTCACTGTAGTATCTCACACTAAAAACACAGCTCGCTTGTTCCCCACAACATGAAGCTGTTCTATGAAATTTCAACTTTTGCTGCTAAGTGCACAGTAACAGTGACGACCAATGTCTTTTAATTTCCCCACATACGTAATACTACTTAGTCATATCGTCGAAAATTTTCTGTTAAAAATAAATTTTAATTTCTCAAACGTTCTTGATCAGCATCAGAACGTCATGCCACGTTACACTTACCACAAAGGATAGCATGGTCGAAGTTTGCCTCAAACCCTTCCGTAAGAGCTGCAAGAAAGGTGAACGGAATACGAGTTTCTTATTTAACGCATTTTAAACAGAAATCTTCAGAATTACATAATGGCAGGTTAATACAAGTATCTTAATTACGGGCGTGAAGTGGCGTCAAGTTCTACCGATAAAAATACGAGAACACCTAAACGCTTTTAACACGAAAGCCTCTGAATTCTGTTTTGTGGAATAAGCGAGGTATAGAACGTCCTCCTGAAGTACGCAGAATCGCAACGAAAATAGGAGCGCAGAGAGGGAAGGAGAAAATACAGTGAAGGGGGAGGCTTCTGTTAAAGATCGATTGAGCGCGAGCCCGTAACGGGAAACAGCGGCGACAAAGGAGGATTGTGAAAGATGCTACAGCTCGAAATAAAATATGGGCACAGAAATACGACGGGACGACCGGTGACTTCCAACTAAATTTAATACGAAGAACCTTGCACATTTTATACACATTCTTCAAGTTAACATAACTACGAAAAATTCTAATCTCTAGTATTACACAACCGTATCAGCATGGTCATATGAGGTGTAATACTAGAGATTGGATTTTTTTGTAGTTTCGTTGATATGAAGAATGTGTATAAAAGGTGTAAGGTTCTTTGTATTAAATTTAATTGGAAGTCAACGCTCGTCCCGTCGTCTTTCTGTGTCCGTGTTTCATTTCGCGCCGTAGTATCTTTTACAATAAACTAACAACTCGCCCAACACTACACTTTGGTGAGGATTGTGAGAAAAGGCGACTGACCGCGGAATGTATAGACCCGCCTTGTATGCACCTCCACGTGGGCTAAGAGCCTCATTTTACATTAAGATGGATGGCGTTGCTGGTCGCTGGCGGGGAAGACAGAATGTACGCCTGGCGAAAAGGCTAGAACCGCTCCAAATGCGCTCGTTTTGACCGCCGGCGGGTGAAAACGGCTATGGAGTAAGGTGCGGCAGCGGCTGGAGTAGAGTGACATCAAGAATCAACAGAAGATCAGACAGAAGGTCCAATTCTGTGCGTTTAGCTTCCCATTCCTAGGAGGTTGCCAGCATTCCACCTCGTTTTTTGTGATGTTTGCGAATAAGAAAAATGAAGGAAGCTCACACTAACCCGTAAAGGTTTGAGGTCGAGAAGCTGTATACGCAACTTTCACGACCATCATGAAGGTTTAAGAACACGATTGCAGCCAATTTGCCTCTTCTTTACTTTACTTTACTCTTCTTTACTTTAAGAACTTTACTTCATCATTCTTGCTATAGGTGTGAGCTTCCTTCGTTTTTCTGGAAGTGATAATCATTGGACATCATGTTAGCGCGGCGTACGCTATCGCGTATCTTTCTCGTTACGAAAAAGTGTTGCGACTATTGCGGCGAACACTGGAGTTTTTTTTTCTGCCAGTCTCGGCCAATCAACTTAAGTGGGTATTTTTGACTTATAAACGTGCGCCGGTGACGCTTGGCGGTCGCCGCGAGGCAGGCACACTCGGGCTGGCGTCATTTTCTTGGTTTTTATAACTGCCCGGTGGTCTCCGCAATCTTGGCCAACCCTCCAAACTGGGTATGCTTGGTTTGACAAAAATGCGCCGAGGACGCTGGGCGAACGTGGTGAGGCTCGCACACACGAGCGCTTGACATTTTCTTGGTTTTGTTAACTGCCAAGCGGTTGCCGTGAGGGCCGAGCTCATGTGCGCGTGCTAACGTGAGCGCGCTCGGCAGTTTCTCGGTATATTTACCTGGTGACAGGAAAAATTACGATTTTGCTAAACAGATTCCCTTTTAATAACCCTGTATTGCTAAACTGTCGACGGGCATGACGGTAATCTGAGATCCATCGGAGAGCCCTCGCTCTTTGGTGATTTCGGCGGTGCCGGGTGAGGTAGCGGTTGCAAGGCTAAGCACGACACCCTGCACTCACCAACCACGATTCGTCCTACTATCATCGCCTTACTTTATCTTTAAAGTTTTTTTCTTATTCGATTTATTTCTCCGACTGACACGCTTGGGAAGTCACCATTGCGTTCCTGCATGTTGGCTGAATATTACGTAAATGTAACTTCGACGATGGTGGGTTGATGATGATGATGCGTGGGTTTTAATGACTCAAGTCCAACTGAGGTCAAAGAACTCCACAGATGAGTTATTACGTGAGAGTAAAGAGAATGTAAAATAAAGGCATTTCAGTAAAAACAAACAAGAAGTAAAACACAAGGCAAGAAGATTGATTGATTGATTGTGGGGTTTAACGCGCCGACGCAACGCAGGCGATGAGGCGCGCCGTAGTGGAGGGCTCCGGATTAATTTTGACCACCTGGGGATCTTTAACGTGCGCCGAAATCTCGTACACACGGGCGTTTTTGCTTTTCGCCTCCATCAGAAAAGCGGCCGCCGCGGCCGGGAAACGAACCCGCGACCACAAGGCAAGAAGAACTGACTGGTGTAAAAGGCTAGGTTGCCAAGGTGTCTGATAAGAAATAAGACGCAAAAATGAGACGTAACTTGAAGCGTATCAAGAGGCCAACTAACGTCGTACTCCTCGAGTGTTTATCCGTGGTCACAGGTTGACGTTACAGTGGATTGATTGATTGATTGATTGATTGATTGATTGATTGATTGATTGATTGATTGATTGATTGATTGATTGATTGATTGATTGATTGATTGATTGTGGGGTTTAACGCGCGGATGCAACGCAGGCGATGAAGCGCGCCGTAGTGGAGGGCTAAGGATTAATTTTGACCACCTGGGGATCTTTCACGTGCATCAAAATCTCGTACACACGGGTGCTTTTGCTTTTCGCCTCAATCAGAAAAGCGGCCGCCACGGCCGGGAATCGAAACAGGGACCTCGTGCTCAGCAGCGCAACGCCTTAGCCACGGAGCCACAGCGGCGGGTGACCTTAGAGTTCAAAGCTTCAAGTTAGACCTAACTTCACTCCGGAAAGTGGCCGAGTTCGCGTTGACACGGGATCAAGACTTTTGCCAGAAACGCACTTTAGTAACCGCCGAATTACTAGTTATGTTAAAGACATGGTCAAATTTTAATTGTAAGTCGACTGCTCAATGTGTAGAAAGCGTACGCATTTTTATGGTCAACTTTTTGTCAACAACAGCCATTCAGCGACCCTTATTACTGGAAGCCGCTCATGAACTTCCATCTAAAATACTACACTGCAATCTCTGCGTCAATGAAGATTTGAGCTTGCAATATCAACAAATACATTTGACACCAGAGATTACCTATCGCCTCTCTTGATTCGAAATGAATTTTGCGTCTGTACTGTGAGTTGCATAGATAATGCAACTTTTCGCGGTTGTCAGATTTAGTGCTGACATGGCAGCTGTCGTTGTAGAGCTACTAAGTCGAAATATTCCTTAACAATTGATGCGTCTAAATTTTCGCCTCTACCTCGTTCTTCCTGCTTTCAGCGACTACTCACTTTATTATCATCGCTTTTTAATAACACGCTTGACAGAGTCAGGTATAAGCTGGATGAAAGCAAAAGGCAAGATACTTTAGCCCATAAATTGAGTCCCAATCAATTCGTACAGTAATACGGAGGTTTACGTTCAGGCGGAAATGTCTAAAGCGAGCGAGGGAATTCCTGCAGTCCGGCAGGGCAGATGTTAGTACGCGGAATACGATATCCATTGGGCGCTTGAGGCTGCATGGAAAAAGTGCCCTGAGGAGAGCTCGGCCTCTATTGGGGCGCCCGTTCCCACCAGCCGAGGTGGTTTTGATGTAGCTTTCGGTAGTGCTGTTCAGTCGCGACACCGGTAAGTTTAGGGTCATGTGTTCCGGCTTACTTCTAGCATTCATAACAGTTTAGCTACCCCATACACCCAGCTGCCAGCCGTGACATAGCTTGACTGGCGGTACATACTGCACATTCAAAATGAAGTAACCTAGATAACATTTTACATATTTAACATTTAAGGCGACACCAACCCTATCGGTTGTTTTCTTTTTTCCTCAAACGAACATGTAAGGGCGGGCGTACGGGTAGATTTCAGATATATCCGAAGGGAAAATTCTGCGAGTTTATACAATAAAAAGGAGTACCGCGGCTCACATAATAAAACCTGTGACTCTATTAACTTACCTTCAAATCTGGATTTCGCTTCATCCATCATCAGTGAGGGGGTGGGGACGAAACATAAAAGAAGAAAAAAGATTAGCAGCGCATAATCACCAGATAAATGTGCGAAGCAGCTGATCACCGAATATATCTATCGGAAAAATCTGCTGTAAAAATGCCTATAGTCATTTAGCGACTGTAGCTACCACCTAGCACTCGCTAGCTGCATGACGTTCTTTGGAAATTGCAACTTTTTCTGGGTGTTGCCACGAACACACGCACTTTTGCAACACTTAGAGGTGTTTGAAAAATTTAACGGGGCACAGCTTCGTGAAATCGGAATAACGTCTATTTTATGCGTTGCCAGTATAAATAGAATATCTGCGGCCCGATTTTCTTGTAGAATGACTTTCTAGATAAGAGTTCTGGTTCAACTAAATCACGTACCGAACCGGTTCGCCAACCGGTTCAGTGTGTTTGATTATTACATCATAATCATCATTGTCGTCATCCTCCTCCTCCTCCTCCTCCTCCTCCTCATCATCATCATCATCATCATCGTCATCATAATCATTATTATCCGTACTCATGTTTAGTGCTGGACGAAAGCCGCTCCCATGAACCAATTCAATCCGATCCGCTGTGCTTGACACTTTATAATGTTCTCATGATTGGCAACTAGTTTTCATAGTTTCACAATTGCGTTCCCCATATTTTGCCTCTCCTACAGCTGCTGTTGATTCAATCAGTGCCCAAGTTGAACTGTCACTTAGCCTGTCTACACTGACCTCGTTCTCCTCGCTCAAAAGCGAGAATTTATTTGCCGAGTTATTTTAAACTCCTGCCACCTGGCTCTGACTGATTCAATTCCTGGTTGAATAGTCTTCAAAAGCTTCCTTGTTTATCCTCTGAGATTAAGCCTTAGTTTGCATCTAACCATTCTATGAACGCTGCTCTGAATTTTACTTAGCACCACTACGTCATGCTCGATACCCTGGTTGTTACCTAAAATGAAGTCAATTTCGTTTTTATTTGTAATATCGGTACTTTCCACGTCCATTTCCTATTCTTTCATTTGTAGAAGAATGTCTTCAAAATACTCTGGGTATTTCTTTATGCAAATCCCACCAGTGTTTTCTTAACTGTTCCGAATGTGTATTCCGAAGTTTCCAACTAACCTTTCTCCCATTTTCTCTTTACCGGCCTTTGCGTTAGAGTCTCCAATCACAATTGTGAACTGCGTTGTTGCCTTACTCATAGCTGATTAGACGCCCACATAGAAGTTATTCGGAACAAAAAAGAGCCACCGACCAGTCCAAACAACGTACTGACGTTTCCATTTCCAGCACAGAAGCCTTGTTCACAAGCCTTGTTCACAGATTGTGAACGAGGCTTCCGTGCTGGAACAAAAAAAAAGTCCAGTCCAAACAAATGTACTCACGTTTCGACTTCCAGCACGGAAGCCTTGTTCACGAGCCTTGTTCACAGATTGTGAACAAGGCATTGCTGCGCTTTATTTGGACTGGTCGGCGTCTCGTTTTTGTTCCAAAGGTACCCTCCCGGCTAGACGGGATTCCGTCATGCTCGCGTAGAAGTTATGTGCGGCTTCATCATCATAGCTGGCTGTTGGCGCATATATTTGCACTATCTTTAACCTCTACCGCTTGTTTAGCCTCATCGCTACAGCCGCGACTTTCTCACTAATGGTTAGAAACTCCTCCACGTTCCCTGATTTTTCTCTGTGGATTAAAAATCCCACCCAATGTTCTTTATTCTCTTGGGGTCCACTGCAGCATAGAATATGCCCGCTAGTGAGCTCCACGAAGCCTAATCCGGTGCATCTAACTTCGCTTAACCCTGTCATATTCCGGTAATGTCCGAGAGCTCCTCTTGTAGTACAGCTAAGCTCCCCTCACTAGCCAAGGTGCGTGCGTTGCACGTAGGGAAACACAACGCACAACTTGGACGAGATAATAAAAGTAGAACGATCCTACAGTAGGCTGTTTACCAGCGACGTTAAACCAGGCAAAACTACGAAGAGAGCAAGCTCAACTTGCGATATCCCACCAGTAACTGAAGAAGTAGTTAAAAAAGCTCTCAAAAGCATGCAAATAGGAGAAAGCGACAGGTGACGACAGGATAACCGTCGATCTTTTTCGAGGAGGGAGAAGATATTGCACTAAAAAAGCTTGCAGAGATATTTTCGGAATTTTTGAGAGTCAAAAAGTGCCCGGATCCGCGAAAAACTCCACCATTACTCTCATTCTCAAAAACGGAGATCCCAAGGACCTCAAGAATTACTGACCCATCAGCCTAACCTCAATTGTTTACAAGCTATTTACCAAAGTTATCGTTATCCGCATAGGTGACAGCCCGGATCCCAAAAACCTAGACAACAGGGGGCGTTTGGGAAAGGGTACTCAACCATGGATTACATCAATGTCATCAACTAAGTCAAAGAAAATTCCGCTGAGTACATTAAACCCCTTTACGTGGCATCTATAGATTACGAGGAAGCACTTGATTCCGAACTCATCGCAGCCGCTTGTGAAGCGCTGAAGACCACTGAATTGAGGAAACCTACATAACAGTCCTAGAAAACACATATAAGGAATGTACAAACAGGATTACCTTCCACAAGCGAAGCGATGAATTTCCAATCGTAAAAGGAGTAAGACAGGGATATACCTTCTCTCCAAATCTATTCACAGCATGTCGGGAGGGGATATTATAAAAACTTGACTGGTAAAACATAGGATTATTGATAAACAGGGA
This sequence comes from Haemaphysalis longicornis, assembly GCF_048455015.1. Lineage (NCBI taxonomy): Eukaryota > Metazoa > Arthropoda > Arachnida > Ixodida > Ixodidae > Haemaphysalis > Haemaphysalis longicornis. Next base: position 75,502,055 of record NW_027526361.1, on the reverse strand, counting down.
ATGCTTGAGCCATTTGAGTTTGGCCGACGGAATAGCTTTGCTGAGAGAGACTGCAGAGCAAAAGCAACGTTTAGGGAATTACAATATGAAGAAATTTGAAGCAATGAGGAATAAGCATGCCAGAGGCATTCTCTTCAGCTTAGGAAACTTAACGCTGGAAGAAGTCAAATAATATATCTTGAACAGAAGGCTAGTGCTGACCTCAACCATGTGTGAGAAAGCCTGCGCAGAATAGGTATGGCTTGGGGAGCACTCGGCAAGCACTGCTTATTAATTAAAAGTTAACTACTTCTAAGCCTCAAAAGAAAAATCTACCAGAGCATACTGACGGTGATGGCATTCGGAGCTTAAACTTGGCGACCTATAAATAAATAGACAGCAAACTTATGTCGGCTCAACGTAACACGTAACGAATAATCTTAGGAGTAACAATCAGGAACAGAAAACGGGCTACCTGTATAACAGAACAAACTAGAGTAAAAGATATGATAGTTCAAATAAAGAAGAAATGGACTTGCGCTGGCCATAAAGTTACACGAGCCGAAAACCGTTGGGCAAGTACAGTACCAGAGTAGATACCAAGAGATGGGGCTAGAAGAAGGGGAAGTTCATTAATTCGATGGAGGGCTGAAAGAAAATACTTCGGGGATAAACTGGGGACTCCAGCAGTTTGCGACAGGAGCGGTTGGAGGTCAACAATTGGAGAATCCTCTGTCCTACAGTTGACCTGAGCGGGCTGATAATGTGTGTGTGTGTGTGTGTGTGGGTGTGGGTGTGGGTGTGGGTGTGGGTGTGTGTGTGTGTGTCTGTGTGTGTGTGTGTGTCTGTCTGTCTGTCTGTCTGTCTGTCTGTCTGTCTGTGTGTGTGCGTGTGTGCGCGTGCATGCGTGCGTGCGTGCGTGCGTGCGCGTGTGCGTGCGTGCGTGCGTGCGTGTGTATGTGTGTGTGTGTGTGTGTGTGTGTGTGTGTGTGTGTGTGTGTGTGTGCACTGCAGGTAGTAACATTGTTGGATTAGAGACTGCTCCCGGTTAATTCGTTTTCCCCCCTTACGTCTGTATTTTCAAGTACGAAAGATAAAACTTACCTCGTTGTGCATAAAATTATTGTAGATGTTCAACTGAATGATTTTTTTCTGTGAGAATTAGGAAACAATTAAAATATTTTACATAACAATAATAACGTGGTGCCCGTATTCGCCTGTATTCATTTTTTGTTGTCACCAACGCACACTTCTACACCTGTAATTTGGGCTGGTATTTAAAACCAGGTCTGTGCCTAATTAATAGCCCCGGCACGATCTATGTTTTTAGGGCAGGTAAATCATGTAACATTCCACGTCATGTAAACATGATCGATGACCCTCGATTTTGCTAGATGTACTCGTTTAACTTGAGTGTACCTCACCTGATCACATTCCTACGGGACTTACTAGTTCATGACATAAAGGCTGATAAACGATCGTGTAGCAATACGGAAATTTCACGAATACATAGAAGAGTTTCTAATGGCCCAGTTTGCTCCGTATAACAATATATCACTTCATCATTGAAATAAAAATAAAAAAGTACACACAGCTTTAGTTCGTGAAGTTTTCACTAGATCGCCCTAGCTGTATAGTAAGTGAGAGTTTTGTGTATTTATTTCAGTACAGAAGTCCCATACACTATACCTCGTTTACTCGAGCTAGCATATCTCGAAAAATTGGCTAAGTCGAAACTTTCCCCGGCACCGAACCATTTCCTATACGTCCCTTGTAGTTGTTATCCTTTATTTCGAAGAATTTTTCGGCCAAACTGCGGGTATCCCGAAATCTGACAGCGAAAACTGACAGTGGAACGAAAATTTCGCCGCCGCGGATGGTTTCCCAAGATTCGCGGGATGCAGCCGCGTCTAAGTCCCTCAATTGGTTTCTCGTTTAGCCGCGCCTACCACAAAGCCGATGTTTGCGCCGAACGTGAAATCTGAGCCTAGAGGCATATCATCTTCGTCAAGCAATCCTGTGGCAGGTCATGTGACGGTAGAGACATGCGCCAAGGTACAGCAGGATATGCCCGTCACAGGGCAACTTACGAACCCCGAAATAGTTGAAATCGGCACAAAAGGAGCGGACGGCGAAGACGGGGGCGACGATGACGAACCTCTTCGAGAGGTGGCGACATCTGCCGAACCCTGAATTTGCTGGGCTTGCTGCGAAGTAAGGTTGAGTGCAGCGACGGGGAAGATCCGCTCATGTAATGCGTCAAGCAGCTAGAGGGCTCCTTACTAGGCCCGAGTGCGACCGCAAAGCAGACCAGCGTTGCGCAGTTCTATTCTGTTAAGCAAAATTGCAGTGCCAGAAAACCCGGCCGGTGAACGCCCCTTAAGTGTTTTTTTCCCTCTTTTTTACCTTTATGAAAAGCAAGTTTGGAAGCTGCTATTGAAGAGCTGGTTAGTAGTAGCGCCTTTTTTGCAAAGAACTCGATATTTTATGGCGATTCGGGCAACTTTGCTTATTTCGGAAATCTGCTTATCTAGTAATATTTCCCGGTTTTTACTACTTCGAGTTAACGAGGTATTACTGTAGTTGAAAGTAAGGAAACTACGTCGTAGTAAACATTGGCCTGCATTTGTAAAACTCTTCGCATTCGTGCACGATTATATTAAGCCCGTGGGTCATGAAGTAGTAACTCTACTAGTAATATTAACAGGGCAGTTCCCCTTAAATAGGAGTGGCGAGCAGAAAAATTACTTTTAGAAAACTTTTCGACTCCCTATTCTTTTGTGCCTTGAATAATGGGTGTTTTACTTCACAGTGTGAAATGGCGTATCTATGGCTGCGCCAGTTTTATTCGTCGATCAGGAGAAAACCGCACATGCACAGAATACGTCAACCTGCGTTATCGATAATCTAAATTTAAATTATATTTGTCCACTATAACGCGTCGCAGAAATGCCGTTTATTTTGGTGTGCCATTTATATTGGTGTTTATATCAAATTACTCCTTTCCGCCTCAATACATGATAGAAAGCTAACAGCGCATTAGGTGGTGGCTTTGTTTGCTCAAGCAAAAGCTCGGCGAATCTGCAGAAATGCGGATTGGAGACAATCTGGAGCACCCAGTTTGGAGTCCAAGACCAGTCGATTTTCACCGCTTGGCTGTTTTGGTATTTTCGCGTTGCCGGCCATTTTCAGGTTCGCTTTCGGTTGTGCCAACACAGCAGGAAATATTTTTGCGCAAGGATTCATAAATGCTTTATTATACAATTTTGTTCTTACGCACAAATATCAAATAGCTTTGTGTTAAGCGGCCCATAAGCTAGCTACGGAACTCAACTTTTCAGTAGGTTGTAGGCTACGGTTTTAAAGGACTTTTTCGCTCGACCAAGTTTGTCGTGTTTAATGTGCTTCTAGGAGTACTGTTCCGAAATTCCGGCGGTATTTGTGCATACTTCGTCGACAAAAACACTTGTTAGGGTGATTTGTACCTTAAACGTTTTCAGTATGCCATTTCAATTTTATAGCTTTTAAAAAATGCAGTAAGGGTTCCCCGTTAATTATGGGTAGAGGTTGAAAAACGTATCCGAAAAAAATATTTATTATTGCGTTCTTCATTCCCTCTCCTTTATTTGTCTCTCCCTTATTATCTCGGTGAGAGAATCTGGTCAAAATATTTTACCATCTCACGTCTCTCAGTTCTCTTGTTAAATATTTTTCCCCGCTGTAATGCAGACGCATGTTTTTCTGTGCGATATGCTGTTATGCATATATCGCGAAAACAGTAGCAGCAGGACAAAACGCTGATAGGTTCAGCACCGTAACTTTAGTACACATCTAAATAGAGTATGTTAAAGAAAATAGGTCTGTAGTTAAATACTTACAACGCTGTCATCTCTGCAACCGCTGTCAACATGCGCCTTGGGTGGAGGTGGCGTGCCGAGCGCATCTTTAATTATTTCTTTGACAACCTTGAAGGCTAGCTTTCTCAAGGTCTGTAAGCACGAGTGAGTAGTTGAAAAGGGTTTGTCCAGGACATTAAATTAAGGTAAAAGCTGATAAGAAATCAAGGTGGAAAGCTTAAAATTTCAACAAAATTGTTTCTGTTTTGAGTTGTAGTTTATATTTGTTTCAGAAAGCAATATATTTCCGCAGTTAAAATACCGACTCGGTGGGCAATTGTTTTTGACACAGATTATATTTGCACAGGCGTTTTTAGAACATGCCGTCCCAGAAGGCCCTGTACTCGTTTCTATCTATACGAAAATGAGGCTCACAACGGCAAACGTCTCCCGCTACTACTACCAGTATCACAGTGTGAGCGTGCTAATATTTTAAGCACCAAGAAAAACATTTAGTTGAAAACTTAAGTGTACAGCTCGTGTGGCCAGTGCTGCTATGATTTGCTTTTGATTTGCAATACTGCTTCAACTGATCGTTACGCAATTTCTGCGCATTCACGCGAAGTTCTTTGTTTAAACGGCGAGATAAGTGCGAAAAACAGGCGGCCGTGCATGGTTAAAAAAAAAGAGCGTTAAAACACGCAATCGTACGTAACCAATAAAAACTAAATATTGCTACGGTGTCTTAGCTGAAGAGGCTAAGCAGAGGAAGAGCTCGAGAATAGCCTATGTACCACATTGGGACATGTGCCAGGTACTAGCCGAAAGAAGATGACATCAGCGCACTCGCACTCGGAAAACAAGCTAGACGTAGAAGTAGAAGAGGATCTTGCGCCTTGCCTGCGCGGTGCTCTCGCGATTGCAAATACACTGTGTGCACCTCTTGTACCACTTGGCTACACGTCTTCCTTCACGTCACCGTAACATCTTGGTGGAGTTGCGGGGGTGATTCACGCCGACTGGTTCCAGGCGAGCGAGCAAGGCTCATTTGGTGTATGTGCGTGCTTGGGCGGGTTAAAAAAGCCTTTTCGTTCTTCCTCTGAGGTTTTTGCATCAAACTTGCAGTTGCGTTTTACTTAATGTTCTACTGTGTTGGCGTGTAAAACTGTGCCTAGCTTCGGAGTATGCGCGCACACTCTAGATAACTAAAGGTAAGTTTATTACGCGGTTCCGATCGGTACCGTGATAATTCGGTGTATTTGATAGAAATCATTGAATTAGGGCTAAGACATGAAGAATGTCATGGGCACGAAGTGGTGAAGTCAGCTGTATGAGAAAAAAAAAACACTGAACGCATCCAATTCTAGCCTTGGGAGTCACATGGAGTTTTGCTGGCGGAGTGAACCAGCTCTATGTAGAACAAGGGACTTTAATGAGGAGAGTGGCGCAGGTGGGAGGGAGGGGGTGTAGTGGGCCAGTAGAGTAGCTCTAGGACACAATTCATGTGTGATGGATGTTTAGGCAACCGCGACAAAACCGACAGCATGGGAGTGCCGGGTAGGTTAGTATACAATGGCCTAAAATGTTTTTCTGCAGACAGTTGGTTTCCGCCTAATGGATGCAGGTAACTTCGCCACATTCGAAGCTCGATGATTCTGGAGAAACACAACGCAGGCAGAGGGAAGGTTATTTTAGTTTCTGATGGCTCCCGCGCATGGTTCTTGCGTTCTAACTTTGCAGCCGTAAGAAAGGTTTGCTGGTGAGGTGCCGCCAGTAGGGGCACGAGCCTTTTTCGTCTATATATTGGTTGCCGGAGGCACAGTCCAGAAACACATCGAGTAACGAGTGTTAGTGCATTGCGTAAATTTATTGTGCGTGGGTAGCATGCTGGCAAAATTGGGAAGTGCGTCCTGTGATGGCGTAATATTGCAAAACTGCATGTATTGAATTCGACAAATTGCTGCCGAAGGAAAGATCAGCTGTTTAGCTGTGAAGCCGACTTTGAAGGACCTCCCCTAGGCAGACATACAGTCAGTAATGCAGTGCCTTGGTCTTTTAAACTTGGCTGTACCATTTTAATTTCAGGGTTTTAATGACATTTCATGGCAGTATTCAAATCAGTTATAAAAACTTGAATAAGCCAGCGTGATTGCGACGGATGCGGCCAGATTGATTACGCACTGTCAGGGAATTCCTCATAGGTGTTTCGTAAACTGTGCCTATATTTTGATTGTGCCATTGCCGTTTTCTCATGACATTGCAAGTACGTTTGTTCCCGTTAGGTGTCCATTTGGACTAAGTTGCTTCAATGAGGAGGTTTTCCATCGTAAAGAAACGAAATGCTGTGCATGGTGTGACGTCTCTAAGTGCATTTTGCACATTACAAAAAGAAACTTGGGGACCAGATTTTTGTATGATTTTAGCACGTAGCAACATAATCGCACTGTTCAAGCATTTCTACCTTGAAGAGATTGTCTGATGTAAAATGCTTTTATTCTGCTTTGATAATGTTTCTACTGCCACATCTTGACTGTTAAGAAAGTTCTTTTTGGTTCCCTTTTAGCGCTAACCAGGTGACCCATTATAGCAAACTGTAACAAAAACAAATAGCCTTACTTTACTGTCGAAATGCTTCCGTGCGCAATACATTAGCTGCTTTTTCTCTTCTTTGTCTGTAAATTATAAAAAACAATAAGCATTTCTGGCACTGTGGTCATTGTTAAGTCGCAATTTTTGCACGTTCCTGAAGTTCACAGCAGAACATTGACAGGGTCACTTTCTTTGTTCGCCCTAGGAAGATAAACAGGTTTGTCTCGTTCTTAATGTTTCTTCTAATAACGGTTTCTGTGAAACACCGTAATCATCACCCAACAAAGTAACAACATGAGGTGGAAAGTTAGCTCCGTACACTTGGTTGGCTATCGAATACGTTTGCACGGCAACCGTTCGATATATGACTCAGGCCTAAGACTGGCATGCCTCATCTGGGCACAAACACACCTCAAAAACCTTGTGGTGAATAAAATCCAAATGCTGGGTGCTCTGTTGCCAACCACGTTGATATCCTTCGTACTAAACTATCCTTAAGGCGTAAAATATGTTTTATGAAAGACGAAACTGCCGAATCAGTCACTGCAGCACCACCACAGGAGCTGGCCGCTCCGAAGTTAACGTTACACCAGTGTAACCGACTACATATACTGACACGAAGTTTGATGTTATCATCATTCGAATTTTTCATTACGCACATTACCACTTTCATTGATATGGTGGCGAGGTTTCAGGGTGTATTTCTATACCTTGCCATGATTTATAAATCCTACGTTCTGTAGCCGCCTCAAAATGTAGGCTATTGATTTGTCCCGTGTGCGAAATGCAGTGTTTTCGGGGAGGTCTGCAGTGGGAACTCGAAACTGCTTAAGGTTTCGTTTACATTTGAAATCGTTAACATATATAGACCTTTTCAGCGATGCTAGGAGCAAAGCCATTTCTATGACTAAATACTTGGTTATAGATACTTGACTGCAATGGCAACGGAAAACTGCCTAAGGTTTTCTTTGCATTTGAAAGTGTTACCATGTTAGACCTCACCAAAGCTAGGAGTAATGTCATTTCTATGCCTCTATATGTCGTTATAGTTCTATATAGACTGTACTTGGTTTTAGATGCTGTTGCCGCAGGAATTCTTGCAAATGTATGGCGACAGTCTGTTGAAAGTGCCACCAATAAAGCGACCTGTGATATTTATTGATCAGAGAACAGGAAGGTCTGCTGTGGATATCGATTATCCGGAAGGTTTCACTCACCATAACTACAGCTTGTGGTGTCTTGTTCACAAAAGCCACCATGAGAGAAAAGGAGCACAATCAGCACCCTAAGCCAGATGTTTTGAGGCATGGCTGAAAAAGACAGAGCACATCGCCGATGCTGTCTCTGCCAGGAAACCATAGTTATAAGAGTTATCCTGTATATCCCAATGTTCCAGGCTGCGTCTGATCAATGACAACACATGCAGTGGGCTAATCTATAGCGCACTTCATTACATGTTAGCCGTAATCCGCACGTCCTCTTATCAATCCCGCCTGCAACAACAGCTTGTACCCCCCTTGCACTGGATAGCTATATCTATTTTAAAAAATGAAGTATCAAATGGTCAGTTAAATTAAGCTATAAAACGTTAGCATCACTTTGAAGATGATATGACAGACCTCAGAGGTACCAATTGCATTCCGCTGGTTCAGTTGCACAACATGCACCCAAAACAAAAAAAACATTTATTCGTTTTAGTTTTTCTTCGTGAAAAAGGTAAAGAATTAGGCTACGAATTAAATCTGGCCATGTGCAGGTAAGCAGCTAAATTTCCCGTTCTATCAATATCTAAGCCCAGCAAGTGAGCCTTTATGAAATTACAGCACTAAAGGGAAATATATTTGCGCCTTCTTCGACCGCATTTTAATTCTAGAGTTTTGCTTTTCACGATGATATATCCTAAATCCAAGGATCCGTGGAGAAGTAGTACGAATTGTAAGGTTCATCTGCTCACCCGATTGCTTCACAGGCCCCGCTAGGCGATAGTACAAGCGAAAGGCTGGCCCAATTTACTGGCCTGTATGCTTGAAGTGCGATGAAATGCCGAAGGAAAAAACCCGTCCTTTGTGAAAAGGAAAATGCTGCAAATCTATGCAGTGCAACCTTCCAACGTTTATAGGAAGCAATTTCATTCATAGGGCATTCTAGGTAAAGTCAAAAAAGCTGCCTCTTTTTCTCACGTGGTCTCTCCTTGAAATTATATCATTCGCTGCTTGTCACAAGCTGTGTACGACCAGTCGGCGCAGCTGCCTGCAGTTAAATCTTATTTCTAAGAATTCAGCTAGAAGATGTCCACAGGTGTGCAGCAGTACAAAGGATTAACACCAGTTCAAAGGAACTGCGAGGGCGAAGATATTGGGAACATGCCTCTTATGCTCGCTACAACATACAGCTGACAACCGGCCTTATTGTTTTCATAAATCCAACATACAGTTACCACAAAGGCAGGTCGTAAAACGAAGGCAACAATATTCTTCCAAAGGTGACCATTTGTTGTGAGAGATAATTTTGAGAACTTGCAAAGGAGTTTCAAAGAATCACCTGGAAACAAATATTTGCCCGTTATCACAACTCTAGTTACATGCGTGTCACCTACATGTTGTTTCCTGTGTCCAATTATTATTGCCTGCACTTTGCGAGTTGTCGCCTGGTGTTGATATAGACGTTCTACAGGAGAAAGATATGCTATAAACAGGTGCACCTAAACACGAGGTATAACCTACAAATACATAATCCATAATAAGAAGGATAGAGGAAGAACGTTTCTGACACAAAAACTCAGGTTAGGAGCAATGTTTTTTAACTAATCACAGCCTCCTGACCCAGTTTATCGCATCAGCCAAATATTTTGATCGAGTTATTAGCTGCAAACATGAGACAAACATTACTGTGCAAAGAAAAGCTGAATTATGATGAGCTTTATCGACGGCACACCATTCAGGTTGTAAGAATGTAAAGGAAGAGTCGGCAAGGTACAAAAAAAATAATGCAATTGAAAAAAACTTGTTTCGAGCGTATGTGTAGCAGTATGTCGTAAGTTTCATAAGCATAAGTAATATTCTCGTTGAAATACAGGGTTTCGTAATGCCGGTGGTTTTTTTGGGGCTCCATCAAGGCGAAAAATTTAGTCTCACTGTATTCTGTCTGCCGGTATGTCGGTCTTTCATTCAGGCGCCTGACCAAAAATATTCCTCAAGCGAGGCGTTTGTACATACATGCTACTAGATTCGTACACAACCCCCAACCTGTCACCCTTTTTCAGCAAAAAGAATATATTAGGGACATTTGAAGCCAAACACATACACACCGCTGATACTAGCACTGATACTAGCACTGATACTGATAGTAGCTGATACCCCAGATTGTCTTGTGTGCCCGGCACTATGCGTACTTAAATTTATCCCTCCATTAATTTCTTGTGCAGTATTATCGATTATGGGTGCACTGGGTGCTTTACGAAGAATTCGGCTGAATGTGCCTTGTAACGGCGCTTTAATTTTTGCTGCCTGTTGCCGCTCATGTGTGGCCGAGTAAGCATTAGGCATAACCTGTGTTCGGCCGCTTTCACACTTGCGTGAAATTACTAAAACCTTCAAAATCTGTAAATAGAGGGGAATTTTGACGCCGTTTACCATGTGGATATTTTGAGAAGCAGATTTTTAGCATCTATACTTCCACTGCAAAGCACAAAAGAAAGGACGAGCACCCCGTTCAACCATATACTCTTAGAACGGCAACTGCAAACACTCGCTTGGCAGATAGTCACGGTTCGGTATTTTTCTTGACTGTTGTGTTACGTGGACGGCATCTATAAATACGCCCGGGTAATTTGGTTTAATGCACGATCTCGGTTGTCCGCTGAGCCTGGCTTTGTAAACAGAAGATTGTCAACGGAATCTGGGTAATTGAATTATGTCACGACACCTGCTGCATGCGTATGAGAAAAAGAATACCGAACACACGCCGCGATGGGAGCACAAACACATACACCTTAATTTACTTAACTCGACAATAAGACTTGTGGAAGTACAATTAAGACGTGTATTTCAAGCGAAATGCTTCCGTGAGGCGGCGCATTCATTGAACATGGCACAAAAAAGTTGCGTTAATAACGACAGCAGGTAAACGAAATTGGCTCGTATCCTGAGATGACGCTTCTTCCCCCTGGAGAGACCTTTAAATACTGAGAAAAGAGAGAACAACGTGCTTAGCGAGCACGCAAACGTTCAAGCGTGCCTAAGAGGGTCTGCGTCTTCATAACTTCAGTGAAAAAAGTGCACAGGGTGCCTAAAATGAACAAATATAGATGACGAGTTCATTTTTATGAGCTCCACTAAAGTTAAATGCCAATGAATATTACTGTTGTCACTCATAATCTATATGGCGTTCACATGCCGAAGTTGCACTTGAGTTAGGAAACGTGCAGCAGTGAAGACCTAGGGATAAATTTACACCTCCGCCCTCCCCTCCATGCCTAATTTGTGTCCTGATATCAAACTTAAGCGCTATTGGTTGTCATACCGTGGCTTAAAAAACTGTCTCGGTGGAATTTAAAACCATGAACTCGCTTTCAGGAAAGCAAAGCGTCCCAAGAGAATCCCAAGCAACGTATCAACGACATTATGGAGTGTTTCAAATACAATAAAAGTCCAATCTTTCATGAAACATGACGGCTAAACGCGCGAAAACTGTACGGAAACGCGAAAATGGGGAGGCACAAACAAGCGCAGAACAGTACTAACTAGCCCAGCTCACAACACTCCAGCTTTCATGAAAAAAATCAGCCTAGAAAGATTCATAATTGTTGCAACAACTTTAGTTTTCTTTTAAAATTTTGCTGATTACTTGTCATAAACACAACTTAACAACTGTTCGGCTCGGCTATTTAGCCACTTTTCTTTTTATATAAGCTCATTTCATTTCAAATTTTTGCTTATGCCGAATGACAGAAAATACAGCCGTTTACAATAAAAGTGCATGCATGTTAGCATTGCCCAATGCTTTTCATTGCTAAATTCGGCAGAATAAGAATGACCCTGTACACCATTTCAAGTATCCTGTGGTAGGACGTGGAAAGGGGACGGCTTGCTTTATAGCGCCCACGCAGGCGCGAGATTTTTCAGAGCAAGCAAGCAGCTCACTCAATTTCGCCAGTTGGAAGCAAAATTTATGACACCAGGTAAAACGAAAGAAGCGTCTGCTACCGTCCCTCTACGTTCAAGAAAGCGCTTCGCGGGCTGAAGGTCAAGTAAGCGCCCGTGTGGTTCTCTGCACCGAAGACTGCGTTACCGATCAAATCAGTTCCCGGCGCCGCCAGCCTCCGCAGTTAAATAGGCTCTACCAGAGTCCTTCAATGCTTTACTGGTAACGAAACTGGTCCGTAACTCAATTGGAGAGCTTCATATGCTGCGCTTGGCCGCCGCGCAGTGGCGCCACCATCTCACTGAGGTAACTCGTCGGGCGGCGTTGCGCTGGCTCGAACGATGGAGACGCGGTCAGTTGTGTTTGTTTTGTGCGGGAAAAAATGTAACGTGCATCTCGCGGTGTTGTGATGCGACTTAAGTAGTGCAACGACGATGCCGAACACGTGTTGAGTCTCGGGATGTCGTTCCTTGTGCAACGATACAACAGAAAATGTTTCCTTGTTCCGTTTATCGAGCGACGGGGTGCTGCGCGAGAAATGGAGGCGCGCCGTTCCAAGGCAAGAAACAGGAGATTTCAGCTTAGATTATGCGTGTGACAGTGTGTGGGAATGCACTGTGTGTGAGAATGAAAAAAGCAATGTTCCCGTTTGAGAGCATTCGGGACCTAGAATTGTGCAAGCCTAACTTAAAGCCGGATTTTTGTCAGATCAGTCAGGTATAGTAGCAGTGCTTCATTACCTGTTTGCAAACTTGTATTACCTTAAGCTCGGGCTTGCGTGTAAAAAAAGCTTTGGGACATCGTTGTGCTTTTACTTTTCATATTTCCGCAAATTATCCTTTAGTGTTTGTTTTGTTATTTTTGTTTTTTTTATAACCGCGCGTGGCTGCTTCCGGTTTTATTATCTGACGTTTCAACCGGAGCGCCCGTTTGCTCTTTTTGTCGTACGTCTCGTGTTTGATATGGAAAGGGTGTCACCTTGTCACTAACTTGATTTTATGTTTCTTCGGCAATGTTCTCGATCCTATTTCTATGGATCTGAAATTAATAACGTTCCCAGAGTAATGCATGCATAGCAAACGCCGCGCACCTCAATTTATCGACGTTCCTCTGTGCACGTCACACCGCGGACTTCTTCGACGTTTGTGTTTCATTCTAGTCTTTTTTAGAGCATGAAAAGCTTTGCGTCGTTCTTGGCTACGTGGCAATATTCTGTTTCCTCCGTGTGCTGCACATCGCAGCGCAAAAAAAATTAATTTTTCTACGCTGGACCACGCGCTTTTTCCTCCCTTTGCAATATTGAAATTTTTTTGTTGCGTGGGATAAAATCAGCTTTATTGTCCTTTTTTCGCTTCCTTTTCTTTTGCAAGGATTGCAAAAGCGTGGAAGCGGAAAGACAAACGGTGCAACGTATATATCTTCGTGTTTTGATCCTTCGCGTTTCTGCACCGTTTTTAGATGTTCTCATGTATCTACCCACTCATCGAAACGACCGTACTATTGGGGTATCTCTTCTAGCGTTCTGTGCATTCCAGAGCAATCAACAGATTCATTAGGCGTAGTCTGAACGACGCGCCCTTGGTTTCTTTCAGTTTCTTTCCATTGTATTATCAATATGACCGCAGCAGTCAGGGACTACAGAGCTACTGTATGTGTGGTATTTACAACGTTTGCTTTAAGAAAAGAAGCATTAGAGATTTAAAATTCCCTAAACACGGCGGTGCAGCGCTTGTGCCAGAGGACGCATAAGCAGTTACCGTTCGCGGCTGAAGTCTACGATAATTTACTTGGGAAAATAAAGTCCTATTGAAAGCAGGTGATATATACAATGACTGGGCTATTCATCGCTCACTACTACGAAAAAAAGCACACTTAATCAGCGTGCAGACACCCAAAGCAGCGAGCGTTTGCACGCCAAGAGCTGGCCAGTATGCCGCACGCGCGGCGGCTGGATGCCCTTCGTGCGGCGGTGGCGCCTGTAGTGGCACCCGCGGTTCCTATATGAAACGAGCGCCGAAGTTTCGTGACCAGTAAACCATTGACGGACTCTGGCTATACTCAGGAACAAGTTAAGAACGGCAACAGCTCATGTACTGTATCACTCGGCCTAAGCGAGGAAACCGTATGTGAACGGGCGCGCGCCTCTTGAAAGGAGATTCCTAGGAATGCGTGACATCATCTACCTTTTCTCGCGTGGTTTGTTTGTCGTCGCTTGAGTAATTTATAAGCATATGAGGCCCGAAAAATCACGGAAACGGCTCGTGTCATGTTCGAACTATTCGCAGTAACGCACTACTTGCGCCGCTCGGAGTAAACTCCGGCAGTGGTGATGAGGCACAGCGGCGACTTCCGTTGCTGTTCTTAAATTGTAATCAAGTATAATTGGTATAATCGCGCATTCTTTCAACGGGGAAGGTTGCAGAAAGGGAGACAGAGGATGAATAAAGGCAAGATCAGCCATGGTCAAGCCAGCGTTTGGGACGCGTGCGCATGTAAAGCCTCTAATAGATTTTACGGCGTTTTGCATTTTGTGCGTATTCAGGGAGTTACACATTTGGGTCAGTGGTACTCACCAAAAAATGTGTACAAAATAAAACAGCGCACATTTAGAAGTAGAGGCTGCAGGTACTGTTGCTTCCGCAAACAAGTTCATGTGGTTCTCTTCATTTACTATTCGCTTCATTTGAATTTGCATTACTCGTAGCCGCTTGAAAAAAACATCTTTGTTGCGTTCTCAAAAATAAAGCTCGGTCTGTTAATCCATATACCCAGCTTAGGTCATTGCCGGCCTTTTATAGCCTTTACAAATAATATTGGGCCTGAGCGGACATCGGTACTACAGTTCTCATGTGGTAACATGAGGAGCAGTGCGTTCTTTATTTTGGAAGCCCTCATCTGATATTGCATTAAATACCTAACGGCTTTTTAGTCATCTGCAATTTTCACTGCATCGCAATTTTTGGAGAACATTACCGTCTATGCTATGGTTGACAATTTTGTATATACTGTTAATGATATTTCTGTATTGCTTGAATCATGTTACACAAAATGGCTACCACGTGTCACTGGTGGAAGTGGTGTTCTTGGTCACTTAGTAAACTATATTTTTACTAGTTATTTTACTTGGTGGTGTCAGTAGTGTTACGGTTATTAATTAATTACCTAATTTACTCTACGTTACTCATTTCACCTTTTCGTTAGCACTATTAAAACTTACTAACACTTCTGTAGTCATTTTCGGCATCGGTACACTACCTCGCAGCTCTCACAGTGCTGCATAGGCAGGCAAACAAGTATGTTGGCATGTTATACCATATTATTCTTATGGTCATCACATTGTCTTGCGCTCTGGCGCTGTTATTGAGCTTCAGCATCCGCTGAGCCCCGATAATATTTTTGTGGCGAAATATATTGATGCTGCATCCCTCTTCACCTGTTCTACATTAAATCCTGAGCTCGGCGACCACGTGAGTTTCAACCTCCGCCGCGTGAACAAACATATGGCAGACATAGGTGATATGTAAAGCATGCTGAAACAAACAGACCAACTAAATAGTCTCCCACGTGCCACCAGAAGCGTCGGTCTATCTGTCATCCACCATTGAGAGAGGCATTGGGCTCAAACGAAAAAAGAAAAGCACGAATAAGTTATAGGGAGGAATAGGTGTATAGAAGACACTTTAGGTGCCGGGCTGTGTGTACATAGCTCTTATGTGTCACGAAAACACGGAAAGAGGGGCAGGCAAGATGAAAAAGAATAGCTTCAGACAAGCCGACAATTCGAGACATGTCGACAACTGTGAGCGTGGAGGACGCGGCCACGTGGGTCAAGTGCTAGGGCTGAGGTGGGCGCCTACGTTTGGGGATTCGAAACCCGGACCCAATAATAGCGTGTTCAGTGTGGGCAGACACCGCATGATGGATAGCGGAAAGTCGCCTTTCTGTTATTGCTATTCTCACTCAGCGATAAGGGAGTTCAATACATTCCGGTGTGAAACAGGAAAGAAAGAAATTCAAAACGCACAGCAGACTCACGCGATCCTAAAGAATCAGAACCCTATTTTCACCTAATGTTTTACTCCAAGTAGCCTGTTTCGACTTCTAGCAAACTGCCGAAACTCCTCCAAATTCCTCCACGTGTGCGTCTAACATTATGAAACCTAGTGCCAAATCATGTTGTTCTGTGGCTGCGAGCAATCTCTCTACGAACTGCGTAAATATCTGTACAATACTTCATGCTGATTGTACTGTTATATTCTTCAAAAGTACCTAATTATAACACGAGTCTCAAACATTGCCCACATATAAGCTACAAAACATTTCCTCCAAATTTCACTTTCCAGCCCGCGTTATCACTTTCAGGACAGTGTGGCCCATCATTACACGCGTTTTCATAGCTCCTATACATCAGCAAACATGCGCACCAATTGAGAAAAATGTCTACGGACGCCTTGATGTTGCTGCGCCGCTTGTCTTCCCTGGGAGTGCTCTTAGCCAGATTTGGCTATGAGTACCTAAATACGTTGAAATTATTTTTTACATGTATAGTGCAATTCTTTTCCCTAATTATGTAGCTTTGCACTATTGTAACAATTAAATTCCTTAAGTTCGCCAAGTATGTATTTGTGTGCAGATGAAAGGCGTCGTACACGGCGGGTGCTTTTTCACTATTATATTTGTGTTTTATCGTTTTTTCGGAGCTCCTTTTCTTCCTTCATCGTGTGA
This sequence comes from Haemaphysalis longicornis, assembly GCF_048455015.1. NCBI lineage: Eukaryota > Metazoa > Arthropoda > Arachnida > Ixodida > Ixodidae > Haemaphysalis > Haemaphysalis longicornis. Next base: position 75,485,784 of record NW_027526361.1, on the reverse strand, counting down.
TAGTGATGTACTACTTGTTTTTGATTTGGCAAGTATATTTATACCTTTTTTGGGGTTTAGTTTTCGTATCTATCAACACAAATCTCGTGGACGCACTTCAAGAAGAAGAAAAAACGTTTCTAAGGACGTTTCCGCCGAGATACAGGCCTTCGTCAGATTAATCTAACGAAGATCGAGCTCCCGGCCGAAACGCCATTAAGAGTGCGAGAGAGACGGGGTGAGAAAAAAAAGTAGGCAGTGAGAGTACACGACACATAAAAATATTGCGAAAGCTCGTAACGAAAAAACGAGAACCACATCGATAATCTGCACGCAGACCTCCCAGGACTGTCTACGGTCACTCGTACATGATAACAGCTTGCGGAAAGTCGCTGATCTACGAAGCCGTCACAGGTCCCGTCCCGAAACAATCAGTATAAACAAATTCTTTCACGTTACTGACCCCCTAATATTATTGAAAGCGTGAAAGCACTAATGCACTAAGGCTCAGTGGGTAAGCGCAGTACAGCTAAGCCCAAGGACGTAGGTTCGACCACGGCCGCGGGGGCCTATTTTCAAATGAACGCCTCGACATTTCGGTACACGTTTAGTATACACAGATGCTCAAAATTATTCCGGAGCCCTCCAAAACGGTGCGCCTCAAGACTAGGCATTTCTTCGGTGCGTTAAACTCCTACAGTTTTTTTAGCATTAAGAGTCCACGTAGGAGAGCATATATCAGCTTGTTTGCTGGTTTTGTTGACTATTGCGAACTTTCTGAGATTTCAGCAAGCGTTAAAACTGGTGAAGTGTTCAATTATTTTGTCTGTTACGTCTGTACATTAAAAAAGTTCAGATCTACTTTCGAAAGCCCCCGGTAAATATAACTATACGAAGGTATTGTGAAACAACAAGGTGAAGCGGACGACTCACGGCCGACACAAAAGAAAAAAACCTCGGCTTCAAGAGCTAGAATATCGAGAGGGAAGACGCGAACGACCAGGTGACAGCGTTCAACCGCGAGTGCTGCTCCCTTTTAATCACAGGTTCCTTTGGGGCTTGCTCGGGGCACTGTAACTTACTTGTGCGCATCGAGGTAGAAGCAAGAAGTAAAACAGGCAGGACAACACTCCGTTAGGCAAGTTTTAGAAAACAATAGCACGCTGAAGATAACAACTGTAAGTAAGGGGAAAATGAAGAAGAAACGTGCAAATGTGCGGGCCATTCTGAGCAATCGCTGAGACTAGTTGCGCTACCACAGCAACGCCACAGCTGCTTTTATGTGCACTCATTTCTTTCGACGAAGTTGCTCTTCTATTTGTTTTTGCGTTATTGCCAGGTTTTTCTCGAAGTCTTTTAAAACAATTATAGCAGTCCAGTCACGGGTGAGCAGACGTAGCTGAAGTAAGTGGGTTAAAGCCAAATGCCTTCACAAGAAGACACCTGTCCCTATTTTTTTCCTTTCCACGAGCAACCTTCTAAATTTCATAATGGCTGAGAAAAGAGAAAGGAACTAAAAACGAGTTGTTCAAAATAAATCAAATATCAAGAAAAGAAGAAAACTGGAGCGAGAAAGCGGGAATAAAGCTAGGTGCGCGTAATGGATTCGCGGAAGCGTATACTTCGAAAAAAAGTGTTACAGTACAGTCCAGGTTCATGGGTCTGCAGAACTTTTGTGCTGAAGAGCCTTTTCAGAGAGCGGAGAGCCATGTGCGGAATTTTTTTTCATTGACTGCGAGACAAGCTACCAGGGGTGTGGCGTGGAAGCTAGGTAATTTTATTACGAAGTTTTCACATTATATATCGACAAAAATAGTGAAATCCGGGTGCGTGATTTGATAGCAAATATTTCTTTACCCAGAGTTTCGAAATTACTCTAACCCTTAATCCTTGCCCTGGTTTGAGGAACGTAGGTGTAACTTAGTCCTGTCCAATTAGGTGAACATTTTATGTACATCAAGAAGAAATATGATTGCTATACCATTGAACCAACTTGGCATCACCATTGTTGTGCAGTATAGTTACGTTACCGAACATCCACAATGCCAAAGGGGTTCAATGACCTTTAATTTTAAAGGAGCCATGAAGACAAAATACAAGTTGGGGTTATTAGAAAGACGGCTTAGTCCCGATAACAATAATAACAATAGCATCGCAATCTTCGAACAAATAACGGAGATATTAAAGAAAACGTGTGAAGCAGTCGCGACCCCCTAGCCAATTTCCCGCAACTTTTCTCTGACGTCACGGTACCTTGTTTGTACGATTGGCGGCCGCCTAACTGACCTGTCGCGACGAGACATGACTGGACGTCTGTAATGGGGTCTCTAGTTCCATTTGACCGCATCACTTGAATGCTAACGTGCAGTTAACGCACTCAAAATTATGTTTTATTGTTGGCCCGTATGACGTCATTCTTGCTCATAACACGTCACTGTGGCGCGAAATTTGAAAGTTTTTAAATACTTTTTGCTTCTTTTTCGTTAAAAATCATATTTTGCGGCTGTAATGGAGCTGAGTGAGACACTGAATCCTAGTTCTTTCAAATTAAACGAAGTTGTATTTTCTCTTCATGGCTCCTTTAAGTATATTGGTTGTTTCGTGGAACAAATTCGAAGTTTTTAAATATTGAAATTAATCCAGCAGGAGCACCAGTAATGCGCAGTGTAAAAAAGCAACATAAACCGAGCATTGACACAAGAAAGCTCGCAGAATCATCATCTCGGTCAAAAATTTCCAGTGTAATTCTCCCCTAGAGGGCCATTTAGCCCGCTTGTTTAAGCAAGCATTGCTGAACCCCTATGCAAACGCTCAGCGTTCGTAACTTCCATAAAATCAGCGGGCCAGCAGAGAAAGAAAATGTACGATGGCATTATTTGCAGAACATTTTTGTCTCTTTAGATGCACTTGCTTCCATTTCTATACAAACAACTGTTATTCTAAAGAGGTCCTGAAACAGGGCCGGAGAAAAGTTCTTTCTTTTATCCTTTTACACCCTGAAATATGTAGTGAGGGCTACGGCAAAACAATGCATTTGGAGTTTTTTCAGCACTCTGTACAATCGAACTGTGTTTTATTTATTTTGTATTCTTCTTGTGTTCTACTAACTGTAGACTTTGAAGCATTAGAAACTACTTGTTTCTGCTACAACTTAAAACGCTTTCATAAATAGCAGCATTATTTTGTGTATCAACACGTTGAAAGAGGAGCGATGGCAAAAATTTGCACAACAATAGAATGGGATAAAAATTTTCTCGAACTTTTTCGAGCAATGGGTGTTGCATTGAGCCACAACACCGCTATCAAAGTCTTCAAGGCTCAAAAACATGCGTATTAGCGAGTAAAACAGGCACAATAGCGAATAAAAGCACTTATCTTGCACGTGCGTTCTTTCTTGCATCTACCTCACCTTCATTAATAAGTTTTTTAGGCAATAACCACCCCTATCAGCGGAAAGTTTATTTGTTCATGGCTTGTAAGCTAACTACGCGGCGAGTTTGTTCTTTGTGTCGTCGGCTTTTTAAATCTCTAAATTGCGTTTCAGGTAACTCTCGGCCTTCAAAATACTATATTTCCACAAACGCATGTTAGTTGTACGTTCTATATTCTCCTACAGTCATGGAGGACGCAAGACAATATAGACACTTCGTAAATGCGCCGAGGAGCAATTGAGACCAAAACACGATAACACACACAGCAACAAGAAAACAACATGTACGCAATTGTATGCGGGAGAAAGGGACGAGAAGCGGCACAGGCACGACGGTTCTTGAGGCGAGTGCAACGCCCTAGCAGCTACCGTTCACTAGCAAATATAATTTATGGAAATTGCGAGCAAATCGCGTTGTGTAAGATAAACGCTTTCTTATGGTAAAGCTTACGGTGCACTACAAGTAACCCTTTTATAAACCCTTGCGTTAATAAAGAACCTTTCATTATCCAAGCTAAGGGCATCACGTACTTCCTCATACGTCAACCTTTTACCCCCGTATCCTTTCAGAATCGTCTCTAACAGGAGTTATCAACGTCGGGTGCACCAGTTCTGTTTATACCCCTATCAACTTCCTGCTCCTTCACTTCTGAACATCTTTTTTACGCTCGCATTTTTAGCTTTCCGAGAATATGGAGGCTCGTCTTGTATGACAAATTTTACAATTGTCTTGCAGGCCTGAACATGATTTCAGTATCCGCAATTCTGTATCAAAACACGTTTAAAAATGCCTTTGTATATCACTATCTATACACATTTGGTCTATATCCAATGTGAAACGATACTCTAGCAAGTGTGGGTGTATATTTATCTTTGCCGGAAGAAAAAAGAACCACATACTTTTTTCCGAACCGAGGCTATACCTTCTGCTTTGCATTCAGCACTCAATTTTGCAGCACCTGCCTTATTTTCTGCGGCCGGCAGTGCTAACGTAACCAGGGCATGGAGTAGTGACCGCGTATGTAACTGTAATTTTAAAGAACCCAAGGGTGATCTTGGTTCAATCGATCGCTCGAGTGGAAGCGAAGGAATCTGCGTCCGGCGCGCAGGTAGGAAGCTCATCTCTGCAGATATTAAGGGCAGGGAACACCCGTTGAAGAATAACGTCTCCGCGGTAAGCGTTGCTTCATTTTACGCGTGGGCATATTGGAGCGGAATTGGGCTTTTTTAAAAGTGACATTTGGCAAGAATCGGTGAGTTCGGTGTACAAAACGGTGCCATGGCCACTAATCCGTGTGTCGTTTACCTGCTGCAGCAGCTCTCGAAAATATAGCGCGTTTATGAATGAGATAGGGCCAGACGGGGGTAACTAACGCCCTGAGCGACATGTATGTTGTCCCAAAAGTGAACGGCGACGCCCAAGCAGCTTTGTCGTCATGTGCTACACTTCTCAGAAGAGGGGTTTCCCTTCGATGGAATCTGCAGCGGACGACGCAATATGGCGCCTTGGTTTTTTGTAACCATCTTATTCTGTCTCTTCTCAGCCTGCGTGGAAAAATCTTCTGTGGACTAGCAAGTGGGCACCAGTGTACGCACGAAAGTACAGCTACGATGTGGTGTCGTCACTGCAAAACCCCTTTTTGTTTTACGTGCAGGTTGGTAAACGCACATCCCTTTATAGGAAGCGTTCGAACAACGTTTCTTTGCTACTCTCCCGTACCCAAGCATGTTGCATGAAAGCCTGTGCGCTTGCGTTATCGTTGTGAAGGAGCTGCTGCTTTGTGGTGATGTTGAGGAAAACCCTGCGCCCCTTGACGAAGAAACTTGCTTAACATAATGAATCTCTCGACGGTATAGCCGCTGTTTCTCCTGTTTGGCTCAAAACCGACACTAAAAAGTCTACGCTTGAAGGCACCAGTAGCGTCAGCGTGGGGCCACAAGATAATTTGTCAAGCCGAGAAAAAGTTAGTGTGCCGAAAGACAATCGAGAATTTGGAAACAAAAACTTTCTTCGCAAGGCGCCAGCTGGAACACATCATTGTTGAAGACTTCCCGGACGTGCAGCTTCACGCCAAGTTCATAGCAACGCTAAAGCAACGGAACTGCAGAAAGTCGCAGGAAAGCAAACTGGACGCACTCCAGCCGCAGGACCCCACCCAAACTAAAGCCGTCGTTCTCAACTTGTCCTCGTACAAACCTACTCAATCTGAAGTTGCCATTCTACGCAAAGGATTAAACTTCAATTCAGGTGACTCACCGAACCCGACGAGAGTGGTTTGTGACGTGGGGGGAGCCATGACACAGCTTCCTCACGAAGTAAGAGACGAGGCTCGCACCAGCGCAATGCGTGTTTTATCGAAGTTGCGGACGCGCGGCCCTCAATCCAGGTCCTCACCGTCTGAGAAAGAAGCCATCAAGGGCCTCCGAAACAACGCCTCTATTGCCCCACTTTCCGCGGACAAGGGAAACGCCGTTGTGATACTCAACAGAAGTGAGTGCGACCAGAAGATGATAGATTTGCTCTCGGATGGGAATACGTACGCTGCGATGAAGAGAAATCCCACGACAAGCCTTCAAGCGAAACTTCAGAAGCTACTCTAAAAGATTTTTCAGTTCGCACCGCCGCAGCAGAAACACCTTTACTATCGCCTCCTGTGTACCAATGGGTCTGCACCTGCAATTTACGGGTTACCGAAGATACATAAGCCAGGCGTTCCGCTACGGCCCTACGTCGACTTCAGAAGGTCGCCGCTGCACAGACTTTCGGAATACCTAGGCCAAGTGTTGGCCCCGCTCGCCGGAAAGACAGCAACTCTCATGGCCAATTCTTCAGCTATCGTGGAGAAAGTGCGCGACATTTCCCTGGATGAAGACGACGTATTGGTGTTCTGCGACGTCAAGTCGCTCTTCACTTCGGTTCCTGTCGACTTGGCCGTAGCAACATGCAAGGAGGTCCTGCTGGCGGACGAAACGCTCGCGGAATGCACACATTTGTAGGTAGAACACGTGTGTGAGTTGCTGGAATTTTGTTTAAGCAATACATACTTCACCTACCGGGAGCATTTTTACAAGCAGATCCACAGAACTGGCAAGGGAGCTTCAATATCCGTTACTACGTCAAATTTGGTCATGGAAGTAATTGAACAGAATGCCCTCACTGTTTTGCTCCCAAGCCCAAGGTATTTGTCCGCTACGTGGACGACTGCTTCCGCATTATAAATAAGAACGATGCCCCAGGGCTCCTGCTTCTTCTTAGCTCGATAGAAGCGTCCATACAGTTCACTGCAGAATATGAGAGTGACAGCAGCCTTCCTTTCCTCGATGTCCAGCTGAGGCGTACTGGAAATAGTCTTTCGTTTGCTGTGCACAGGAAGGCGGCGCATAGCGGACATTACCTGCATTTTAGTTCATACCACTCAGCCTGTCACAAGCAATGTTTTTTCTCTTGTGACGCGAGCAACACGTATTTGCTCAAGTGACGACGAAAGGAGGAAACAACTTGAAACATTACATCCAGAATTGTTCACGAACGGGTTCCTAGAGAAATTTATTAAGAATGCTGAAGATCGTCTTCTCAATCCCAGGCCATCCCAGGGCAAGTCATATCGAAGACGCACCGGCATACCGCACGTTCCAGGTGTCAGCGAAGCTTTAAGCCGTATCTTTTCAACGTATGACCTTCGCGTTGCGCATATGCCGTCGAAAAAGCTGAGCAATCAGCTCGTGAACGTGAAAGATCGCTAGGACAGCGAGAGATACCCCTGTGTTGTCTACAAGATACCATGCGCAGACTGCGGCTGCAATTACATCGGCGAAACTGGCAACTTCATAAGGATATTAAAGGAACACCCAAGGGACGTGGGCAGCAACAAGAAAGCGTCGAACGCCCTGGCCGAGCATGCCAATGATCACGGCAGTTCCATCGACTCGGAGAACGCCGCTATAATAGCCAAGGAAAAACAGTCAACCACGAGATTACTTTTGGAATCCGTGTTCATTCAAGAGATCAAGGACACTATCAATAAGCCATATGGCAATCTGCCGGCAAGCTACGCGCGTTCATTACATCAAATTTTAGAACAAGAAGCGACTTACGGCTCTTGCCAGCTTAGTGTGATCAGGAAACCCGTATGGGTTCCGAAACGTCTTTATGTTTGCACCTTGAATTGGTCAGTGACCGCATCTTCGTCCTCTAAATGTGGTATTCTTTCAATTTTGAAATAGTATTTCTATTGACCAGCACCCCGTATAAACTTTTCTGTGTGTGTTGTGCCAACCACTAGCCTGCCACTCTACAGAAACAAAAGAAAAAGTGGCAGCATCTCCACTCCGTGGATGATGGCGAGGGTACGGAGTACGGGGACTCGAAATGACATCCAAGTTGCGCCCCGAGCGACATCCGATATGTTCCCCGACTGTGATTCGATTTTAGTCGCTTTGCCTCCGCTTGCCGCGCTTTCGTATTCGGGGAAGCTCGCTGTCTTCGTAGACGTTAAGCAGCAGCGTGACGCTTCTTACGTTCGTTTCCGTCCATGGCGGGTAGAAGGTGTGTGATTTCCGGAACCCGCTTATATACGCAGTGCACCACGGCGCCATATCGTGTTTACGGGTAGCGCCATCTAGCGTAGCTCGATGCCGTGACTGTGTATTACAACTTGATCACAATCTGACTACACCGGTGTTTTTGTGCAGTTTCTCGTTGCTAGGTTATGTTTGTGCCTGTTTTCGAATGGTTTGGAGTGTTCTTGTACCCGTTTAGGTAGTTTCCGCAGAGATTTTCGCCTGATGGTGGTGTGCGCACGGATGGACGCGGACGGACATTGGGAGGTCCTATTGTACTCCGCACCGTTACAGGCGAGGGAGTAAGCCTTTGGACTCTCGAGTACTAACTCACGGTTGTAGCCCAGTGGGTTAGACGACTGGCACTAACTCTCTCTGGTCTACCAGACACAGGCACGAATCCTGCGGGTACCTGTGTGATTTTTTGCGATTGTAAATGCTATGCGCACAGACGCGGACGGACATTGTGAGGTCCTAAGGTGCTCCGTACCTAAAAGTGCCGCAAAATTTGGGGTTCTTCATACTTCCGATTCAAAAACTCTGTATAAGAGATCATCTGAAATAAATGACCTACACAAGAAAGCATAAGATGAAGTCCACGTGCGGGAGTGCTTTCTTGGCATAAAGCCGGAGGACCGGAAAGCTCATTATATTTTGCAAAAGAAAGGGCTTCTATATGACCGACAAAACAGGGCACATCAACTTCTATCAATAGAGCGCGCTGGACAAAAGGTATCAGCAACATTCGGAACCGGAGTCCTTCTCTAGCTAAGATGTCGAAAATAGAATGGCTAGGCAGTGCGGGAACCCAACTTTTGTTCATTTCTTCGCCCTCTCCGGAGAATGCTAGGCGGGACGCCAGCGAGCTGTCAACTACAGGCACACCACCTCGGCAAAGTTTTTTGTATGACCGTCGAGCAGGCCCCGCAACAAAGGACCCTTTGCAGCCCATATTTTATTTTAGACAAGCCCGTTTCCGAACAACGCCCCATCTATACGCGGCCCTTTAAGCTCTGTGTGTATACAACGTTAGCTCGGCCGTTCTGTCTGTGTTCCCCTCGCTAAACAGGGAGATTGGGTGAGAGGGAGCTCGACACCGAAGCGTTTTTCATAACGCTTACGTGCGAGCCACTGATTACATGACGTCGCTTTTGGGCCGTACAAGCCAGGTTGCAACAATGCGCAATAAGTTTGACGGAACTCTCCACGGCGGTTTATGACAAAGGGTAGTAAAGTATTACAATAGGCACAAAAGCGGAGACTGCACCGGAGTAAAGCTATCCAAAGGTCAGACAGGTAGGCATGCGGGAAGACATCGGGAAACAGAGCAAGTAAATGATTCCTTCCCCCATTCATTTCTGTGACCTCGGTGGTCTACTGTTTTCATTGTTTCCCGATACAAGAACCTATTTAGAAGTGCATCGTTCAAACGGAATCTAAGCGAGCACAGGTAAAGAAGTAATGCGGTAAAGAGGTCACAATGAAACATTCAGTCTCATCTCCACATGAAGGTGAACAAGCGATGAAAGTTTGTTCTGACGACGTCGAACGTTCTACCAAGTGAAAACCGTGAACATGTCAGTTGCATGAAGACTGCCGTTGCGTGTGGCTATGCTTGACACCTTGCTGTGCGAACTATTTAGTTTGACGCATAGCATTCCGGAAGCTGCAGTTATAAAATTTTTGCAAAATTTTAAACATGGGGATACATTGCTTGAATTTCTAGTTATCACTCGCACAGTTGACACAGTGCGCCCAGGTGGGTGTCTGACGCACCTATAGCCGCCGATCCGCACATCCACTAGCGTCATCTGCTTTTCTTTGGAAGACTCCTGTTATCGTCATAAGCAACTGCTCACACGGCTCAATCGTTAGGCATCAGTGGCCCAGGGGTAGAGTCGTGGGTTTTCATGCTAACGGCCTGGTTTCGAGCCCCAGATATACTTTCGAGTTCACAGAGACCAGCAATTTTAGATGCGACGCTGAGAGGAGCATCTCTTGCCGGCGTCCCTGTCCTGCGTCCGCCGCCGTTGTCGTCCGAGTCCTCACAGCTGCGTCTCTCCTCCGCTCACCCCTCTACTCTCTCCGATAGCGAACACTCTCGCCCAACATCTGCGGGCGCGTGGCGCAGCGCACTCTCACTCCGCCGGTGGGCGGCGCTGCGCACGGCGCTGCGCGCTGTGCGCACGTGCAGTAATCTCTCTCTCCGCGGTCTCCTCTCCTTCGGGTGCGTGCCGCGCTCCGGCCGATCTCTCAGTCGACGGTCGCCCGCGCTTGCGCGTGCTCTCTCGCAGTACCGATGATTGCTTGATGCGACGGTTCCTTTAATAAAGCCTCCGTCTAAACGACAGCAACAAAGACGTCTCTCAAAATGCTCAAAATTACGCCCGCATCCCCTCACGTGGAACCCAACAATGTGATTGAAACGCAATTAACGTTCACTACGCGTTTCACGCAATTCGACTAATTGACCCAACGGAACCACCCAACGGAACCCCCTTCAGCGTCGCATCACACCACGCTTCCCGCGAGGGGAGGTGGGCGTAATTTTTTTCAAGCGAAGCTTGTATTGGCTGACTCGCGCCGTTGGTGGTGGCGTACGCCGAATCGCCTTTGGGTAAGGCCAGATTTATCATGGTGCTGCATTCCCCATGACGACGACAACGACGATGACGACGATGATGATAATGATGATGATGATGATTTCCTTAAACTTTCCGCCCATACCTGCTCCAATGAATTTGCCCAAAATGGTGTTAACTGTGCCCCTATTGGAGTTTATAGATTGCATTTCCGTACTTCTCGGAAACATCTCTCGCTGGCCGTTTGCAGCTGGCGTGAGCGCACACACATAAGTGCCCAACTACCTCACGCCACAGAATGGAAGCCAGTCGGCGTCGTCGCTCGCACTACGCCCCATCGCAGGTGCGGTCTCTTGCTGTCGTCGGGCGCTTTCCTATCAAGCGATCCATGAGCAGGCCATGCCTGCTTCGCTCAGGGTAAGAGCGGGCCGAATTGAGGGACATAAACATTCGCATAATCGCAGAAGAATGATCTACAATAATCCATGCCAAAGTTTTGCGTTCAGGTAGAGCTCCGCGAAATAAAAGGGCCTCGTTTGGTCGATCGACAGTTCTGGGTTTTGATTTCGGTCATTGTGTTTTGAGTTCGGCAGAAGTATTTTCGTTTCCTTTTCGCGATCGTCGTTTTAGTATTAACAGGGGTCAACTTCAAGTGCATACGTATTTCCGGTGGGAAGGGGTTTGTTATTTTTTGTACTGCAGTCTGTTCTCTTATGATTTAATTAGGAAACATCAAAACATGACAATCTCAACACTAGCTGACAGAATCAAACTAGCGGAGCTTTCGAAGTTAATCAATCAGCGTATAACAGGTGACATACGGAAGTATAATATGGAGAGGATCGAGCATGCTATGAAAAACGGAAGCAGCCCGAAAGCAGCAAGGATGCGTCTAGGCATAGGGAAAAATCGAGATGTATGCACCTAAAGACAAGCAAGGCAATGACATCACAAATATGGGCAAAATAATTATAGTAGCCGAGGAGTTCTATAGACATCTGTACAGTAGCCACGACATCCAGGATAACACCGTACGATAAAATAGTTGATAGGAGATAGACGTCCCACCAGTAACGACAGAAGAAGTAAAGTAGGCTTTGAAAGAAGTGCAAGGGGGCAAAGCACCTGGTGAGGAGCAAGTAACAGAACCTCTTGAAGGATGGTGGGCAAACTGTACTAAAACACTGGCAAATCTGTATACCCAGTGCCTAATGACGGCGAGTGTACCGGTATCTTTGAAGAACGCCACCATTATCCTAATTCATAAAAAAGGGGACATGGAGGACTCGGAAAATTACAGGCCGATCAGCTTTCTGCCAGTTGTCTACAAGCTGCTGACCAAGGTAATCGCTAACAGAGTTTTTGCCACCATAGATTTCAGTCAACCTAAACAACAAGCAGGGTTCCGTAAAGGCTATTCAACAATGGACCAATTCACACGATCAATCAGGTGATAGAGGAATGTGCGGAGTATACTCAACCCTTATATATAGCCTTCATTGACTATGAGAAAGCATTTGACACGGTGGAATTCTCAGCAGTCGTTCAGGCATTCCGGAATTAGGGTGTAGACGAGGATTACGTGAGAACAATAGAGGATATCTATAATAGGTCCACAGCTACCACCGTCCTTCATAAGAAGATCAGTAAAATGCCTATAAGGATGGGCGTCAGACAAAGATCACAGTCCCTGAAATGTTATTCACAGCATGTTTACAAGAGGTACTCAGAACATTGTATTGGGAGCAGGTTGGTGTAAGGGTTAATGGAGAATACCTAAGTAACCTCAGGTTTGCTGACGACGTTACCTTGCTAAGACACTTGGGGGAAGAATAGCAAAGCATGCTTACCGCACTGGACAAGCAGAGTAGAACCGTGGGCCTGAAAACTAATATGCAAAAAACTAAAGTAATGCTCAAAACCCTCGGGAGAGCACAGCGGTTTCAGATAGGTGGCGAGGCAGTAGAAGGGGTAAGCAAATATATCTACTTAGGCCAAGTAGTGACCCCGGATCCGAACCATGAGGCATAGGTAATTAGGAGGATCATAATGGGGTAGAGTGCATTCTGTAGCTATCTCAGATAATGAATGACAGCCTACGATTCTCCTTCAACAAGATAGTGTACGACAGCTGCATATTTCGGTACTCAACTACGGGGCAGAATCTTGGAGGCTCACTCAAAGGGTTCAGCTTAAATGAGGACGATTCAGCGAGCAATGGAACAAGTTGATAGGTTTATCATTAAGGGACAAGAAGAGAGCGGAGTGTGTCAGGGAAGAAACTCGTGTTAAGGACACATCAGTAGAAATTAAGACGAAGAAATGGGCATGGGCAGGAATTGTAATGCGAAGGCAACATAACCGTTGGTTATTAATGGTAACGGAGTGGATCCCTAGAGAAGGCACGCGTGGCTGGAGGCGCAGAAACTTAGATGGGAAGAGCATATCAAGAATTTTCCGGTTATAAATTGGTCGCAGTTAGTACAGGACCGAGGTAATTCGAGATCCATGGGAGAGACCTTTGCCCTGCAGTGGGCGTAGATAAGAAGAAGAAGAAGAAGAAGATGATGATGATGTTCTTTTAGGTACGATTGTACGCATTATTTTCGAAAATAAAGGCAGTTTTGTATTTTCAGGTCGCTTTAGCCTACGAGCACGTTTATTAGTCCTACGACTCTTCGAACACAATGCGAAAAAGAGGTACAGGTGGTCTGTGTGTGTGAGCAGGGCTCAGGCCGTTATATTTAAATTGTTTATGAGTGCCAGAATACGAAGAACGCAATGCCTGGTATCTGCCCAAAAATATGTATTTGGCGAAAATGTTTACTCTTTAAAATAGTGTACCTTGCATTATTGTGAAACAAAAACGTATAGCATAAAGGAACATACCAACCCCAACGAAAAGTAGCAATTTTCCCATTGTTGCCAAATCAGGTGATTTTACAATTGGAAACACAGCACATTAACCATCGTCTCTCGCGGGAAAAAAAACTAAACAAATAACATAAAGAGTAAATAACTCTAAATAAAGTAAAGACGTCCCAAAAGTACTGCTAACATAACGCTTTCACGGAATTAACTACAATACTCGAAAGAAAACAAACCTAATACTAAGTAACAAAATCGCAAAGGTGTGTATAATTCAGCGCTCTGCCATGAATAACTACGAACAAAAAATATATATAATAACGCTATTGGAGAGAGAGAGAAAGAGATGACTTTATTTGATGGCCGAGATGGGTTCTAAAGGGTAGACGATTTGGACGGTCTCCCTCCCTCATCCGTCAGCCAGGATTCCTTGGATCCTCGCGGCGGCTTCGGCCATCCGGAATGCTGTCAGTTGTGCCGCCTCCGGTGTGGAGTTGAGCAGAACAGTCTCCCATTGTTCTGCAGTCTTACTTTTGTAGCTTCTAAGTGTATCTACATCGGATTTGCTATTATAGCCATTCGTATTTTTTTGGAGCTTATGACAGGACCATATCATGTGGTGTAGGTCGGCTCTGCTGTTGCATAAAGTGCAGTGGTTTGAATAAAGGTCAGGGTAGCAGCGGATGAGGGAAACAGGGCTTTATTCATCTGCACCGAAGACCCGTAAATTCAGTGAAGCGAAGTCAAAAGTTTTTCACTGTAACAGAAAATTTTATGGATTACTCTGGCTCTTCTGTTGGTTGTTGTATGTGTGTATATATCAAGACAATTAAATACAAACTGTCTAAAGTAGCATATTCTGAGGGCAGACCAAAATACGCCTGACGGGATCCTAGCCCCCGTCGCTTTCAAGATTGTGAAAAGAACCGTATTTTTCACTTTTCGTTGACAACCCCCCCCCCCCCGACTGTTTCTCAAGCACTTCAACATGCACTAAATACCCATAAATTTGGTGGTCGTTGAGCTTATGAGCCTCTATTGCATTAAAGGGCTAAAACTGTTTTACGGCGATATCGCGCTAACAAAATGCGACATTCCCTTTGAGCGCGCAAAAATAAACCGCTTGTTGCTATTCGGTCAATAGCATTGAAAATGACAAAAACCGGATAATTAGCGCAAGTAAACTTTTCCATACACGGTTTTCTCTCGACAACCAACGAAGATTTAGCAGTTCAAATGAGTTGACTTGGAATTTTCCGCTGCTGAGAAGAAAACTATCGCTAGGAGAGAAAGGCTAGTAATAGCCTGAGAATACAAAAAACTGAGGGCGCCCGCATGGTAATCCGGCAACATCGAAATCTAAAGACGGTAGGAGTAGTGCAACTATTTGGTTGGAGGCATGTAATCGCTCTGACGTCCAAATTGACTGCTGTGTGATGGGAGCCGATCCTAATTTACGCCCACAATTCGTTGAGTTCAGATTACGGGGCTGGGAAATTGGAAAGTGCTACTTTTACAGCATTTGTGCACCAGTCGTTTTTCTGTATTTTTTGTCTAGTGAACTCAGATACAGAGAAACAACCCAACTGAGAAGTCAGATTAAGAAATTATAAGCCATTACCTCCTAGTATCGGTAGCGAAGAATATCTTTAAATAGAAAATGAAACAGAAGCCAACAGCATATTTTGGCCAACAGCATATGTACAGCGTATTGTACATAGACGCAACTCTTCTGCGTGGGGGGCACGGACATTGCTCGTTAGTGTGACACCTCCAGAACTTGAAGCCTCAAGCCTGTGTTCCACTCACAATCCATGCCCATTGCCACTGGAGCTCCGGGACGCACATGGCGTTATCAAAGAACTTAAACGCACCTCCAAAAAACACAGAGGCGCACATATAAAATATCGCTCAGCGCTGTGAAGCAGGTTAATAAACGGAAGAAGACACCATCCAATATGATAGCAAATCCCGAGCCTCTACAAGACTTTACAGTTTATGACCCGTGTACGCTGGGCACGGGGGCAAGGTCCCAATCCCCGGAAAAAGTTGACTGACCATATTTCTGAATAATTTTTTTTATCTGAAAGCTCCCCGAGCCACCTTCCTTGTAATCGCCGTTCCTGTCTTTTATACCGACAATCTCTCCGGAGATGGGACTCTCATGCCGAAATTCCGCGTACTTATGCTCATTTCTTTCTAACCTTTTTCAAATGCAGGAAGCTTCACTCTTGAGGCTTTATCTATAGTGTACCTCACAGCGTAAGTCATTTGGATTTGGGTACTCACACCGACTGTTTAAGCATGTGTTGTGGATTTGCCCGGTCACAAATACTACCGGAGACCATGGGATTGAATAAACAAAATTACAACCGTTGGTACAGAAGAGAACATGCTGCAAGTCGGTATTAAATTTTCCATACGAGACGGGCCTGCTTGCCTTCCCACTCTGCCACTCTTCTTGTTTTCCGGAACATCAGTGATTTTTATATCCTCCATCATTTCTTACTTTTATGCCCTTTTGCGTTTTGCTTTCTTTACATCGGTTTTCATATGCCGCATAGCAAAAACACAAAAAGAAGAAGTGTTGCTTCCCTTTGGCCTTTCTCCTGGGTAATGTGTTGAGACGTATGTTAGACCGCAAGGTGACATAAACAATTCTGAGCAAGTTTACAAGGCCACGCTACACTTTTTTGGATTTTGTTTTGGCATAGCAATGCTTATAAAACAATGTGAATGAGCGCATACAGCCAGTAGGGCAAGTGGCTAAAAAATACCGTAGCAAAACATTACTTATCTACACCTGTTAGATCACATTCGAAGTTCTTCAAAACAATTGCTTTCTTCCCGCGTTCTAAAAATTCAGTGCACACTGTATGTTTATCCTATGCTACGCATGCGTGTGTCACCATTGCCCCGTTGTCACCATTGTCACCATTCAAGCGGAGGTGGAATAAATGTTTATCTGACGAGCATTGGTGCTGTGGTTAGGGCACCCGCCCGATGGAGGGCATCCCTAGTCCCGGATTCCCTCGCCTTGGCTGACAGTCCCGGTCCTGTTGACAGGATGTGCTGGGTTTCAGGGTCCGGACGTGTCGGGCAGGCCACACCCTGCTCGTAAGAGAAGTAATTCTGAGGGCTTAGGCATGTGGTTTTTCCGCACTCACATAATTGATGATATAGGGTTACGGGTAAGAGACAGAAATTACAGGTGGACGGGTATAGGGTGGGGTAGATGACAAGACGAAGGGAGCCAAAAAATAACTAAAAACAAAGTCTGACATTGCACCACAATGCATCTCCAATCATCATCACTACCCTGCATTAGCCCCCAAAGCAGCCCCTAAACGTGCATACAACTGTTCGAGTAAGGGTCCTGAGTTCCGCTAATACGTTAGATCAAGGATTGCTCCGGTTAAACCACGTCGCTACCATCACGAACAAGGAATAAAAGTTCTTCGAGCACACTACAGTGTCGTAACTTTTAACAAATATTTCTACTACAGACCGTCATCTCAAAACATAGTTGCGAAAAAGGCAAACGCTTTCCCCTTCAAATCAATTCCAACGAAGAATATTTTTGTGCGAGTTAAGCCTTTTTTATTTTGTGAAAATCTAAAGCTAAACACCAGTTGTAAATCAGTCCCATGATTTCTCAGGCCATTTGTGCTGTTGCTGGGCAGGTGTACGACGCGAAACCTGCGTTCGAATTGCCGTCATCGCAAATGATTTTTGAAGCAGTGACAAAGACTCGAGTTCCTGAATGAGGTTCGTAAAAACGTGGTGCACTTACAACACTCTCGCATCGCTTTGATTAATTAAAGCGGAAAATAGCAGCGGCTAGGAAGATTCCTCGTTGTCCTCATCGTTCAGAGCGCATATTCATTCTGCAGAAGCAATAACTATGCTGCCCTACCCTTTGCAACTGAATTATTTTGTAGCACTCTTTTCTGGGGCTTCCGGTTGGCTTAGGTTTGCTTTTCGCGTGTGCTATCGCTGTGTTTCTGACGCTGATTTTCCAGTTTCTTTCTTGATGTCGTGCTTCTTGGTGCGGTGAGAAAAAAAAACACGTCAAACGGGGTCCTTCCCTGTCAGCGTTTTATTGCGCATCGATTTACTGAAATTAATGCTATTTTTGTCCCACAAAGAGAAACTCCGACTGTAGCGAGAGGCGTGAATGAACCGGAGGATCTCGCCGACGAAGCGAATTGTCGCCTTTAAACTGGGGTCGCTAGAAAAGGAGGGGAGAAATGCGCTCTATAAGGAGCTCGGTAGCGGAGAATCCGTTAAACTTAATTACGTGAAGAGCAGTGGATTCAAAAATTGAGAAGATAGGATAACCCCGTAGAATGGCCAGGTGGAGCTAAAGAATGAGGCGTCGAAGTGCGCTGAAGCGGGAGTGTAGCGGACAATTGGTGACAACGAAATAAGGAAGCGGTGATTTTGGATTGAGGCTGAAATACTGGACGCATGCCTAAATGTGCTTCTGGTGGAATCTGATACCGGTTTCTCCTTTCACTGGCAGTTACGTATTGACTGTATCGTATATCTCTATCGGCATTTCTAATAGGATATGAGTAATTTGAACAGTTTTAATATATCGTCCAAATCGAAAAGCCGAAGGTAAGGGCGCGCGAAAACACCGTAATAAAAACGAAATGCTCGGAGATATTTTTTCGTCGATAAAATTAAACGCCATGTCTCAGTGGAGAAGCAACTGATGCACGCAGAATGAGTGGCATGTTTTCAGCTCCGAGTTCCCAAGTAATTAATGCCTGATGCAGGTGTGGTGTTTTAGTTTTACAGTACTCTTAGCACAGCGAGAGAGGTTTCGCAGATGTGACAAAATTTTTGGGTCAAGAAAGTCTCTCGTGTTTTCACCTTTATAAGTTACTCGGCCAATTGTTGTTGCACAGTAAAGGGAGATTGCTACGCTGGTATGCCACGGCCCGACATGACGACTAAGGCGAGGCCTTCAGGTATACCGCCATCAACCGGTGTACGCATCTCGACGTACGACGAGTCAGACTTGGCTTAACATGCCAGAACGCTCAACTTGAACAGAGACAAAGCATCTTAGACATAACGTCATTCTTTGAGGCCCAACCTCGCCAACTGGTTTCCGCTCATCACATGAACTCATGAACTCATTGCAAACTTTGTACTCACATCTACCGGCGCCTGTTGACGATGTAAGTTCCTGGCAAACACGATGCTTAAATTCCTGCGCCCTGGCGCACACCCGATATTCGCGGTTGTGATTCTAGCAGTGACACATACCCGCAGACATACACTTACTCTCAGTGGTAACTGGACAACTTTTCGCTAACTGGAATGTATGCTACGGCAGCAGTATTCGTTGCTACAAATGCTGCAGGGACATCTATGAAACCATACATTAATAAATTAATTAATGCCCAACCATCAGGACGGTCGACCAGAATAAATCTTTGCCCTTAATTTGATAGCTCTACGTCTCTCAAGACTAAGAAAGTGTTCCACAGAGAACAGCACACAACACCTGGGCGGTATTGGTAAACGCTTAATAAGTGTGG
Organism: Haemaphysalis longicornis; assembly: GCF_048455015.1. NCBI lineage: Eukaryota > Metazoa > Arthropoda > Arachnida > Ixodida > Ixodidae > Haemaphysalis > Haemaphysalis longicornis. The sequence goes on along the minus strand of NW_027526361.1, from coordinate 75,466,810 downwards.
CTTTCCAACGGTACACCGTGGTTCGCGGAGCGAAAACGTTTGTCAAATGTTCACGCTTTCTGCTTGTTAGTTTACGTTCGGGGGATGGCCACACTTATAGATTGGATCCAACTGATGATTCCCTGCGTTGTTCCTGCATTGTTCGTGCATTTTGGGGTCCTGCGTGCCTCTCCCAGCTCCTTTAGAAGCGGTGAGCAGTAGTTTCAAACAAATGCCTACGACTAGAAGGAGCGGTGCCTACAGAGGTCCCGACTCTTGTTGTAGGCGACGTCGTAAGCATTCATACACGATGTTCACCGTGATGTTGCTACCAGCGTAGGCGTTTCTGCAACATATCAACGACATAGCGTGACATCCCAGTGAGCCAGCGAATGTGAATGAACTATTTCAAGCAGCCAATATAGTCCCAGATGCTAGGCTACACGTATCCGCTGATGCGCTTACGCAAGGCTTATCTGCTACACTTGCATTTAGCTTAAGGAGTTTTCATTGCACTGCACGTGAGCACGACAAGTTTTGTTTAGGCTATGTATTTCGGGCGTATTAACGAATGCAAATGCCTTTCTTAGGTTAAGGCACAAGTCCTTTGTATGCCGATCCGCCAGTAAAGACGTTACGCAGTAAACATCAGTTGGAACAGCGAAGGTGCTCTTGTTCGAGGATTTCATGGGGTAAAATGTGGTAACACAGTTACAGCCATATGGAGATGGCATACGCAGCGCTTCTATAAGCAAAGCTCTTCTAAACTACAAGATCTGGGGTTCATGTTTATAGTTCGCAATATTGTTGACAAAAAAGAAAATAGTAAGCATATTTGAGGTGAGACAGCAATATATAAGTAATATTTATTTTGTTTTTTCTATTAAAATACGCTGTAGTTTAATTTGTGCTGTAGCAAATAAAAACATGCGCCGTGAAAAAACAAAAAGCGCTGGCGCCGTACCCTCCTGGCAGTGTTTCAAGTGGAAAAGTGGCCTAACGTTTCAGTAAAAGGTGCGAGCAGTGGAACACGGCAGAAACGAATTCGCCGAAACGGGAATGGATATGCTGACTCTGAGAAATTAAATGAAAATTAGCATTGCGATTAGGAAACGACACCAGCTTCTTTGTTAACCTCATCGTTTACGAAACTAAGTCGGCGAAGCTCGGGTGCATTTTTGCCAGCACTACGTTCTGCATCTCTCATCCATGTCCGTTGTTCCTTCCGTTCTTCAGAGCAACCAGAACAAGTAATTTCTTCAGCCCTTTGGGAAACATAACTGCGTCTCGGCGTCGAATTAAGGCATAACGAACGCAACGCTCCTGTTAGTTTTATTATTTCACGAAATGACGTCGAGATGGTTCACGCTGACAAACAACACGACTACTGTCTAACTTGAAGCACTCCTACGAGGAAGGGCTAACTTGGTGCCTTTCAATAGGAGTCGACGTAAGCTAGCCTATACATGTGATCCTTCGTGACAAGATTCTAACTGCCACATAAATATTTGTTCAGTAGGTGCAATCGCAAAACATTTGGGCGTACATAGAAGTTCAAGACCCTCTTCGTGCATTCACAGGATAGAATTTGGAAAAGTGAACAGAACAATAAAATTAGTACTCATGTCACACCAGTCAATCATATTGGGGTTCTGTGTTCACTGGAGTGACTTACCCCTTCTCAATAGGAAAGGACAATTTTAAGACTACACACAATGAATTATAAATTATCTGTGCGATAAACATGAAGCAAGAATAACAATTTCTGCGCACAATGTAGAACGCCGTCTAAACTCAAGGGGTTCCTATCTAAGAGCGGTCCATTTACAATATAACCGATCTATGTGTCCTCGAAACGAGAAAGTGGCGAAGTTGCATGGGTCTCAGAGTTCCATGTGTGCCCTTCCTTTTAAACAATCCCAAATTTACACGCATGCCCGAGCGTCCCAACTTTGCCCCAGTTGCAGCTTCACATATCCCCAGTAAGTCCGCACGTCACATATATATTTCAGCCGTCTTGAATAACTTCTAGGCATCACCATAAATTCCAGGCATCCCCGTAAACTCCGGATGTGCCAAGACATCCACCGGAGCCCTCGACTTCAGTAGACATCCTTATATGTTACGACATCCTCAATAATAGCGTCCTTATTTGCAGAAGAGAGAACTGCTCCGTCAAGTATAGATAAGTGCAAAATAATTGACACACTGACGTCGTTACGTGGTGTCCAGAAATTACACTTCACCTATCAGCAGAGATTTTAAATGGGTGCTTAGGCATGTGCAGGTGTGTTGGCAGATGTCAAAATCTTCGGCTATTTCTCCCAGATTCTCATGGCATTCCTGAGAGTAAATGCTCGCTTTATTTGAAGCAATGTGTTTACCAACTATGCAGGCTCCGCGGTGAGACTACAAAAAGCAGAATGTCGGTCAACTTCTGAGCATCTTTCGGTCAAACGGCTTCAGACTACAATCTTGGTATCATGAGCGTATTTTTTTCGTAATGTCTAAAGACCACTTCCAGTGCAAACGCGGATAGCACAGCATGGGTAGGATGTACTTTACTACCACCCTAAAGATTATGACATAACGATAATAGCAAAGAACAAAAATGGAATGTACCCAAACAAAACTGACTTGCCTGTACTGTTGCCCCGCTTTTTCTGGAAACATTCCGCAAGTGCACAAAACACAGCTTCCTGACATCAAAAGGAAAGAACAAATGGCACGAAAGGAGCGAGATTGAATTTGTTCTAAAAAAATAAATGAAACAAATTCACCGTTAATAAGAATAATCCTAAAACAACCCCAAGGGGATAATTCCAGGTGGAAAAATAAAACACAGGTCACGTACCAAATCAAAAAATAAAATGGCATTTGGGAGGGCTGTGGCTCCCAAGTGTCATGTACTGAATCGACAAACAAGAGGCATTGTGAACCTGGGAGCTATAGTGCCCCCAAAATGTCATTTCATTTTGTGACTTGTCCGTGACCGGTTTGTCATACCTTGTAATATGTCACCTGATCGGACGGTCTCCCTTCCCACCATCGACTTCATCAAGATAGAAAGAATATACTGTCGTTGGGTGGTTGGAGGGGCATGCCTTGCTCTCACGCGTTTTATTTACACCTGCCACCTAGAAGATTCATGTATCTTGAGTCATATAGTATGAGGTTAGGCACAACACTGTTACACATGCTTTTTTATATGAGTTGTTGAAGAGCAGAAGTGAATCTATGCACTCTCTCTAGGTCAAGGACAGGGTACGCAAGTAGCTTAAAGATCGCTTCTAAGTAGCGGTACTTTGAGTCTAGTTAGTACGCTTTAGAGAAATTGTTTCGTGATACTGGAGCATATATAATTATTATTATTAGTGCGCTAAATGTTGGAATATATATATATATATATATAGTATAAGTAAAGAGTCGGATACACAGCAAGAACAATAACAAACAATGTTTACTTACGTAGCGGAATGGGACTTCATCAGAGTAAAGTTACATAAAGTTACATCATGTAACTTTACTCTGATGAAGGCAAGTCCCATTGCCGCTACGTAAGTAAACATTGTTTGTTATTGTTCTTGCTGTGTATCCGACTCTTTACTTATACTATTTCTGCGCGCTTTGTGAGTTTATCTTTCTCTAGATTTATATATATATATATATATATATATATATATATATATATATATATATATATATATATATATATATATATATATATATATATATATATATATATATATATATATATACGGTAAGCATAACATACCATGATAATGTACCAAGAGAGCAAGCTAAGGGGCGAAACCTGACAATTTTCATGCGCTGGTTTCGGTATCGTACACTTTGGCGTCCCGCTTAGGGACTTGTGCTCCGCGGGATAATTTGTCGCCTGCTGTTTTGTTACCTCCTCCTTTCGCACATGCACTGGCATTGGTCATTTTGGCGTGCAGAGGTATGCTTCGAAGTTGTGATCCAGTTTTCACGCAAATAAACAGGCATAGTGATAACTATTCGCGATGACTATAATCCTGCCCTCAAGGACGAAGCAGTGCATCACGTGCTGAAGGATAGAGCGACACACAGGGAACAGAATTGGACCTGTATTCTATTTTTGCCATCTTATTTCCCATCACAAGGCAGTGATCGTCTTTTGATAGGGTCGAAGCCCTCTTGGATAACCAATGCACACGTTTACAAAGTGCTATGTCTCAACCACAACCACGGCAAAGACAGCCCGAACATCGCATAATCACGCAAACGTATACTCGCCATGCCAAACTGTGGGTCATGCGCAAAACTTGTTTTGGGGGAGACATTTTCCAGGCTGCAGGCTAAACTACCTATTACTTATACATTCGCAGAGCGACAACTCATAAATAAGGTTAGCTGATGCGTTTCCGTTCAGAAAAAATGACCCCGACTCTACTGAATCGATGATTAGGGGTGGCGTGAAGATAAAGACAAATGATGGTCCCTGCAAAAGCCGCTTACAGAATTGGAGCCCCAGTCGAGTGAAAAATGATGAAAGGGTCAGCTTATTAGCGCCGTAGATTTATCTTGCGGGTACAGCTTTTTGCGTCGCTGCATTTAAATTGCTCCACTTCAAAGGGGCTGACACCGCTGCCTTGATTTGCTTTACATGTACTTTCTCGGCTTTCAAAATAACTGCGCACCCTTGTGCTTTAACCTTAGAAGTCTGCACTGATGAATTTCGTCTGGATCGGATTACTTCTGAGCAACTTTTTCAATACACTTTATAAAACACGAAGTAAGCAGACGTCGATGAAGGAACTACACTGAAAGATATTCAAAAGTTTTTCTTTGTATAACTTAACCAGCGCAAAAAATCGTGAAGGGTAGAATATTTTGGCGAAAAAGATATGCTTATCAATTTACACCATAAAATGCCAAATCATAAAGATTTTATATAAGAAACGCCACATGGTCGAAACCGACTATAAATGACTACGTACAAGAGGTCTGCCCATTCACCGGCAGGCAAGTGCCCTAGCGTCCCCTATATATACGTTAGCACGAACAAACCTTTCAACGGCTGCGGGCAGCCTATATAGCAATACATTGCCGTGGTTACGGCATCAGCCCAGTTTTGGCGAGGTGTTCTAATATTTACGGGCATAATCACCTGGTTCGATACGTTTTCGAAGCAGCTAAAATTCATAGACTCAGCTAGCTGTCATTTTCCAGTTCGAAAAAGTGGGCGTGCTTTGTGGAGCAGAACGTACCCAACTAGATTCTGGATGACCGACCCGTCGGCCTTCCTCACACTTTGCAATATCTAATTCCTATTCTGTATTGCCGTCTGAGCCCATGAGAGTAGCATTTTTTCGTTATATTTTAGCACCCTTGTACACAAAAAGACTCATAAACACGTTTTTGGACAAGTTTTGTAATCATTCATGTATTGCATGCAGTGTGGCTGTATTGAGGTATTCTTCTACGCATTTTTCGATGTCCTCAAATCAAAACTCCCGAGGATCCCCACGTGTTCCAAGGGGAGGCATTTCATATCCTATGCGTTAACTCGGCAGTAACCAAAAGAAAAAGAGCAGCGGTGCAGCGCAAAGAAGGGCGATCACAACGCAGATCCTGTCAAGCTGGGAGAGGACGATTCCTCTCGAGAGCGCCAGCCGGTAAATGATGATGATGGTTAGTGTTTAATGGCGAAAGGCCAACGAGGGCAAAGAGCGCCAGAGAAGAGGTTATCTAAATGAAGACAAGTGATTGCCACACAAGGGTAGGTATAAAAACGTGTAAACCGAACATAGTAAAATCAATTAAAGAAAATGTTGATGGCTAGTCTATAGGGCCAGATTTTATTATGCGTGATAGGAAATAAGGTTTAAAAACTTGACGTCAGACAAATACTCAAACATACGCTTCACGGAAATCATGGCACTGTCACCTAGAAACAACGATGGATGAGGGAAATATGTTGTCTGTAGAGTTCTCTGAAATGTTTGTGTCGTGTTGTGTGAAGGGCCTTGCATGTGATTAGACATAACGGGGTACAATAAGTGCCAAAGAATGAACTATCCCCCCGGTCATGCATCCCTAACCAAACAGCAGGAGCACTGCCTCCGGCTCCTCCAAACAAATACGTTTCCCCATCCGTCAAAACTTCACTTGCTCCATCCCACTCAGTACTTCCAGCTGTGCAAATTTTGCGCGTCCCCGGGCACCCTGTACCATATGGTATGGGAGTGTTAGGCAAACCCCAAAATTCCAAGAATCGCGCACCCTTCCCGTGAGCAGTGGGAGAAGGAGCCGTCCAGCTCCGGTCTCGATTCCCAGCTTAGGCTGGTGGAAAGGGCCGTAGCAGCAGGGGTCTCCAATGGAGTCCTGGAATGAGGGCCCCACACCACATTACGATGCTCCCAATAAAGTTTACCCTCCTTGCATGTGATTAGAATGTGCACTACGGATAGGGCCTCTCCGCACCTGCTGCACTGGGGTCTAGAAGATCCCGTCAGCAGATACGAGTGCGTTGCATGGGTGTGCCCTATCCGCAGCTTACCCAAGGCGACTTCCATGTGTCTGCTGTCTGAGTCAGCTGTGTACCGTCCCAAGTGTGGCTTTATTACATGTAGTTTTGTTGTCTGTCTGTTCGTTCCAGTGGGTTTGCCATGTTCTGAGCAAGTGTTGTCTTATGTGTGGCTTGAGGTCTGTGTAGGGTATCGTTGTAATGTCTACAGTGTTCATGAGTGCAGCAGCAGCGGCCCTCTCATCTGCCAACTCGTTCCCAGCGATCCCAGCGTGTCCTGGGACCCAGCAGAGGAGTAGCTGATGTTTCTGTGCATACACAGACATGATAGTGTTAAATACAAGATTAACTATGTGGTTTTTGGGGGGTGTATGCGATGATAGTGCGCGAACAACACTCAAGGAATCTGTGTAGATGATAGACTGCGGAATTTGATTTTCAAGTATGTGTCGTAGAATCAGTAAAATTCCATACGCTTCTGCTGAAAAAATTGTTGTGTGCACGCTCATGGTTCTGGCTGCATCGAAATTCGGACCATGAGCAGCGCAGAAGACCATAGTGGATGTTTTAGAAGCGTCACTGTAAAATTCTGCAAGTGGGTATTGAAACTGCAGAGAGAGAAAGTGCTGCAGTATTGCAGCTCGCGGTACCCGATTTTTGTCAAGTTTTTAAAAAGAACGGTCACAGGACACAGGGCGAACTTGCCAAGGCGGAAAAATGTTTGAAAAGGGTGACCTGTACACATCTAAAAATGAAGCGCTGAGATCCGAGGCTCGCTCTCTCACTCTACGTGAAAAGGGCAGAGGAACGGATGGGCGATTTACAAAGAGCACAGATCTGGATGTGTTGTTAAAGACAGGATAAAAAGGAAGATATTCAGCGATGAAATTTTAAAAGCATAAAGTTAGTCCATGTACGTCCCTTGGTTCGCAAGGATCCACTTATTACACTCGACATACAGACTCTAGACAGGGCTACTGCGAAAAGCACCCGACGCAATCCGTAGCAACAAGTGCAGCACTGGGTCTAGCATTCGCAACGCTGTTTTCGTCGCCGACCCATATACCACACTGCCATAGTCTAAATGAGAACCAACCAAAGCAGTGTAGAGCCGTAGTAGGAGTTCTTTGTCAGCCCCATAGGATTGGTGGGAGAGAACCTTAAGGATATTCAATGTTTTCAGACATTTATGCTTACGTTTCTTGATATGTGGGATGTATATGAGTTTGTGGCCAAACACCACACCTAAAAACTTGTGCTCCTTGTTCACAGGAAGCGACATGCCATTAAGAGTAATGTCTGGGTCCATATGGGCCCCGCGCTTCCTGGAGAACACAACGCACGAGCTTTTTACAGGATTCAATTTAAACCCATTCTTGTCTGCCCAGCTGGCACGTTTCTTTACTCCGAGCTGGACTTGACGTTCGCAGATTGACATATTACATGATTTAAAACATATCTGCACGTCATCTACATACATGGAATAAGAGATTGTTGGTGGCAGTGCTTTTCCAAGAGAGTTCATCTTTACTATGAAGAGAGTGCAACTCAACACGCCACCTTGCGGCACGCCGTTTTCTTGGACGTGAACCTTTGAGAGTGCACAGCCAGCTCTTACTCGAAACGGTCTCTCTGACAAGTAAAGTAACTAACAAGGGTGTTCAACATGTTACCAGAAACACCGGATGACTTGAGGTCACTAAGAATCCCATAACGCCAAGCGGTAACGTAGGCCTTCTCGAGGTCAAAAAAGACAGTTAAACAGTACTGCTTATGCACGAAGGCATCCTTGATGTATGAGTCAAGTGCTACCAGTTGATCGTTCGTCGATCGCCCCACCCTGAAGCCTGCCTGGCAGCTCTCGAGAAGACCATGGTACTCAAGGAAGTACAAGAGCCTGCGATTGATCATCTTCTCGAAGAGCTTGCACAGGCAGCTTGTCAGGGCTATAGGACGGTAGCTTGAGGGGGACGACGGGTCCTTTCCCTCCTTCAAGAAAGCCACTACTATGGCCTCCCTCCAAGAGAGTGGGATGTGCCCCGAAAGCCATATTTTATTATATAGATTTAGAAGTGCTTCAAGTGTGTCAGCGTGTAGGTGTTGTATCATTGTATATGTGATGTTGTCTGGGCCCGGAGCTGAGGGTTTACACGTGCTCAAAGCAGCCCTCAGCTCATGCTTTGAAAACTCTGAAATATAAGATGTTCACCTATTGTTATCTAGTATAGGCTTCTTTTCGGCCGTTTGTTTGTGTTTCATGAAAGTGTTTGTGTAGTGTGCTGAACTGGACACGTGTTGGAAGTGTTGCGTGAGTGTGTCAGCCTGGTCTTCGAGTGTGTCCCCTGTTGTGCTGACCAGAGGCAGGCTGTGTGTTTGTTGTCCCTTGAGATTGCGTATTCGCGTCCATTCTTTTGATGTGCCCGTGTAGGAGTTAATTGATGGTATGAATGTACGCCAACTATCGCGTTTTGCCTCACGGCGCACACGTTTTCCCATCACCTTTGCCCGTTTGAACAGGAGGAGGTTTCCCGACGTGGGGTACCGGCGAAGGATACACCACGCCTTGTTCTGGGCCTCCAGCGCCCTCCTACAGTCCTCATTCCACAACGGCCTCCGCTGGTTACGCGGGGAACCAGAGGCGTGGGGAATGGACTTTTCGGCGGTGTCGAGGATATGCACCGTGAGGAGTTGAACGGCTTCATCTACGTGTAGGTGTTTTATGGTTGTGTGGTGTAGTATCGATGTCTCTTTAAATGTGTTCCAGCTAACTCATGCTTCATTGAACCTACTATAGGAAGATGGACTGCGTGGGCCTTTACCTATATACGTTAGTGAGGTGGAGAAGTCGTCACTGCCATATGGCTCAGTGCCCACACCCCACTCGAGAAGAGAAAAGAGAACTGCGGAGCCAATAGCCAAGTCAAGGTATGAGTATCTGTTGTGTCCTATGTTATGATATGTAGGCTGTTTATTGTTGAAAAGGCATGCTCCTAAAGATGTAAGGAATTTCTCTATCAGGCGACCTCGGGCATCCGTACGAGTAGAGATTCAGATGTGTTTCCTGGACACACATTAAGCTTGGCTCATTGGCATGCAGAATCTCATACAGGTCGTCAAGATTATTCAGAAGGCCTTTGCAGTTCCATTGAACAATATATTATCTTCCGATTATTATGTGTTCAGAGCTACTGGAGTGTGACTATTTATGTAGGGTCTTTCGGGGCTTGGACTCTTGGAAAGGGTTTTTAAATGCAGATCATTTCAGTAACTCACGATGTCACCCGCGTTGACGTCTGTAGTCGTAGTCCGCACCCTTCCCCCTACACTATATAAAAGAAAATACTATCCGGCGCAGGTTTCGATCCCTCGACCCTACGGGCGGAACGCAATGCAGATGGCACTCTACCCACTGCGCCACAAAGCCGACACAGAATGGGACGCTATTAACGCGCCTTATATCGTTGACTCATTCAAATTACTGCTTACGAGCCCTCTCTCGTCAGCAGTTGCCACAAGTGCAACAACATTAACGTACCGCAAACTACTTAGCGTCGTGCACCCCGGAAATGCTCTGCATTTGATCGTGCCCCGCGCGAGGGGGATGTTTCGCACTTGATCGCACTTCCACTGCTCTCTGCGCATGCGCCCCGTCGCTATAGCAACGGAGGCGCGTCGTCTGCTTTCAGGACGCCGCGGCGCCAAATTGAAACGGGTGGTGAGCGGTGGTGCCGCACGTTTGCACACGTTCGCCACCCCAACCACCAGCCTAAGGGGACCCTGCAACACTTTTTCCATCTGTTTTGCGCAAGCCTTGACCTTGAGAAAGCCTATCGCATCCGCAAGAATGCCACAAGAGACGTGAGTAAGAGGCGGCGGTGGGGGATGGGGGAGGGGGAGAGAAAAAAAAACGACAATTGGAGTCTCGAGGCTTTGGATTTCGCATCTCGCTGCCTCGCTTTGGTGCGATAAGCCAGCGGACAGCGGAAAGAGTTGGTTGCCCCACGCGCTTAGCGTGATGCTTGCTTAAGACGAGCTTAACGGTTGAGAACTCCGCTCCCCTTTGGCGTTGGTTCGGAGAATGTACGACCATCATGCCGTTACCATTGTGTTGAGTATTAAGCAACGACTGCGATTGAATGCGCACCATACGGGCTCATTAAACGCGGCGCTAGTTCTCCTGCAGCGAATTACTAGCGCATGCAAAACGATCCGATGCGTTCCATTCGCACCCCACCCAATTGTTAAGGCTCACCTGTCGTGTGGGCTGAAACCCTGCCGGACAAAGGCGTACGCTGTTGCGAAGAAGGCCCTGACGGTTGGGAAATCTTAACGACTTGAACGCCGTCGCGCAGTACATAAAAACTCAGCATCTTAAAACTCAAGATTCCAGATCTCCACAACCACTCAACAAATCAACTCAGCATTTCAGAATTCATTATCTTACGAAGGTTTGACGCCTCGAAACTAAGCACTGAAAAACTACGAAATCCAGGATTGAGATTCGGTAAACTTAGCGCATTCAATGATTCAATTCAGTGCTTTGGACGAGCGGGGATGAAGCAGTTCTTTTTTTGTTTGTTTGTTTCTTTCTTTCGTACGTCTAGGCTACATACGTACGTGCAACGGGCGGCCCGTATGCTGATACCCGATAATGGTATCCCGACATTTATCACGATATGAAGACGCCGGCTTTATGAAATAGTAAGGCTGTTAACTGGACTGGTTGGTTGGCTATTCATAGTGGTGATATGTAGCGGAGAAATACACACGGGGACGAAAAGTATGCACACGGACACGGACATGGTCATGCGCTTTATAAAGACGCATGGTGTTTTTTTTACTTTCTCTACTGACCTGGACGTCGCAGCCCGTTCCTTTCGTTGCGATGAAAGCCGGAAGGGCTCGATGTCCATGTCGTCATCTGAAGGCAAGGGGGTGCCCAGCGGACTGGGCCCCCTTGACGTGGTACCCTTTCGGGTGTTCTTTGCCTGCGCTGCCAGTGCCGAAGGCGTGGGGAGCACCACAGATGGCACAGGCAGTGAGGCAGGGGAGGGGGTTGCTGCGACTGCCTCCGTCTCCGTGCCCTTGCGTGTGCTTTTGACCGGTGGAGAGGAAGCAGTGGATACAGCGGCATCCCCAACAGACGTTGTTGCCACCACAGCCGCTGCTGGGTGAGCGAGCGGTGCAGAGGCTGGTTGGGCTGCCCGGGGCAACCCTGGGGGGGGGGGGGGGGACCAAGTCCGACTCGCGGTACTGGGTCCCCGCCGAAACCAGACGCCGCTCCGCCCCCCGGCGAGCAGCGTCGGCGTACCTCCTCAGGGGAAAAGAGGCGAACCTCTTTCGCGCCTCAGGGAAAGTGATGTTTTCTGTTAAAGGGGTCCTGAAATACCTTCCGTCGATGCATGGATATACATGTAACCAAATAAGACAATGTATTAGCAATCTCCTCCCGCAAGAATTTTGTTAAAGCGATGAGTATTAGCTGAGAAATCGTAAATCAAAAACCGCGCATTATCGTCGCGCCGCGTTTCCTCCTCTTTTCAACTGTTGACGGCGCGAGAGCACTCCCTCCCATGATGCTGCGCTAGTCAGCGGTGACGTACTTCCGCATTACGCTCCTCCGACTGCCGTCTGCTACGGGCAAGCTTTGTTGACACCATGAATTCCGCACTCCGCTCAAGGATGGATAAGCGAACGAAAAATCTGGCCGCATGTGTGCGGTGGCCTGGCCTTGCCCTTTCACGGTGTGCGTTGCTGCAGTGCAGCACGTGACTTTTAATCGGCGGCGAACTCGCAGCCGCTGGGGAGGATCTTGCGCTCGGTCCCTTTCATGCACCGCGCACTGTTTATCCAAAAAGCGCCGTATCAGATGTGGCCCCGCTGATGCCGGGTCTTATTTTGCGGTGGTGGTAATTCCTGCCGGCGCCATGCGAAAAAGACATTTTAAACCGATACAGAACCCGTGCACAAAACGCTTCAATCATGTGACCAGTTCAGCTTGGGGCGACGCGTGGTGGAGAGCGGCAACGTTGGCAAAACATGCTCCGGCGCGGCTCTGAGCTTTCTAGCGCTGGAGCGAGCGCCTTTCTTTGACGACCTCAAACATCGGTTGCCTTGGCAACAAGGCACAAACCGCCCCAGAAATCAGTTACGGTTGCGTGATCCCGGTTCAGCTCGGGGCCCCACCTCGCGACATGTGGGCACTGCAGGCGTGCCACTCACTCTCATTAGGAAGTGTGAGATGCGTTTGGCATTACAGGAGGCGATGGTGTGTGTGTTGTGGACGCCTTTGTTTCGCGATGAAATGCGACGTTGTGCTTCTGCGGGTGGATAGTGCTTCCCATGGTCTGGATTATCTTTCTCGAGCGACGTACGACTCAACCTCGCATGGGGTATGTGCAGTGTGCGTGGCTAAAAGCCATCTCGGCTTGCGCGCCTGGGTTAAGTGACTTGCTGTTCGTCCCCGCAAACCGCGCGCGAGGTGAGTGCCGAATTTACGACGGGCAGGAGGAGGCAACCCATCGTCTGTCAATCGCGGTTCAGACTTGCAACGCATGTTATGACGTTGTGTTCGTTCGAAACGCATCTCTGGATTGTTTTGAAGTGGAAAAAAATGTATCCGTTAAACCCGGGCATTCGGCTCAGGGCGTTCTCTGCGATTGCACGAAAGAAGTGCCACGGGGCTTCAACGCTTTCTTTATGGAACGTACTCCGGTAAGAGAATATCCATGTCGTGTTATGGCCGTGTTGCATTCAATACGAACGGTTAAGCGTTTGTTTACACTTGTTTCGTTTGTCGTAAAATGTTCAAGCACTCCGAAACTCCCCTGGCAGATCAGCCGGCGAGTCGACGCTGAGCAGACGACTCATCTCTTTGCCGGAAGTGCGTGAAAAAGCCGCCCAATAGCAGGGTGTCTAGCTCATGACGAACATCTGGGAATCGATGATGCAGACATGTGAAGATGGCGGCGTCCAAAAACACGAAGGAAAGGGTGAGAAAAAAGCGACAAACTTTGCAACAGAAGTGTGAGCTTTCCGCTGCGCGTAAAAGAGTAATACTTGGCCCAGATGACCTTGACGACCCAATCTAACGATGGCGCTACTTCATTTAGTATGCTCAAAATGCCTTTCAGGGCCCCTTTAACTTTACGTTCATGATTTTTTTTCTCTCGTTGAAACTTTTCACAAGCGCGAGAGTATGCTGCATGTGGACCCTGGCAATTCGGGCAGGTAAGGTTGGTTTCAGTGCAGTTGTCGGATAGATGATCATGCTGGCCACATTTTGCGCATGTTGTTCTGCCACGACAGGAGTTGGTACCATCCCCGAACCTCTGGCACTTGAAACAGCACCGCGGGTTCGGTATGTATGGCCGGATAGAACAACGAATGAAACCTGCGTTGACATGCTCTGGCAGTGTGTAGCGGTCGAAAGTCAGAATCAGATGTTTGTTGGCTATTTCTTTGTTGTCTCTCCAAATGAAGATGCGCCTTACTGCTGTCACGCCTTGCTCTTTTAGGCCTTCGAGCAGATCGGTCTCTGTCTCGGTTAGGAGATCTGACTCAGATATCACACCCTGGGAGCTGTTGAGGCTGCGGTGGGGTGTGACTCTGATATCAAGGTCTGCCATGCGGGTTTGGCTGATGAGAGTTGTCGTTTGCTGCTGCTTATTGACCTCAACTAAGACCTCACCGGTTCTTAGTTTTTTAGCATTGTACCTCTTTCCAAGGATGGCTTCAAGAAACTTCGATACAAGGAATACGGATTGTGAAGAAAGAGGCTTGGATTTCTCAACAGATTCAACTATCAGAAAACGAAGGTAGTTGTCGGGTTTCGGGGAGTTGATGGCAGGAAGAGGTGGGAAAGATGCTTCGGTGACGACCCTTTTCAGGGTCCGATCATGTTTGGAGGAGGTTTTTAAATTTACCATATGGCATATGAAAAAGCAGGGGACGGGGGTACTTCCTTCGCTCCGGTTACCCTGATACCGAGAGAGGTCCCGGAGCTCCATGCCTGGTAAACTGACAGGGAGCCCATTCGCCGGAGCTTGACCTGGGCTCCGACGGCCACCGTTTGAGGTTTCTACCCTTCACCTTAAAAACACATCACCACGGTAGGTCACAGCTGATGTTGGGGGGCTCGGGGTCCGCGGAATCGCCAGTACCGTCAACAAGATTACTCAAGGTGCCCTGTGCGGGGGCCAGCCGGTAAAGAAGCGTCTCTTTCGTTCACCTGGACATTGATACTTTCGCGCACAGTGCCATTAAGACGAGCTTAGGTTCTTCGATACTGTGCTCGGACCACGGGGTACTTTCGATAACACTACCCCTGCGGTCAAAGTGAGTGATTTTGACTGAAAAACGGAAGAAATTCGGAGAATTATCAACTAATGCATAGCATTCTCATGCCGCTTGTCCTAAGTGTGATTTTTTTCCAGCCAATTTTTGGGGTTTTTGTTAATCCTGACCGACCAATTATGTTCATTTACGTTATTATAACGGTGATATTTGAAACTTTCGGAAATCTGCAATATTGTGGAAATACAGCGCGTTAGACGGTTGGATATTTTCCGTAATTGTTTTATATGTTTCTTAGATTTTTAGATTTTCAAAATTTCGTTGGACCAATTATCTTCATTTACGCTATTATAACGCTTACAGGTGGAACTCTCGCGAAATCTGCAATAATGTGGAGTTCCAGAGCGTTACACGGTCCTGGCTGAGAGGGGGGAGGCGGCGGCACTCGGCACAGAATGCTACGCATTAAAAGACAGTGGTTTATGCGTTTCGCGTTGGGGACATCTGGTTTATGATGCCACGCCGATCCCGCTTAACCGAACACGAAGCAACGCGCTTACATAAATTTGACATTAACTAAAATTGTGTCTGCAGTCGCGTGCATTCCGATCAGCGTATATTCCAGCGGCAACACAGCCATTGTGACCATCGTTAGAAAGTGGCAATGACCTCGCAGCTCCGTTATTTATACGAATTCTAGGGTGGAATGGCATTCAATTTTTGTGTTCTTTTCCTCGCGATGCACGCCGTCTAGTACGTTCCAGAAAAATGAGGTGAATTGAAGTGAATATACTTTAATTAGAAAAACAAACCTGCCGGTATAATAAATTCAATTGTAAAAGCGCTCTGAGTCACTGTGCATTCTCTCCCTAGGGCACCGCTGTTGTTTTTCCGTAGTGTTTACTTTCTCGAAGAACCGCAGCTGCTCAGGCTTCTACTTCGGAAAAGAGGAGTACACTCACGCGAAACAACAGACAGCGAAAAACTCGATCGTTATTGCACCTGTGGGAATATTTGCAGTCGCTTTAATTGGAGCTGAGCACATAGCCCAAATTCTAACAGCCAGGCAGTCAAATACCTGTGCCTCCCTTCTTTCGCGGCGCAAGCACGGATACGGTACTCCGCACTTTGATGAAGATAATTATTGGTCTCGCTCAAAAGGAAAAAAATTGCAAGGAACAGAGGTGATATCCAAGGTGAGCACTGGTTGCCATTGCAGGAAGAAATTGTGTGACGACAATCAATACGCTCGCTTCGAGACAAAGAAACAATTGCAGGGATGCTTCAAACTTTCTATGAATGTAGAGACAAAAATCACGGCGCCTTCGTGTAACGACAAAGATGGTTGAAACGGGAAGCTTTCTTCAATCACAAACCGAGACGAATCAAAGTTTAATCTTCTGAGGTATTCGTCCGTTCATTGTCTGAATTATGATGCCCTTGAAGTGATGGCCCGCACTAACTAGGGGGATCGCTCCGGGATAGATGTTGACTGCTAAACTGCGCTTGATGATCCATTGTGGAAACTCATTGTGTAATTTGGCTTCCCTTCAGTGCGTTTCTGGTTGTAATGACTTGGATTTGGAGCTTTGACTTTGGACGTTGAAGGCATTCGCTTTCGACCCGAGAAAGCTACGCGCTTCAACCCTCTTTCACTTCCCCCACGATAATCAACATCGTCAGAAAAATTTGGCTTTTCTTCGGGGATGCCACCACGTGAAAGAAGGCAAGCTCCGGTTTAAAATATCCACTCCTTCGACCGTGTAACAATGGCGCCATCGGATACACGTCGGCTTCATAACGCGAGGGACCCAGGTTCTACTCCAACCACGGGAAGCGGTTTTTTCTTTAGGTGCTTGTGTAACTTTGGCTTTTCCGTACTGCGCTTTTCCACGTGCCGTACCCCACCAGCGAGGCGCAGCAAGCTGCGCTTTGAAAGCCTATTTTATGGACCTTTCTGTTCAACTTTGCGGCTTCACCCGTCACCACTTGGCCAACTCCCTGGGCCGCACCATGCGGAGTTTGTTGCGCTCGCTCGCCAACGCCAGGAGACCCTGTTCACCTCCGTTCGTGGTTTAATTGCACGTAAGACAGCAACCTAGCCCCTTTCCGGACTGCTGCTGACATTTCCCGGCGCGCGCGCGGTTCCCACCCACGCTATTGAGCGACCAAGCGCGCACCGTCAATTTGTGTTTCTTTTCCACTCTTGGCGCCATTCGGCCCCTATTAAAAGTACAGTCGAAAGCCACTGCATCGAACGCTTGCACTACAAAATAACCTCTACAACCAAGCATGACATAGGGCCGTGCCCGATATGCATGTTTCCTGTGTATTGGGAACGCCACTATAGCGGGGACCACTGCAGCGAATTGGCCGGTTTAACAAAGAAATCAATCCCTTCCCAATCGCTGAATTGTTTCATAACGAATGCGTATAGCCTCACACGTGGTAAGGCGGAGCTGATAGGTGAGCCGCCGACCGCGGGTCATTCAGTTTTGTAGCGGAGATGCTGAAATCGATAAACGCGTACAGCTCGTGTTGCTGCGTAGCATCCGTGGAAGACGAGGTCCTGGTTTGCTCGTACCTGACCACTGATGATATCGTGGATTACATCATAGAAAAAAGGGGCGCAACAAACAATAAGACGAGCAGTGATAAAGAACTTTCAAAGGAGCCAAGCATTACGACTACCCGCAAAGGGGCAGCGGCATTTTACGAGTTGCAGATATGTACCTCGCCAGTACTTGACCTCGCGCCGCAGCACGCCGTCAACCTCGACAGCATCGGGTCGCCGATGGTTGCGCATTTAGTACGTCTCACTAGTGTGCAGGAGAAAATTGTTGAATTTTTTCTCGACTGTTGCGGTTTAAATCTGATCATCAATGTTTCTGTTAGTATGATGCCCTTTTTTAGAGCGGTTCAGTAAAGCGGAAGACGCTGATAACGAAGTGACGTGTATACCGAACAATTACTGCTGTCCCACAAGCTTCGTTGTACAGGCGTTTGACTGAACCACAAAATCCGTTTTTTTATATTTCTATTATCCGTCGGTGTAGATTAGTGGACATGGGATTCGCCCGTCTCCGTGCGTCCGCGGTTTTGATTACAGTTCTAGCCACTGTCTTTTCGTCATCTTTGTGCTGCTTTTTCCAGATATTCGATGTATGAATAAATAAATGAATTTATTGTATTGAAGCCTTAAAGGAAACACCACTAGACAGCGTAATTTTTCACACGTAGGAGTTCACACCGCATTGCCTGGTGGCGTAAGGGTCGGGAAGGGCGTGATGGGCAGAGAGCAGAGAGAAAGAGGAGAAATGGAATAAAAATTGGATAAAAAGAAGGAATGAGAACAACAACGGATGTAGACAATGCCAGTTTCCCTGCCTTGTGATAAAAAGATTGCCTTTGCTGGTAAATCCCGACGTGCGAGCTGTACGCCACTATCGCGGCAATATGTCTGATCTCTTAGGTAGGGTATGCTGCCTTACTTTAATACTCTAAGAGAGGGAACCTAATACCGCAACCTAAACTGAATATGACCAACAATTTATTTAATAATTTCTATCTATACCAATACTATTAGCATCAGTGTTAAAAAAACATGACTTCGAATTACTTTTCTTAGCGTATCATCGAAGAATCATATGCCTTAGTTTATTTCATAAGCTGTTTTATCACATACAGCTACTCAATAACTCACTCAGCGTTGTGGTATATGTGTCGTCGTCTACCAAAGCGCCGCCTCACCTGCTGCCCCTCTTGCGCGCTTTAATGGTGCGCACGTACTAGAGAAGCTTTATCCAGATGCGTGCCCCAGACACTGTTTCTTTCTTCGCCTGTTGTTCTCTCTGCGTGTACCTCTCTGCCAACTTTCTTTTAGGTGCAGAGCACTTCAAAGACTCGCCTTGCCGTCTAACTCGCTCTAACGGTCACTGTCAAGCGACTGTCGGAATCAGGCGGCGCAGCGAGATAACGGACCCAAGAAGAGCCCGGCGTACCTGCCCTAGGACGTCCCGCCGCGTCTTCGAAAGCCAAGCGGTTTATATAGTCATAAGCACTCGAAACTCGGGGAGTCGTGGCTCGATTCCGGGCACAGCCGTGTCAATGGAACTTTTTCTGGCGATGCCATTTCCGTGACAGACGTGACGCTTGTGAGATCTTGGTGTGCCCGGGCATAAAACATTTTCGTGTTCCATTGGCACGGCTGTGCCCAGAATTGAGCTACCAACTCTCTCGCCGCAACCGTAGGTACCCAGCGTTCTGCCCATTGCGCTAGGAATTCAAGCGCAAGTAGGTCTACGAACATGCTTTATATATTTCCCACTACTTTCTTCATTTAGATGCCGTCTAGGAGAAGTGAAGTGAAGTAGTTCATCAAGGTAATAGTGAGCGCCGACAGTTTGGTGCTTCGATGCCAGCGTCTTCGTGTACGCGGGACGCGGGTGAATTGAGGCTTCCTCCGCCACCTACAGCTTTCGGTTTCGGTTCCGTTTCGTTCGCATGGTTTTCGAGGGGCTGTGGTTTCAATCGGATTTACGCAATGTTCCGGGGCGTGCAATCCAGCGTCTAACGTTGATGCATCTAACGGTGCAATACCGACGTAATATACATAGCAATCTGCAAGTTCATATGGATGCACAGTAAATGCTCCTGTGAAGGCACACTTCACGTTCCTGTTTCACCGATTCCTATGAAAGAGGCATCAACGACGGTTATTTCTAGTATATTCTTCAACGAGCAACATAGTCAGCACGGTTCCCCGTTAGTTGCTTGTTGTTCGGACATGGACCGTTACCTCCGATGAAAAAACAATACTCCTTCGGCAGGAATACGTCTGTCTGTCTGTCTGTCTGTCTGTATATGTATGTATGTATGTATGTATGTATGTATGTATGTATGTATGTATGTATGTATGTATGTATGTATGTATGTATGTATGTATGTATGTATGTATGTATGTATGTATGTATGTATGTATGTACGTACGTACGTACTATTACGAGCAATATGAACGGGAACACAGGAACGCGCATAAAACACCCTCAGACCCAGCTGTGAGTGATACGCAGCGGCCGCCGTCGGAAACAAAGTGGAAAGGGGGATGCTGTTCTAACAACTGTTGCCATCCCCGCCGTTCGTCTTATCAGCTGTCGGACGATACCATAATATCGGCGAAATGACGTAAGCTGCTGCTTTGTAGAAATGCCAGCGTGGTGGGAGTGCCAACAGTTAGTGTAAGAGCGCCCTCCTTTCCCTTTTGGTTTTCACAGCGCCATCCGAGTATCGCTCCGAGTCTGTTTCGAGGCCGTTTGCCACGCGTTCCTGCGTTCCCTTTCATATTGCTCATTATAGTGCGTGCGTGCGTGCGTGCGTGCGTATGTATGTATGTATGTATGTATGTATGTATGTATGTATGTATGTATGTATGTATGTATGTATGTATGTATGTATGTATGTATGTATGTATGTATGTATGTATGTATGTATGTATGTATGTATGTATGTATGTATGTATGTATGTATGTATGTATGTGCGTGTGCGTGTGCGTGCATGCGTGTGTGTGGTTTTTCCGCGTGTGTACCCTCGCGTTGCATGTTTTGTTGTGTTATCCTTCGGTCCGTCTACCTGTCTGTGCCGCTACTGACGTTAGCGCTGGTCTAATGGATTGTTCCTGCGTTTCCACTTCAAGGCTTGCCGTCGCACATGATGAAAGAACCTCTTAATGATCCTCGGAGTTGCGACGTCCTTTAATAAAGCGTGTAAGAAAAAACAGCCAGTTTCATTTTCTTTCTCCTCTCTCCTCTTCCTGCCCTTTCAGTGTGTGTCTCAATATATTTCTATCCACTGTATTTGATGAACTGATTTGTTAGTGTTACCGCAGGGCTCCACACTACGTATCCTCCCTAACCCTATAACCTTTATTACTAATTTCTGGCTGCCAAATTACTATAAGCAAAGTGGACGCAGAGTTAAAGAACAAATTTCACTTCCATCATCAACGCTGCTCTTTCAGAAGCATAGCTAACTGTGTAGTAGAGTGTACAAAAAAGCGGTTCAAATGAACAACTTCCTGCCTTCTCCAATGCGTTCGCTAGTTTGCCTGCGAAACAAGAAAAAGCGACGTTTGCTTCCTTTTCAGGGCTCTTAATGGGCCTGACAGTTTACCCTAACTAGGCTTTCATTAACAGTGTTTTTTAATTATTGTCGTAACACCATTACATAAATAAATATTTCTAAATTCAATATGAAGTGAGTCGTGAGTTTCATGGCACTCGCAAGAAGCCCAGGGCTTGTGGTGGTGTATATTATGTTTGCGGCGACTGTTCTACCCTGTCCAAAAGGCGGTGAAAGGTTCAAAAATCTCCCTTCTTGATGTTTCGATCGTGGTCTGTACTAATGAATGTCGATGCAAGTTCCTAACATTAGTTAAAGAGCTCAAGAATATTCGTACTCACGACACATGAATAATACAAACAGCAATTTTAGAATGTTCGCTTACGTAGTTTCTTACGGGGAGGAAAATTAGCTTATCTGTGTGGGCGGAGCGTCGGCTGCGTAAATATGAGGAGTAAAAAATATTTAATTGCAAAATTGTTGCAAACATAAGTCAGTCATGATAAAATATTGCCTCAATGCAATCACAACCCAAATTAGGTTCAGCTTCCATCTTCCTAGACAAATGAAATTATTTAATAAAAAGTGGAAGATCCTGCCCAAATTAAGTCAGAAGTCTACGTTGTCTTGCTTTACAAGCTGAACTGCCTTACACTTAAATTATTGTTCGTTAAAATTTAAAAATTTAATGAGCATTACATGTTGTGCACAGATTATTCAGTCGATGACCGATGCAAAAGTCAGTGACTGGTAGATCTCTAACCGGAAGAAAATTTTGCTTTCACGTGGGAGCAGCGACTGCGATAAAAATGTTCCTCGGAACACATCGATTTAAAGGCGGGAGCGTAACCAAAGTTTACGGAGATAAAAACTTATTAGCATGCAAGAAAGGCAACAATTACAACCATGGCCCGTGTTTTCCGCTGTCCCTCCCTCCCTTCCTTTTTTTTCTCTCTCTCTCTACCGGTCGGGCGGTGCGCGAGTGCGTGTACGTGTGTGCGTGCGTGCGAAATACCAGTTAAAATCGTAACTATGCTATCTAAATGTAACCAAAAAGATAAAAAAATGTCCACACCCGGTTCCAGTCACGACACAGGATGTTAAAGCGAGCGTGATTGGTCTAAACAAGTGTTATCAGGACAGGGCCAGCGATAGGCGTATCGGCACACTCGCCAGCAAAAAACACAAGAAATGAAGCATAGGTGACTGTGCATTTAAAGGAAGGTGAAACCCCCCGTAAAATTGAAGTTGAACGGTGTAAAATACAAAAGCACGGTGCTTCAAGCAAGAAATGCAAGCGTAGTCAACTTAACGACCTACGTAGTGGGGGAACTATACCAAACAAATTGAAACGGACACCCTGTGGGACAAATGCGCTTGTTAAATTGTAATGAAAGCAATTAAAAAGCCGTGCGATTGGGCCTTCTATTCCGACGTGCATCCAACTGGCTCATTTCATTTATAAACACACTGGTGAAAAGGAGCAAAAAGGCTGACTGTGAGCATCTAATTACGCTGCAAAAACTAGCCGGATTTCTATCTCTTTACAAATGGCGTAAGCTGCTGAAATCGGCTTGGTAATTACTTTCCACACAGACAGTATGCATTACGTGAGCATAGAAAATTCGGAACGGATGAGAGAATTTTTTCTTGCTGCTAGATTTAATCTTGTTTGTTTAAAGGCTTAAGTTCTGCGCGGCGTACAGTAATTTAATCTTTCAGCGGGGTGAATGCGTAATGAATGATTGAACAAAGCGGTGCTGCACATGAACAACGGAGATGTTTTGCCAGAGGCTTAACATTTTGGTTCCGACGAGCAATAAAAAAAGCCGAAAATACAGGCTAAAAAAACCGAAACGAGAGCATAAAGCACGTTTCTGAAGACTGAAAAGTATCAAAAAGCGTAAAAATTGGAAAGCTGAACGGCGTTACGGTCGAAATCAGCATGATGCCCCTGGTCAACCCTAAGAACAAATTAGGGTTTCCAAACTTTTTCACGTCAACAAGATAGGAAGCACATATGGGCGCTTATTTTGTTTAAGTGCAATGGAGATGTTTAGAATACAAGGAATAATTGTTTCAAGACCACCAAAGGGAAGCCAGCCGTCAGCAACCTCGACATCCGGAAGACGAAACTTTCATGAAGTCTGTGGTGGCTGGACTACATAAGCGCTCCTTGAAGACATACCATGTGCCCCGCCCTTTTGTCCCGTTGTGAGTGTGCGGACTCATAGAGCAACAAACCTTTGCGTACCCTTGGCCCGTAAAGCCAAAAAATGGTCTAACAACTGCGGACAATCAACGCGTGGCATTTCATGAGTAAACGTAGGGCCTTCCACCACTCGCCGAAATACTTCTAACATATTGTTAACCTTTACAATTTGGTTAGGAACAACAGTTGCATCTAACAACGATATAGTTTCTAAAGAAATCAAGAAGTTGTCAACATATCTAAAATCCTTTAGTACCTTTCGTTGGAGATCATGCTCCTACATGTCGATTGAAGCGGGCCAACAACATTTCGCAGAGAAATGGTGCCAGGCGTGCTCCGGTACACACCCCTCTACGTTTCACGAACAATTTATCCAGGAATGAAACAAACGTGGGCCGTTGATAAACTTCAGACCGTATCATGAAGTTATCTAACCTCATACCGCAGGAGACTACTTTCCCCTGCGGGGTTTCAGAGCATTAATGTACCTCCTCCGCTCGCTGTATTTACCCTTTATCACCCTCTAACTTTCATACCGAGGGTTCTTTATTGGGTCACTTACAGACATCGCTACAAGCTTTGCTTTTCTTGGCATACAATTTTCACTTTTCTCTCCCAACGTAACTACACTTTGATGAGATCTATCACTCGTCCTAACTCGTCTCTTTCTTGCAACCCTTTGACCATAAATACTTCAGAGAAAGAAATAGGCGTAGCAATGCAAGTTACCCTTTTTTGGAAGCGAAAAAAATTAACTGAGGTGCTGCAGGGGTTGTGCTACAGGTACATAGAAAGAATTCCCCACTTTACCCGAACCTGCCGTGGTGACTCAGTGGATAAGGCGTTGTTCTGCTGAGCACGAGGACGCGGGTTGGATTCCCGGCCGTGGCGGCCGCTTTTCTTGTGGTGGCGAAAACCAAAAACGCCCGTGTGTACGAGATTTCCCCATACGTTGACGATCCCCAGGCGGTCAAAATTAATCCGTAGCCCTCCACTACAACTCGCCTCAACGCCTGCGTTGTGTCGGCGCGTTAAACCCTATACAATTATTTAAATTTATCTAGCCCACCCACACAGGGACTAACGCTAGCAGCGGTACACGGGCAATGAGGCATCAAACCTACAGATATAGAATGGCGTGCTCTGTAAAATCCTGCGTCGCGGGATTGCTGGTGTAGGACGCACTTCACGTACTATGAGGGAAAGAAATTAAAGGCACGTTCAGGTGCCGTAATAACTAATTAGAACAAGGATTTGTGAATATCACAAATAGTTGTCTTACTGGCTTTATAACAGGTATCACCGGTTTCCAGGAAGCTTTTTAATCATTCAATTAGTTATTTTCAATTACTTCAATTGGTCCTATTATTTCTTAGAAAGTTCAAGCTGACGGTGTTTACAGAGAAATACAAGAAAAATATAAGGTTTTATCGCCTTGTTCATAAACCGCCTCCATCTTCTTAGGTTTCCCGAGTAGCCTGCAAACGAAGTGCAAAAAGAAAATGACTTCCACCCGAAGCTGCTGGGGAGAAAACTTTGGATATAGAGAAGAGAAACCCTTTCAAGTACTCCTTTTCTGCCTAGACACCATTTTGACGGGTTTGGCCGAGACTGTGCAAACACACACCCACACACACACCTCTAGTCCCTAATAATCCATAGGAGGAGAGGCCCTTGTGAGGATAGCCGCAGAGTTAGTTTATTTGTTTTGGCAGCTATCCGGCAAGAATATCCTCTTCGGTGTGGGCAATACAGATTCGGGCCGCCTGTACCGGTAAGGTCCACTGCTTTTTTACGAGTTCCCATAGAAGGAGCCTATATGGCCGCCCTGGCCGTAACAGACACGTGGAGAATAGAATGTCCGGTCTAGACATGCGTAAGCGAGTAATAAAGAGGGAATGAAGTATATGGGAAAGAAGCCATAGAACGCGCCGCTCAATACGAGACCGCGGTCTCAACATCGAAACGGTGGGAGTGTAGAGGCCGCTAAAAATATGAATATCAAATATGGTTTTTCACACACGCGGGTGCGGTAAAAGGAAATGAATGCAGTAGGTGTCTTCCATCGATGGTGTCGGAAGACCCCCTTTGGGCTGAAGGCCTAACTTTTCTTAGTAATATTTAACGTATAAAGTTAGTTGCCTGTAGATGCTTTACACGCCGACGGAATACCTGGGCCCTGCACTCTTAAAAAATAAGGTAGCGGAATTTATTAACAGGACACTCACCAGTTACATGTCATGGCATCCACTGGGTAACTAGTAACTAGGGGTAGTAAATGTTGCACAAGCATGTCTACTAACTGCAGCAGGAAGTAAGCGCACCCGCCGCGGTGACTCAGTGGTTAAGACGTCCTCCAGCAGAGCCCAAGGACGCGGGTTCGATTTCCGGCCGCGGCGGCCGCTTTTCTGATTGAGGCGAAAACCGAAAATGCCCGTGGGTTCAAGACTTCGGCGCACGCTAAACATACCTATAGGTGGCCAAAATTTATCCAGAGCCCTCCCCTACGGCGCACCTCCTCGCCCGTGTAGCCTCGGTGCGTCAAACCCCACAATCAATCAATCAGGTAGTAAGCGAAATTACCTTCACCAGGAATGTCCTAGTCAGTAGCACTCCTCTCCGCTGCATGCTTTTACTAATTGGCAATGCATAACCTAGTAAAAAGCTGCATTAAAATAATGTGGACTGGCTGAGCACGCAGCACGACATAAAGACGCATTCAACACGCACATATCACACTTAGACAAATAGGTAGCTACGTTATACTGGCTATCCCCGTGCACCCACACGGGGATATCCAGTATAATGTAGCTACCTTAGAAGTACCCCTGCTTTTTTTGCTTTTAGAGCTATCAGCGGAAAGCCTTCTGATAGTGTCGGTAGGCGTGTCTCACAAATCAAATATTGTAGCGATAATCTTGTAATTGTGCTTTTTAATATCAGCGCATGTGGATTTCCAAAAATCTTTTTAATCGTGAGATGGAGTGGGAAAAGTGTTAAAGTTATGGTTCAAATGTGTGTGCGTATTTCAATGGTTCAAATGTTCAAAGTTTCAATGGTTCAAATGTGTGTGCGTGCGGGCTGGTGTAGGCGTCTGGGTTTATTCCAGCGTTTGTGCTGGCATACGTGTCTCTGAGCTCAGCCCTAATGGCGACGCAATAACCGCGTACTCCGGGAATGTCATCCTTTCTCATTTGAGCGAAGCACTACAGCGAAAGTCTGGTTTAAAGTGCTGGGTCTGCAAAGTTATACTTCTCAAGGCTTAGGACCCTTCACCTCCCTTACTTCGCCCTTCACCCTTAAGACAATTTTTTCTCGGCTCTTGACAGCTGCGCTGTTTTCGAAGTGTTAAAACGCCCTAAGTTCAATGAATGGGTACTC
>NW_027526361.1:73167629-73422714 GCF_048455015.1 Haemaphysalis longicornis | reverse complement strand
TACCTGAGTGCACAACTTGTTAAATTTTATCATGATGATGTCTCTGTACTTTGGAACTCTTTCAAAAGCATGTGTTATTTTTGCCTAGATCATTTCATACCCACCAAAACCAAGAAAACTAACAAATTCAGCCCCTGTATCAATCCAAAGATAATTCACTTAAAGCGCAAAGTTAAGCGCTTGCGATCTAAGCGTTGTGCCCCTTCTCAACTTCACCAAGTCCGCTCTGCGCTTGCGCAAGAGATCCGTCAGGCCAAGAGGTTTTATTTTAATAATACCCTGCCCAATTTCATATAAGAGGACCCCCAGAAATTTTGGAGCTTTATCAGCGAACGTAAAAAGATTTATAAGATTTCGCACAACGGAGCATTGTTAGATAACCCCTCGGATATCGCTTGCCAGTTTAACCGATACTTTCACAGCGTCTTTTCTAGCTCTGGTGTACATCCTTCAATTAATTCCAGTTCCCCAGATATTAACGTGGTGTATTACGATGGCGTTCTTACCATGCTCCTCAATTTAAAACTAAAATCTTCTCCAGGACCCGATGGTTTACCTTACGCTTTCTTGCGTCGTTATGCTGAACCCTTAGCCAATTTCCTCGTTATTGTTTTTCAGGCGTCCATTAGATCTGCTATTATACCTCAGGATGTTTAAGTGGCGCGTGTTGTTGCTATCTTTAAAAAGGTGACCCTCTTTCTTTCGCTAACTATCGTCCAATTTCTATTCTGTCGTCCTATGGAAACTTCTAGAGCATATAGTAGCAACTCTTATCTTAAATTTTCTTGACGAACACCAGATTCTATCTCCACTGCAACATGGTTTTAGGAAAAGATTTTCAACCACAACTCAATTATGTTCAATTGTTCATTCTTTTGCTTCAAGACTTGATGATGGCGGGCAGGTAGATGTAATTTTTTTACACTTCACCAAAGCGTTTGATTTAGTACCGCATCATACATTAATTCACAAACTGCATCTCATCGGGCTTCCTTCTTTTCTTGTAGCATGGGTTTCCGATTATTTATCTAATCGAAGCCAATATGTAGACATTGATGGTTCTGTTTCTAGCACTCTTCCAGTCACCTCCGGAGTCCCACAGGGTAGCGTTCTTGGCCCCTTACTTTTCCTAATTTACTGTAATGATATTGTCTCAGTAATCGAAGAACCCGTTCATATTCGACTTTTCGCCGACGATTGCGTTATCTTTAATAATATTCATTCTATTAGTGACCAGGAAGCTCTAAACTCCTCTCTTGCTGCAATCCTCTCCTGGAGCATTGAATGGGGCATTGTACTAAACCCGGATAAAATCGTCTCCCTCCGCATCACCAATAAACAAAATTCTCACGAATTTTCGTACTCTCTTGCAGGAAATTCCTTAAACCAAGTTCAGGAATACAAATATTTGGGCATAACTTTAACAAATAATTTAAGCTGGAACGCACATGTTACTAAAGTTTCTTCCTCTTCCTTTCAATTATGTTTACTTCGGCATAAGCTTCGAGACGCTCCCACTAATGTTCAACTACTTGCATGCACAACGCTAATTAGACCTAAACTACAATATGCTTGCGCTGTTTGGGACCCTCATACAACAAAGAATATTGACTTATTAGAAAAGATCCAAAGGAGAGCTATTCGGTTTGTTTATTCAAAATTTCATCGCACAGATTCTGTTTCCGAGCTCAAGCGTGACAACGGAATTCCAACCTTGCAGTCCAGAAGACAGTTTCTCCGCCTTAAATTATTGTATTCACTTTATCACCGCAAACTTGCTTTAGACTGTAGTTCTTTCTTGAAACCCCTTGCTACTCGCCGTACTCGTCATTCCCATTCTCTGTCCTTAACCCCAATCTTCGCTTCCACCAATCTGTGTAAATTTTCCTTTTTTCCCCGCACAATTAATGATTGGAACAATACACCCGAAAATTGTCTAAACTCTCTTGGTTCATTCGAGGCAAATGTTTAGTTGTGCCTTTGTAGTTGCCTCTAGCATTTACTATTTTATACTTCAGTTCTTGTTTCTGCTCTTTGCTGTTTACTGTTTGTATTTGGTTGATACTGTTACCACATTATGCCCCTCCTGCTTGGGCCTACATGACCTGCAGTATGTTCCTAAATAAATAAAATAAATAAATATTGGTACAGTAACTGAACTGAACTACGCGGAGTATTACTACACGCAATATTACCACACGTCATTTGACAGCACAAGAACTGAGTGAAAGGAAGCCGTGAAATAATACACATTATACATTGGTATTTTTGCTCAAAGCATTAGTAAATTTCATGGTATTCGGTTCAGTAACAATGTTTGATGGTAGAATATTCCAGTCAATTGTGGCACGACGAACAAATGATTCGGAAAAAGCAAGGGTACGACATGTGATGCGTTTGATTTTGCATGAATGATCTCGACGCGGAAAAATGGCTGCGGGTTCACAGATACATTCGTGACGAAGGGACGCATGGTAGTATAGTTTATGAAATAACGTTAAGCGAGACATGTTGTGACGATGCAATAAGGCTTCGAGTTCCACACGATTTTTAATGCTGTTACGCTAGTATAGGGTGAGTACTCAGAAAAGATGAAGCGGACAGCGCGGTTTTGCAAGGCTTCTATGTCATTTATTAGATATGCCTGATGATAGTCCGAAATGGCTGATGCGTACTCTAGTTTAGGGCGTATTAGTGTAATATATGCTAACTTACGTAAACGCGCGGGAGCATGTCCGAGGTTACGTTTTAGGAAACCAAGTGAACGGTTAGCAGACGCGAGGATATGGTTTATGTGAGTATTCCATGTCAAGTTACTGGTTAGATGTACTCCAAGGTATTTTTAAGGGGAAGTTCTCTGCACGAGGCTGTCATTTAATATATAAGTTGCTGAATTTTGGGAGGCATGACTAGTAAAGAACACTACTTTTGTTTTAGCAAGGTTTAGAGGCATTAGCCAGGTTGAGCACCATGTGTTAATAGTGTTTAGGTCAGATTGAAGGATGTCGGGGTCATGGCTAGATTGAATTTTACGGTCTACCCGCCGCGGTGGCTCAGTGGCTAAGGCGTTCCGCTGCTGAGCCCCAGGTCGTGGGTTTGATTCCGGGCCGTGGCAGCCGCTTTTATGATGGAGGCGAACAGAAAAAACGTCCGTGTGTACGAGATTTCGGTGCGCGTTAAAGATCCTCAGGTGGGTCCAAATTATTCCAGAGCCCTCCACTACGGCGCGCTTCTTTGCCTTCGTTGCGTCGGTACGTTAAAACCCACAATCAGTCAATTTTACGGTATAATACGCAGTCATCCGCAAAACGCCTGATTTTATATTTAATGCACTCTGGTAAATCATTAATATCAACTAGAAAAAGCAAGGGCATTTCGGCGATACAGCATATTACCCCACAGAGGGACTGCGAGCATACACTTGTAGAGATCCACTCGCGCTCAACCAAGGAAAGGACCAACCTATTTATTCTTAACACCTACTGTCGCCCCTCGCGCAAGCAACCTGAAGTACAGGAAACTGTTCAGGAAGCCTTAGCGTTAGCAAGGAACCACCCCACACTTATACTGGGTGATTTTAATGCCCCACACCAGATGTGTGGGTAAAACAACAACACTAAGAAGGGACAGGCGGTAGTGAACGTACTCAACCTAAAACATCTCGTCCTACTTAAGGAGCCTGAGACCCCAGCCAGACTTGGCACCAGTAGGTCAAGAGACACGTGCCCAGACATCTCGTTGTTCGCAGGTTCACTCGACGTTTCGTGGATGACTACTGAAATTAACGTCGTATCAGACCACTGTATTATCCATCTTGTAGTTACAGGCAGAAATTATAAAGCCCAAATCGGTGCAGCCCGCATTACCGACTGGGACCGATTGCGCAAGACCTGAATATCTCTGAAGGAATGCACAGAACTCTCGTACCAGGATTGGGTGCGGCAGACCGTGTCAGACATGAAGATGCATATTCAAGTCATTGCCACCACATACCAGAATCCCGGTGTAGGCTCGAAACTTAACCACCAGTAAAGGCCCGTCAGTTTCACCAGAAGATGGAAAAAGCAGAAGCATAACCGCGAGCTCCACAAGAAAATAGCTGAGATAAACAAGCAAGCAGCAGATTATGCAGCAGCTCTTTGCAAAGGAAATTGGCTCAAGTTGTGTGATCGACTCCAGGGCACTCTATCAACGAGGAAGACCTGGCAGCTGCTGCGCCACTTTGTCAACCCGCTGAAGAGCAAAGGCGAATCATATTGTAACATTACCCGCACACTCAGTGCCTACCAGGAAACTACGGACCAACTTCTGCAAGATCTGGAACGAAAATACCTGAAGACGAAACGTAACTTCACCCCTCCTTCATACACTGGGAACCCGAACACGCCGAAGTCGACAAAAAGATAGAGCTCTACGAAGTTAAGGCACCCATCGCCGAAAGCAGAAAAGCAGCGCCCCAGTACTAGACCAGCGCACCTACAAGGTTCTGGCTAACATTGACGAGAAAGCCTTTGAAACTGTCACGGATCACTTCAACAATTTTTGAGCTGATGGGAAAGTTCCAGCACAATGAAAGACTGCGGAAATCCGGTTCATACCTAAACCGGGGAAGTCACCACACATCAAATACTTGCGACCAATTTCTCTTACGTCTTGCGTAGGCAAAATTGTGGAAAATATAATACTAAAGCGCCTTCAGAAACACCTGGACGAGACCAAGCAGATGCCGGAAACAACGTTCGGATTCAGAAGACATTTCGGGACCCATGATTTGCTAATGCAGCTGAAGGAGGAGATCCTCGTCCTCGCCACTCCTCACTCCCTGCGGGCCATCCTCGCAATTGATCTGAAGGGGGCCTTCGACAACGTGGCACACGAGGCAATTCTCCTGAAGCTGAACAACACAGGCTGCGGAAAAAAGACAAACGACAATATTGTCGACTTCCTGTCCAGCCGAAAAGCCATAATCAAGATCGGGACATCACCTCGGACCCCATCACCCTTGGCAGTGGGGGGTACTGGGGGACCCCTCAATGCTCAGTCCTGTATCCGCTACTGTTCAAAATTACCCATTTGGACCTGCCAGGGTGGCTGGAGACAGTACCGAACCGAAGACACGCTCTCTATGCAGACGATGTAACCCTGTGGACGGAACCGACTGATTAGGGGGTCTGCAGGACACTGCAACTCGCCGCCGATATGGTCAACCAGTATGCGAAGGAATGCAGATTGCCATGCTCACCCCAAAAGTCGGAACTTCTTGCGGCTCGACGCCTCCGCCGCAAACGAGAAAAAGATGACATCCAGGAGACCCTTGAGAAACAGTTCATCAAACCAGGCACATCACATAAAATTCTAGGCCTTCTGATACAATTGGACGCGAAGAATGACCAAATAATACAACGGCTTACAAAAACATCGGAACAGTTCTACACATGATCATAACAGTCACCAACCGGCACAGAAGCATGAAAGAAAAAGAGACACTTCGTCTCGTTCAGGCTTTCATCCTGTCAAGAATAATTTACTCACTGCCGTATGCAGTGCTAAATAAGAGAGAAACCGACAAACTTAACACCGTCAACAGAAAAGCAACAAAACAAGCTCTGGACCTTCCAATGAGCGTGTCCACAGACAGGCTAGCATTGGGCTACACAACGCAGTATGAGCTAATTGAAGGTCATCTGTTCAACCAATACCCTTGCCTTGCCCAAACACCAATGAGCCGGAAGGTCCTTGACCAATTAAAGGGGTCCTGAAATACCTTCCGCCGATGCATGGATGTACATGTACCCAAATAAAGCAATGTATTTGCAATCTCCTCCCGCAAGAATTTTGTTAAAGCGATGAGTATTAGCTGAGAAATCGTAAATCAAAAACCGCGCATTATCGTCGCTCCGCTTTTCCTCCTCCTTTCGACTTACTCTCCGCTGTTGACGGCGCGCGAGCTTTGCCTCCCATGATGCTGCGCTCCGCAGCGGTGACGTACTTCCGCTATTGCGCTGCTACGTCGTCTGCTACGGGCAAGCTTTGTTGACACCATGAATCCCGCACTTCGCTCAAGGCTGGAAAACCGAACGAGAAATCTGGCCGCATGTGTGCGGCGGCCTGGCCTTGCCCTTTCGCGGTGTTCGTTGGTGCAGTTGCTATCGGTGGCACGTGACTTTTTATCGGCGGCGAACTCGCAGCCGTACGGGGAAGATCGTGCGCTCGTTCCCTTTGATGCACCGACACTGTTTATCCAAAAAGTGCCGTATCAGATGTGGCCCCGCTGGTGCCGGGTCTTATTTTGCGGCGGTCGTAATTCCTGCCGGCGGCATGTGAAAAAGACAATTTAAATCGATACAGAACCCGTGCACAAAACCCTTCAATCATGTGGCCAGTTCAGCTTGGGGCGACGCGTGGTGGAGAGCGGCAACGTTGGCAAAGCATGCTCCACCGCGGCTCTGAGCTTTCTAGCGCTGGAGCGAGCGCCACTTCTTTGATATCTCAAACATCGGTTGCCTTGACAACAAGGCACAAACCACTGTAGAACTCAGTTACAGTTGCGTGTTCCCGGTTCAGCTGGGGGCCCCACCTCGCGACATGTTGGCACTGCAGGCGTACCACCCACTCCCATTGGGAAGTGCGAGATGCGTTTGACATTACAGGAGGCGATGGTGTGTGTGTGTTGTGGACGTCTTCGTTTCGCGATGCAATGCGACGTTGTGCTTCTGCGGGTGGATAGTGCTTCCCATGGTCTGTATTATCTTTCTCGAGCGACGTACGACTCAACTTCGCATGGGGTATGTGCAATGTGCGTGGCTAAAAGCCATCTCGGCTTGTGCGCCGGAGTTAAGTGACTTGCTGTTCGTCCCCGCAAACCGCGCGCGAGGTGAGTGCCGAAGTTACGACGGGCAGGAGGAGGCAACCCATCGTCTTTCAATCGCGGTTCAGACTTGCAACGCATGTTGTGATGTTGTGTTCGTTCGAAACCCATCTCTGGATTGTTTTGAAGTAGAATAAAATGTATGCGTCAAACCCGGGCATTCGGCTCAGGGCGTTCTCTGCGATTGCACGAAAGAAGTGCCACGGGGCTTCAACGCTTTCTTTACGGAACGTACTCAGGTAAGGGAATATCCATGTCGTGTTATGGCCGTGCTGCATTTAATACGAACGGTTAAACGTTTGTTTACACTTGTTTCGTTTGTCGTAAAATGTCCAAGCACTCCGGCACTCCGCCGGCAGATCAGCCGGCGAGCCGACGCTGAGCAGACGACTCATCTCGTTGCCGGAAGTGCGTGAAAAAGCCGCCCAATAGCAGGATGTCTAGCTCATGACGAACTTCTGGGAATCGATGATGTAGACATGTGAAGATGGCGGCGTCCAAAAACACGAAGGAAAGGGTGAGAAAAAAGCGACAAACTTTGCAACAAAAGTGTGAGCTTTCCGCTGCGCGTAAAAGAGTAATACTTGGCACAGATAACGTTGACAACCCAATCTAACGATTGCGCTAGTTCATTTAGTGTGCTCAAAACGCCTTTCAGGGCCCCTTTAAAACATGCCAGTTGGGTTCGCTGTCTCAACAAAGGAAATGCCGGAAAAATGGCAGAAGCACAGTACAGAAGAATACGCATCGTGTTCACCATCAGGGTAGGTGAGAAGCAAAAGCCAAATCTCTGGACAAAACATATGAATCTCTGCCCACAGTGGTCTACACAGATGCAGTCGCATACCACAAAAGACAAGCCGAAGTTGATGTAGTGACAACGAAAACAGCCCTCGCCGTAGGTGCAACCCTGCCGCGAACCTCAACAATACAACCGAAGAAATGGCCGTAGCCTTATCTCTATCGCCAACGAAGACAGCTGTCATAAATACTGACTCATAAGACGTATGCCGGAGTCTCACGTCGGGCTGGGTGGCTCCAATGACATACCCCATACTTTCAAGCAAGCCACCAGATAGGGTAGTCGAAGTGGTAATGGCGCCGCCCACTCCTCTATAGAGAGCAATGATCAAGCCCACCTCAAGGTCTGAGGTTTCGTCGACCAGGCCGCTGAGGGCTCATATGAACCTATGCCCTTCACGACGTACCAAGAAATTACAGACCACTAAAGACTCGTCCACAGAACCCTTCCATTCCCCTACCCACAACTAACAGACGCAAGAAAATATGCTCAGACTTGTGCAAACACACACGTATCCTCACCTAACCCTGATGCACGTTATGTTTCCAAATCAACACGAAGCTCAACCCAAATTCTCTATGTAATAAGCAACTCTTAGGCACATCATTCTTGATTGCACCCAGAACCCTGATTTGCCACCTGCACCCCTCCCCATTCCCAAGAGCAGTGGGAGATACTGCTGTCCAGCTTCCACTTTTGGGATCAGCTCCGGGTGGTTGAGAGAGCCGTAACAAAAAGGACGGCACATGGCATCCTGTAAGAAGGCTCCACTCAAACAAGGCTCTGCGAAAAAAAGTTTTTCCTCTCTTTCCCCTCGTAGTGTGTACAGTCAGGACGCGTAATTATGTACACCAGCTGCACAATAAACCGTGCGTGGGGCACTGCTTCAAGTAAAGAAGGTACACCGTGACGAAGGGTTCATTCTGTCGCCAGGCCGGCAATTGAACGCTGCGGCGAACTCGGCCATCTGGCGCAGTGGCAAGGAACAGCGCGAGCGAGTCGCCCAGTATGCGCCGTTTGGGTCGCGCCTCCTCGAGGAACCACACCACTTGTAGCAGTGCGCCACGAAGAAGAGCTGCTCGGCGGTCAGCGGCAGCCCTGGGATCACTGCGTCACGCTCGTCGGGAGAAAGTGCCCGGTAGGCGTAGTACGCCAGCCAAAGGCCCGTCCAGTCGACGAAGCCTTCCGAGTCGTATCTGTGGCTAAGCCTCGGGAACTGCACCCGCGCCTCCGCTTCCACCTGCAGTCAAGTAGAGGCGTGTAAATCGTAACCACCTCCAGTAAACAAGGGGCGGTGAGTTCCAAATAGGCGTCGAGATGTGAGGTCAGTTCAAGGAAGGCGAGAGACTATAAAGCCGTGATAATCAATTGCCGCGTTCGGACAAATAATTGATGTCGAAATTTTATCTTGCAACCATGCTTCGAGAACCATACCAGTTTTCTTCTGGCGTCACTTCTATTGATTTGCCCTCTTCATTTAGATTGTTTACTATCGTAAATGTGGCCATCAATTCGGTATCAATTCAGTGACTTCCAGATGTTCGCACCGCCGCGGTGGCTGAGTGGCTAAGGTGTTGCGCTTCTGAGCACGAGGTCGCAGGTTCGATTCTTCGCCGCAGCGGCCGTTTTCTGATGGAGCCGAAAAGCAAAAGCACCCGTGTGTACGAGATTTCGGCGCACGTTAAAGATCCACAGGTGGTAAAAGTTAATCCCGAGCCCTCCACTACGGCACGCCTCATCGCCTGCATTGCGTCGGCGCGTTAAACCCTACAATCAATCAGTCAATTTCCAGATGTTCCTAGCAGAAGAACGGAAAGTTGGGCTAGTTGGTATGTGTTCATCGTGGTGGAATACAGAAGCGCTCAAAAAAACAAGGACAAAGGAAGAAGTAGACAACACGGCGCTTGTTGTCTACTTCTTCCTTTGTCCTTGTTTTTTTGAGCGCTTCTGTATTCCACCACGATGTTCCTAGCAGACTCCCGCGCTCCTAACTGTTTGCTATATTGCTCGACAGAATGCTTTGCTGAATTAATTGGTCCAGGCGTGGAATATACGAGAGCGCAGTCAGGACGGAGTAAGGATAGGAGCACATGTAGGCGAGAAGTAGACGTTTCTATATAGAGCTTGTCCCACCTACTTGTTACCCTTTCTGTGTCCCTTTCCTACCATGCTGTCTTGTAAGCCAGGTTCCTCATCCGTAAAGCTCTCCAAGAGCCGCGTATACCTTTGCGACCGGCCTATACTCGTATATCAGTATTTCCATCCTAATGCCCACCCAACGAGGACATTTCCTTCACCAAGGTTGTGTGTAGGCGTTATAGTTGCCTCGAAAAACGGCTCCAAAAAGCACTGTGACATAGGATAATGATGGAGAGAAAAAAATTAGCAGTGGATTAGCACGGCTACGCCAAGATATACGTAGCATGAGCCAAGGTTCTGCTGGTTATTCTTAGATTTCCTGGTTGTCTAGGATTACCTTGATTCTCATAATTGCTGCTGCTTCAATGACGCACGCACAATATACGCATTATGTGACACATGCATATTTAACAAGCTGCTCCGGCGCAGCGTCATCAATCGCCCCAGAGCTAAGCTGGTTCCACAGGCGCACGTCCATGTTGCTGCGACGCACAAGCCATCGGTTCTACACCCGGCCACCCCTCGCATTATCATCAAGTGGACAGAGCCACCACGTGCGGAACGGAGGTCGGCGAAGACGCTGGACACGTGGGGTGTGTTAGAGACGCCGGGCAGCGAGCAACGTTCTGTGCGCCGTGTTACGTCAGTGCTCCTCCACGGCTCTCCAGGAGCCAAGTCAAACTGCTCAACCTCGGCCAGTGTAGCTAAAGCTACAATAAAGCGGACCTGAAAGTTTAGATGCCCGCGCTAGCCGCCAGGTGGCGAGCGTATACTTGGAGTCGGGAATATGCCTCGTCTTCCGTACTTAACACTTGCGCTATTACTGGAATCGTTTCATTACTCCCTGCTGCACGAAGTATTATGTCTGCACTACAACCTTCTCTATCTCCTTTGAAGCGATCAAGTTCCCCCTCCAGGGTATAACTGGAATTGTGTTGTATCTCACGGGTTGGACGAGAATTAACAGTGATCAAAGGAATATCGACGCTTAAAGGAATTCCTATGTTCTCAGCATACAATGGCCAGAAGGTGAACATAAACAGGCCTGCCTAATGACTAAACATGGATTTGATCACCCTCATGAATAAACGGAAAGTGACTTCTCTTGATATTTTCTACGCATTTCAGGTCCTGTAGGACTTGCGTTTTTCTGCCATATGTATTTTTAAATTCTCTAAAATTGCGAAATAAGTACCCATTCCTTTAGAATTCAGCGGCAATCTTCTAAAGACCACTCACCCTCCCTTTCTGATTGGACGCAAGCATATATTGCGTTTCGTTGTTTCATGTTTTTTCTCGTTTCTTTTTCTCCCGTTTTGACGTCCTTCTTGCTATGGCTGCACCGCTAATTCCTTTTAAACTGGAAACGGGCCGTTACAGTAATCATGTATTTTACAAAACAAGCATCCATTATATAATATCACAACTATTTCTCCTCTGATGGGGTGGGACTGACTCAACTCAATTGTTCGCTACCCACAAGACGGGCCGATATCTGACTTAACAAAAAATGACTGGCGATTACAATACTCCCTCAAGAGATGTTTGGGCGCAGAAGCAGTGCGCAGAGGCAGCCCTCACTCGTGGGTTGTCTCGACGGCAGCGATGATGAGCCTCTGTGTTGGTGGCGCGAAGTGCGTACAGAAGCGGACCGCGAACTGCGTTTTAAGCGAACGCACATCATATACAAGTGCACGCCCCACCTCACGTTGTGGCCAAGCGTCGCGCCGTCGAGCACCTCGTGCTGGCACAGCATACTGCCCCCTTCCCTCCACAACCGCACGCTTGCGGAGAGCGCTGGGTGGTTTTCTTTCACTTGTCTTTCTTCAAATCTTTCGCTTCTTCCTTCACTTGTTGGTCTTCCTATTGTTCACTCAGTCACGATGACGGTGGCTGGGCTCAGCACAGAGACGGGTGACAATTGGCTTTAGTCCGACGAACCCTTGTGCACGTGCCGTTGTGATCTTACACACACGCCCGAAGTACCGAAAACTTTGATGCGTACGCAATAGAAACGACGACCGCTGTCATTACCAGGTGTCACCGGCGCAGCAGTGAAGCGAAACGAAAGTGGTACTTGCCGCCTCGTAGGCCTTTCGCAGGCACTCCACCTTCTGCTGGAACTGTTCTATCGTAGTCACATCAGATAACTTTTTGGCTATGCCGTCAGCGTCTGCTGTGATCCCCGTCACATCGAAGCCGTGCATCATCTCGTGCCCAATTACCTGCACAAGGCACAGCAACGTGTGGGCAGTAGGCTGGAGAGGGGGTGCTTTTAAATGCGATAGGCAAGTCGGTTGGTGAACACCGACGTCCCGATATAAAGGGAGGACCTCTAATCGTCATAATCATAATCATCGTCATCATAAAGACGGTAGTGTCGCTCGGGCTACTTAAGCGGTCTGTCTGTCTGTACCGCAATTCGTCCACCCAGCTCTTTTTTTTTCCTTTATTACCGACGTATACAGAGAACAAAAACCAAAACAATAACTCATGCTTCAGCCACTATATAAGAAAGACCAGGACGCCGACCGCAAGTTATTTCGATTTTAAAGGAAAAAGAAGGTTTCGGCTTCCTCACGGAACCCTTGGTCACAATGATATCTCGATGGGAAGTAATCGCCGTAAGTACGTTTAACAACGCTGCGCAGGCAACTTCCGCAAATTGGCGGCAATTCCCGGCGTTCCTATTCAGCGTCTGTTCCGTTGTCTGTATGTCAAGTGATTCCAGTAACAGGCGTGAGGTAGCATTCCTTTCTCTTTAGGTTAGCGCCAAGGACAACTACAGGAAAAAAGAATGTTGGCTGGACAGAGGCGCTCCTACCGGAATTCTTTTTCATGTACTTGCGCTTGGTGCTTGAACCTAATTAATATTATGTACCAGGTGCCATCCAAGCCTTCGTCAACCTGCGTGACATAATGCGTTATACTGAATAACGCTTAGCCTTGCCACACAGGACGCGTGTTCCGGCAGAATAACTCAGTCGTTTTTAGCTTGCCTGTTTTAACCACTCCGGGGGTGATGTGTTTTGTTTCGTTTTGGAGCCATTGCTTGCCTTATTGTGTTAGGACTCGGGAGGCTGAGCCTCCACTTTTTTTGAACGAGGTTGTTCGGACCCCTCTCCTCTACTGGAGCCCCTGGCGAGAACGGTCATTATGACTGTCGTTACTAAATTTAAATGAAAGTACAGCTCGGCTGTTCATGGTGTGGAAATGCCCTGAATTTTTTTTTCGGGCCCTATTCGGTTCCGCAACAGTGTTATTCGCACGATTGTGGCCTACACTTCCACGAGCGCAATTTACCAGAAAAGTACGCGCAGGGCGTTCCAACAACAGTGCACGCCAATCATTTTTGTGAAACGGAAGGTATGGGTAACTTCGATAGCAGCGAGCAGCGCGTGACAGACTGCCTTTTGGCCAATGCAGCT
Organism: Haemaphysalis longicornis; assembly: GCF_048455015.1. NCBI lineage: Eukaryota > Metazoa > Arthropoda > Arachnida > Ixodida > Ixodidae > Haemaphysalis > Haemaphysalis longicornis. Next base: position 73,409,477 of record NW_027526361.1, on the reverse strand, counting down.
CCGCACCTGCCCCAGTCCGCCGAAGTTCACCGCGGAGACGCCCCTTGCGTAGAAGAGGGGTGGTTGTATGATGCCAGCCAAGAGCGCCATGACGTTCGGCCCCGCACTGTAGAATGCATTGGCCGTGCCCACCGTAAAGTTCTCAGCATCGTCATACTTGAAGAGAGCCCCGGTCGCTGTCTTGTGCGCCTCCACGTAGCTGGTGAAAAAGGTCTTGCCAGTTTGCGGAAACATCGCTGCAGGCGTGCAAAGATGCAAATAATGGGTCAGGTGAAACATTTCTAAACCTATTGATCACGAGTGAAACGCCTATTCACTGCGGAGCTGCTGAGGGCGAGCAATATCCGTCCGTCAGACCAAAAAACCCCCAAGCGTGAAAAAAAGTGGCGAACACGCAAAGAGCCTACGAGCAGGTGTGTGGACGGTGCGCCTTAAGAAAAATAAAATCTGATTAGGGAATTCCCGGGAATCGAACTCAGGCCGTTCCCTCCATGAAACCGGCATGCAAACCACTCGGCCACCCAAAGGCCACATGGGTACGTAGATAGCAGCGGCGGGGAATAATAACCTGTAAATGGTTAGAAAAAAAACGGTTCCCGTGGTCGGAACCGAACATGGGTCCCTCGGATTACGAAACAGGCGCCTAACCGAGTGCGCTATTTTCCCATTTCGAGCACACGGCATTTTCTTTGGGTTGGAAGCGCGGCCGTTGGCTTTGGACTCCCGGGTTCTAAGGCGTGCTAACACGGTCCACTTTGGGAGAGATGTGAAAGCCTGCGGACCAAACGATCCGGGCCTGCCAGTCATGTAGAACATTCAGAGGCAAGTTCGGAAATGAATGCGAGGCGCAACAGCCGGGTCTGCGACGAAGGGAGAGGGGCCGCCAGTTCTGGTGTTTCTCCAGCGTTGCTCCACCAGAGAAAGGTGTACCGATTAAGAGCAGACCACTTTAGACGCTCGCCTTGTCGTCGTAGCTCACTCGTTGCACCCAAGTAAAGCAACAGGGCGTTCCGTTGTAGCGCTGTCGTCGTGGCGTAACCCAGACGCTTCGAAAGCCAAGCGGCTTATATATTCATAACTGTTAGAAACTCGTGAACCCCTGGTACTTGTCCTACATCTCTCCGTTGTTTAGCGCAAAGAAAGCTGTAAGTCTATGTCAGGCAAAATATACCTACTTAACCGGGAGTGCCCCCGTTCATTCAGTTAGTAACACGCGCTGGGTTGGTTATTACGATTGTATGCAAAAAAGAAAAATGGCCGCGTAAGAAAAAAATTTGCGAGTTCGAAATGACGCAGAAAGGCACCACACGCAAAAAAATGGCGCATTCAAAATGCCGCAGAAAGGCTCCAGCCGTGCAAGAAAATGATGGGGCTTTCAAAAATATGCAGAAAGGCTTCAGCCGCACATGAAACAATTACGCGTTTGAAATGACGTGAAACAGCTCCAGCATACGAAATTCAAGCAAGCAACAAAGAACAGAACTTCCGCTGGCACAGTTTCAGGCAGGGGCGCGCGAGCACTATGAAGGCGGGAAATTTGGATTGCATGGGGTGGCAGCAGTGAGCGGATAACAGCGCTACAGCCCATTATGGGTATTCACTGCTCTGCACTTCCTCCAGCTTTCACACTCAGGGGAACGGTTTTAATTTTTTTGTTTTCTTGGTTTTGCCAAGACAATGCGTACAATATCTCATGAAAGTTAGGTTCCATCAGCCACATATGCGCTCAGTCGGCGGCGGCGCGCCATCAATAGCGAGACTGAGCAACCAAACGCTGGGGAAGAAGTCATTAAACCCTCGCCTAGTCACGTGGTACTGCAACGGTGATGCTCCAAAAGAGTGCAGCGGTGATGCCTCTCGACGCCGGATAACAGGGCGTCAGGTCGTACGTGGCACATTTGCGTTCCACTGGCTCCAGGTCAATGCAACGAGATGAATAACTTAGCCAGACATGGCTCAGTAGAGCTTTCCCTCTAAAAATGTTTGAGCGTCGTTCCAGGAAGCGAAAATGTTCTCCGCGTAAGCATATACTTTCTTAACTCAACCATCATTGTTTATATTCTGATACCCCTTTAATTGTCTAATTGCTTATCATATCGATGTATATTATCTGTCTCTTTTGAGCCCGTTTCAAGGCAAACAAATTCTGCAGATTCTGCACACAGACAACACAATTCCGCAGCGGCACTGCTGATCTCTTTCTCGGCCCTGTGTCAACCATTATCGCCATGCTTTAAACACCTTGAAAGCTTTCGTCGATTTCGCCTGAAAGTGGAGTGAAACGACTTTTGAAATGAGAAGCATAACTTCGTTATATAAAGTAGCAAACGACGCCATTCGGACGCTTTTACCAACAATAGTAATTGCTTCAAAAAATGGGTTGTAATGTTCATGTGGAAACCATGATTGACAACTGACAAATTTCGTTTGTAAATTTTCTTTCGATTTCTTTTCATACAATCCCCTGATGCACCCGAATTCGGTACGCCTCTAGGATTTGGTTACATTGTACTTCCGGCTTTTATTCTTGCTTTTCATTTCATTTCTTTCACATCGATTGTAAATCCTTGAATATTCTAATTATACAACCCCTATAACAATCATTGTTCTTACTTTCCTCAATTACGCATTTTTACGCAGAGGCAAGCATTACACTTTCCTCGTTACGTACAACTCACGCTCTCGGGCCCAGTTAATAATGATTACAGATTAATACATGCCAATGGTGTCAACATGCTCACTTCCGCACGTCTCAGAACGGGCAAATTAACTTCACTCAGCGTGTGTACTCACGAAGCCGGCTCCTTAGCTTTTGGCGCTGCAATCGAAAGTTAGAGGCGAACTCCCCAAGTCACTCCTGCCCTGCCTATGGCAATGATGTTTTCATATTTTATTAAAATCAGGGGAAGCACTGCTGCAGCGTCGGCATAAGAGACCAGAGGTCAGCGGACTCAGTCATGAGTCCGCTCACTGAGACTCATTTGGACTCAAACTCACGCGTGAGTTTGAGTTTGAGTGAGCGTGAGGCTAGTGTGGCGAGGTGAGTTTGAGCTTGAGTGAGTTTGGGCCCGACTGAGTTTGAGTACGCCTGAGACCGAGCAAGTTCTGAGTCCATTTTGAGTCTTCATTAAATTTTGAGTCTGAGTACGTTTTGAGTTATGAGTACATTTTGAGTTTCAGTACATTTTGAGTACTCAGTAAATTTTGAGTTTGAGTACATTTTGAGTAGAGCACATTTTGACAGTTTGATTTACCGGCTGGGTGTGTGAATAATAATCGACTGGTGAGGTCATAAAAAAGGGTTATCGGGCCTTTTCCTCTTGATGGATCCTTTAAGAAAGTAGGATAGGGTGGTGGGAAAGCACAAGGTGGCGCTTTCTTGCTGGTTGCTCGCCTGCTTCTGTTAATGGTTTGATTTGCCAGGGTCAAAAAGGGAGAGGTGAGCGCCGGGCGAAAGGGGCGACGCCTCTCGCCTCCGCTGTTTCAAATGAGTTGTCAACTGAACTGACTGGGCGACGCCCGTTTAAATAGAATAATGACGGCATTATGAGTTATATTGTGTAAACATTCAAACAGATGTCGCTAAGACGTGTAAGGTAATAAGTTAAAGGTCTCGATTAACAGAATCATGCGAGGTAACTTTTAAAAAAATCTTCCTGTGTATAGTCTTCAGACAGTCATAAGCAATAGATTTGGTTAAAATTCACAATGATGCCACGAGGGCGTGTGGGGAACCATATTCAAGGTATAGATGAGGGGAATCACGTGAGAAAAATGCGTTATGGTTATATTATGACCTATTCTTGGCTAGTCATAAATTGGGTTCAAATTCAAATTCATAGCGCTAGGGCGTGTTGTGTATGAAATTAAAGGTCTCAATGAGAGGAATGACTTCGGACCAATGCAGAACTGCTTCCTGATTATTATCATATGACATAGTGATAATATCGTGAGGGTTCCGGCTAGTTGGTAATCCATTAGCAACACAGCGCAAAAAAGACTAAGGACGAGACGGAGACGACAAACAAGCGCTGGTTTGTCGTCTACGTCTCGTCCTTGGTTTTTTTTTGCGCTGTGTTGCTAATGCTAGTGATAATAGGTGATAAAGTGGGTTAACATTTAAAATGATGCCACTGGGATGTGTTGGGTATCAAATTAATGGTCTCGATGAGGGGAACCACGCAGGACAAATACAAAAATGCTTCCTGGTTGTAGTCATGTGATAGTCATGGCGACTCTTATATTGGGTTAAATATCGAAGTCACCCCGCTAGGAAGTGTAGGGTATCAAATTTGCGATATTGATGAGGGGAATCACGTGGGGCAAATAAGAAAAGGATTCGTGGTTCTAATCAGGAGATAGTCGTGGTAAGTCATAGATTGGGTTAAAATTTAAGGGGAGGCCGCTAAAGCAAATGGGGTATCAAATTGAAGGTTTCAATTAGGGGAATCACGTGGGGCATATAAATAATGCGTCCTGCTTACAGTCATGAGGGTCATGGTTAGCCAGATTTGATTAAAATTCCAAAAGATCCTGCTAGGGTGTGTGGAGTATCAAATTAAATATCTCGTTGAGGGGAATCACGTGGGACTAATATAAAAATGCTTTGTGGTTATAGGTATGATATTGGTGAGTCGTAGATTGAGTGAAAATTTAGAGTGACGCCATTAGGGCTTGTTGGGTATCAAGATAAAGGTCTCGAGGAGGGAAATCGCGTGGAATAAATAAAGAAATGCGTCCTCCTTATCATCATGATACAGTCATGGCTAGTCAATGATTGGGTTAAAATTCAAAGTGATGCCGATAGGGCCTGTAGGTTATCAAAACATTGTCTCGGTGAGGGAAGGTGGATCGGATGCAACCATTGGAAATCATGCCACAGAATAGTGACCAGTTAAGTAAAAAGGTCTTATTCAGTGCTCGATAGATATAATTGTACTCGTTAATTGTTGGCACGCCTTCTTGAAAGCGTGGTTAGTTCGACACATTGCAGCACTCAACATCCGTCAACAAGCCTGCGTTCCCATGAAACAACTTAGGAACTATTGGGCTGATATGCCTCCTACGCATACGCTAAGAAGTAAGTGGGTTGGCGCAATCAGCGAATGCCTCCCATCGCGCGCGCGGCCGTGCAAATTCCCAGCATGGCTTGCTGCTGTGGGTGCGCGAACGTGTTCACATTTAATACACACTCCCATACCTCATACTGAGTTGGTTGTTAAACAAGGCCATGAAATACTCCTTTCACGGTGCATGTCGTAGACGAAATGTTCATAAAAGTAAAATATTTGCCGCCTCACAACACTATTTCCTGCTGCCAAACAGGGGCAACTTATCTGATACACCAAGATTTCACGGTCGTTTGCTTGCTTACAAGTACTTTAGCGTTTCAGCGATGGGTGGGAACCGTGAACAGCTATTTCCTTACACGACGGGGCGTTCTCCGCCACCGCGACGCTTTTATTTCGCTTTCGGCTTAGTATTTTCGCATACCCGAGCTGCAGCGTAGGTGTCCGGATGATTTTTGTCGGCTTCCGGTCGATCAGATGAACAGAACATACCTCCAGAGAACTAAAAGGTGCAATATGGATTGAACAGGAGGGTGAATAAACTGCTTTCAGAAGCACCGTAGGGCCGTACGTATTCCGGCAAATTTGCTCGGTTCGAAGTCTTTCCGATTCTTCACGGTGAACAATTCGCGGCGGCACTTAAGGGGCGCCGGAAATTTGTGCAGCGAACAGATTCCGCACAGGCAGACACTTTTTTTGTCGTGGTGCACTTCACATATTTGTTGCATGAGCCCTTTGCCCTAACGCTGATTGTTGGTGCACCAACAATGGCGTAATCACGCCCGGACGAGTAGCTCCTGCACATTGCTCAGTAAAGGCAATGACGGCAACCTGCCCCCAATTAAGAAAATAAACATCAATTGAGGATGAAAAGTCTGGCGTCCTGCTCGCACGGTTAAACGTTGCTTCACAGGCAACCCCCGTCAGGACAAAGCGCTTGTAGGGTGGCCCGCCGCCTTAGCGGGTGGGGGACAGAATTTATGGGAAAATATGACAGCTCTCGGACACATTCAACGTTCTCTTTTATTTATAGCCCGGTTGAACTTGGTGGTGCTGACGTGACTGATAAATAACACGGATTTTCCATGCCGCCTGGACGTTTGATATCCACGCGCGGCACGGAGGAACAGCGTGAGACTGTGGCGTCGTCTGCTCGCCTTGAAGTCCCCAAGAAATGCCCGCCAGGTGGTGCCTCTATCGTTATAAAATGGCTGACCCGGCCAAATTCTGGTCTATGCAAATTATAGAAGTGGGGTACAGTGAGCAGTGGTTGGCTGCGGATGTTGACCCATCCCGACATTAATAAAATTTGCCCAATTTTCATTTCCATCTTGCCCCTGTGGCTGTTCAGCAGCGTTGTTTGGTGGCTACGCGGGCTTTTTTTTCAGACATTGCGAGCCGCAGGGTGTCGACCAAGCCACGTTTTAAAAATGGCGTGGTCAAACACCGCAAGCACGATTGATCCCTCTGAAGCACCAAATAAGGTTTTTGAATCTTATAAGGGCCTTGGGTACTTGGTGAGAGAGAGAGAATAGTCTTTAATGATACTGGTGAGGTTAGCCTGGCCAAGGTGCCTAGCTTGCTACACCAGATGTATGAAAAAATAAAATAGATGAAGAGATGATGATAATGGCTGTGATAAAAGATGATGCGCTCATTAATAGAGACTTGCTTAAAGAGTCTGATCAAGTCTTGTGCTTCGCAGGAAAGACAAAAGAGCTTTTTTCGCTCGAGATGCTCGTTTAGAGTTCGACCAAGGGCCTAATGTAACTTAGAGTTTGTTCTCTAGAAAGCGGAAGACCCAAGGACATTAAAAGGGACGTTCTAGCACTCTATACCGCGTACACTCACATAATACGTGGTTCAAGTCCTCGTGCACGTCACAAAGAGGGCAAAAGGGGGAAGTAGCTTGTTTCATCTTGAATCGAAAATAACTCGTGTAAGCGATATTTACCCGCACGCGGTGAAGTAGGGCGTTTATTCTACGACACAGCCGTCTCCGAACACCGGTCCAGAAACCAACGAAGATGATGATCAGTCCAGAAGAAGACGAAGTGTTCTTCGAAGTGTTTGATGATGGGGATAATGTGGAAGTGAAATAAATGAATTTTCACGCTTGGGATCTTCGCACTTACAATATTGCCGTCCTTCAAAAGTGAACTTGCCATTACTAAGTAGCATGTGTTCGCTTTAGCTACACGTGAATCCCGACACGGAAACCAATACTTGTACAGCCCCAATGAGCTTACGACACAACTTCGAATTTTTACATATGGAGTGAGTGCACATAATGATCTTACGATGCTGTCATTGCCCGCGCTACATTTTCTCCCTCAAACCCTTCCCTTTGACACCAGAATTTTTTTTGTGCTACCGTTCTAGCATCTGCGATGAATTTTCGCAGTTTACTGTTAACTAGTGCTTACGAGCGGGATGCCCTTTTTATCTACCCCACATGATTTTATTCATCGAAACCTTTAATTTGATGCTCCACACACTCTGCCAGGATTTCTTTGAATTTTAACCTAGTTTATGACTTACCATGTCTACCGCATGAGGATACCGAAGAAGCATCTCTTATTTGTCCCAAGTGATTCCCCTCATCAAGACTTTCAACTTGATACCCCATACCTCGCGGTGGCATCAGTTTGATTTTTAACCCAATCGATGACTCACCATGACTATGTCATGATTATGACCAGGAGGAATTTTTATTAGTCTCACATGATTTCCCTCATTGAGACCTTCAATTTGAGACCCCACACGCCCTAGCGCACATCACATTGAGTGTTAACTATATCTATGACTCGCCATGACTGTGTCACGATTATAACCATCAAGCATTTTTTGTCCCACGCGAATCCCCTCACCGAGATCTTCAGTTCGATACTACACACACACTAGCGACATCCCAATGAATTTCGAACCATTGTATGATTCACGGTTACTACGTCATTATTACTACAACGATGTAGTTCTTATTTCTCCAATGTTATTTCCCTAATCAAAACATTTCATTTGAGACCTCATACGCCTACGGGTCATCATTATGTAGTCCAACCCTTTATATCACTCACGATAACTAACTCTAGGATTATGACCACGAATTTTTTGTTTGTCCCACGTGATTTCCCTCCTCGAGACCTTCAATTTGATACCCCACATGCCCTAGCGGCACATCACTCTGAATTTTAACCCAATCTGTGATTATCCATGACTCCCGTGTTACACGGTTCGCCATTTTGGATATTTTTCTTATTATTTCTTTTTTTAAGTTGTTTTATTTCGTTTGATCAAGTACCTAAATTTACGGTTTTATAATGATTACAGGTTGAAATTCCATGATATCGGCATTTTTGTGGAAATGCAGGGCGTTACACAACCTGGCCGGGGGGAGGAGCATGGGGGTACTCGGCAAAGAATGCTACGCATTAAAAAACAAAGGCATATCCATGAACGCCTCGCGCTTCATAGATTCGCGGGGACAGTTCGCATTGACACGAGGCGTTTTTTCAGGATGCAGAGCTAGAATGCACGGAACCTTAACCCTAACCGCTTCCGCGTAAATGAACTGAGCAGTGAGCGCACGTGCCCTCGCCCCATCTTGTTTGTTTCGCCCCAGGGCCCCAGCACACCATCGAGTCTGGACCGCCTCTGTCATGAACACGAACACGGAGCCTACATCAAGAGTTTGGTATCCAATATATACGTACAATTGCTTGCAAGCAGCGCTAATCATCATGGCCAGCAGGTATAGCTGTATTAAACCTGCGACAAAAATTGTTTCCGACCTCACAGGAGTTACGCTATCATGTCGTACCGAATGCAAGAGGTTGAGCTGATGAATTCGCACCCATAGTATTTCTACCACGAGTGAATTTTAAAACTCTGAATGCCAATACAATCAGAGTCCATCTGAGCCCTAGTAAATTCCTAGCGCGAGAGAACTGTGAGTTCATTTGAGTTATGAATTCATTTTGAGTTTTCAGTACATTTTTAGTTGTGAGTTTATTTTGAGTTTTGAGTACATTTTGAGTTTTGAGTCCATTTTGAGTTTGAGTACATTTTGAGTTTGAGTACATTTTGAGTTTTGAGTACATTTTGAGCACTCAGTACATTTTGAGTTTGAACGCATTTTGAGTTTGAGTATATTTTGAGTTTTGAGTACATTTTGAGTACTGAGTACAATTTGAGATTCAGTACACTTTGAGTACTGAGTACTTTTTGAGTTTGTGAACATTTTGAGTGAGTACTTTTTGAGTTCTAAGTACATTTTCAGTGAGTACATTTTGAGTTCTGAGTACATTTTGAGTTTTGAGTCCAAGTGAGTTCTGAGTTTTGCGATCACTGTGAGTTTGCGTTTGAGTGAGTGCAGATGTACTGCTCAGAATTGAGTCTGAGTTTTGGGGAGTGGTGATTCGAAAGAAAATTTGTGAGTGAGTTTGAGTGAGCCGCGCCACCTTTGCCGAGGTATGAAAGAGACACATATGTATCGTGAATGGCGCATTGTATCATGTGGCGTGCAATCAGAGACTTGAACAGATTGTTGCGTAAAATGCAGCCACCACCATGCAAGTTCTATAAAATGGCTAGAAAACCACGAAAAAGGGTTGCGTGCATTCGCTCCGCAGAGTTGATACGGTAGCAACTACCGGTACCAGGACGCCGACTGTCGCCGCTCTCAGGCTGAAGCACCATGAATACAAAACGAGCTACTCACCGAAATACCTGTCTATACTGCCGGGAGCAGCGAGGTTTGAACGCATTTTGAGTTTGAGTATATTTTGAGTTTTGAGTACATTTTGAGTACTGAGTACAATTTGAGATTCAGTACACTTTGAGTACTGAGTACTTTTTGAGTTTGTGAACATTTTGAGTGAGTACTTTTTGAGTTCTAAGTACATTTTCAGTGAGTACATTTTGAGTTCTGAGTACATTTTGAGTTTTGAGTCCAAGTGAGTTCTGAGTTTTGCGATCACTGTGAGTTTGCGTTTGAGTGAGTGCAGATGTACTGCTCAGAATTGAGTCTGAGTTTTGGTGAGTGGTGATTCGAAAGAAAATTTGTGAGTGAGTTTGAGTGAGCCGCGCCACCTTTGCCGAGGTATGAAAGAGACACATATGTATCGTGAATGGCGCATTGTATCATGTGGCGTGCAATCAGAGACTTGAACAGATTGTTGCGTAAAATGCAGCCACCACCATGCAAGTTCTATAAAATGGCTAGAAAACCACGAAAAAGGGTTGCGTGCATTCGCTCCGCAGAGTTGATACGGTAGCAACTACCGGTACCAGGACGCCGACTGTCGCCGCTCTCAGGCTGAAGCACCATGAATACAAAACGAGCTACTCACCGAAATACCTGTCTATACTGCCGGGAGCAGCGAGGTTTGGTGGATAGCCGACGTACACCCCCAGTTTCGCAGCCTTCTCGCTTACTAAGGAGCGGAAGTCTCCTTTGATCCAAGTAGTCTGGTTCATCTTGATTTTCAGCTGTTCGTGAATTAGCTTCGCCATCCGCTCCGCCTTCTTGAGTGCGGACTCGGGGAGGTCTGCGATGCAACACAAGGAAAATTGGGAACTGCAGAGGTGTACATACTAAGATACATCTTTAAGCGGTAAACTTTACCACCAAGCTGGTCTCGTGTCCAGAGAAGATTTATATGCATACCTTGTTTGTATTATTTTATTTTATTATTTTATTCCAGCCGACCCACCGTATACTCCTGCCCATACTGCAAGGACTCCACAGTCAAGCTGGATATTCCAAACCTCCTGTGGGACTATGAGGGACTCCAATTCCGGGCCCTACTTGCCCAACAGGTGCACCATGTGGCGGGCGGACGATGCCCACAAAGCCCAGTCATGCATAGGAGGCCTTAGTCTACCTTTGGGAGATGGAAAGAGAGTCAGGCGTAACCTGAAGCATTCAGGGCCCGGAGGAGACCTGTACCTTTCCCAAACAACTTCCTCCTTTCTTGGGCCACTCGCCATACTTTGCCCAATAAGTAATTTTTTATACATACATACATTTTTCCCGGCATTGTCTTTCTGAGGGATTGGCTAGTCGATAAAGCAAAATGATGGTGCCTATCCAGAACTAGGTGTGTATTTCCCAATCATTTGTACTGATAAATCATGTATACCAAAAACGCTGTACTCTTGAATACCGTATAATAATTTCTGTCACTACACTCCGCCAACTGAGTTTCACTCGTTTTAATTTGTCAACATGGTTTTATCCTATACGTGTTTTTTTTTCCTTTCAGGGTGTTAAATTTATTTCGCATTGCGTTTTGTATTCGCAGATCGCTTGTACCACCCTCAGTCGATTACCCTTTCTACAGGTGCCCGTGAGGAAAATTACGGGCATAAGGGAAGATTGTTCTGTTGTGGGGATATTGTTTTAGCTGGTATGATTATTTTTACGCAAAATCTTTGCACTGAATGAAATTATGGCGCGAATGTGTCGACTTGCAGGCTACAGGGTTCTTCGCCAGTCGGGCAACAGGAAAAGGCAAAACACGACTCGGAAAACAATGGTCTACAAGTAAAAACGTTCGAGAGGCACCTGAAAGGGCTGTTAAGACAAATTTAAGTGGCGTTCGTGAGGAAGACAGCATTCTCCCGACAACAATGGCACCAATTTTATCGCAAACGTCAAGAAAATAATCCAGACAATGAAGAAAACACGCTAAACAGTGTCGACTCCCTATCCACTTTCTGGATAGTTTTCTATGACGTCACAGAATCTTGTTTTGTGCGATTGGTGGCCGCAGAGCCAGGCCATCACTAAGACTGAATGATTGTAGTAGGGCCTATGTTCCGTTTCATCGCATCACTTGTACTCCAACGTCTGGTTAACGCACTGAAAGTCATGTCTTTAGCGGTGGCCCATATTTGAAATATAAAGTTTAGTTAGCGCACAGAAAATTTCGTCTCGAGTGCTGGCCCATATGGCGTCACTCCATCCCATAACACGTCACTCTAGCACAAACTTTGAACATTTTTCGGTACACGTTGCGTTTTTTTCGGTTAAATACGTCTTCCGTGGCTGGAATGCAGCTGCGTGAGATACTTTAGTTTAGTTCTTTGAAGTTAAAGTTGTATTTGGTCTTCGTGATCCCTTTAACCCTGTAATGCCAAATGTATCATATAGGACATGCAACATTTCGGATTGCTTTACTCCCACCTGTGACTTTCGACCGCCAAGAAACACCAACTGATACCTTTCTGATAGCTCTCGAGCGTTCTTTCAAAAAGCTATAGTGTCATAACTGGCGGCATGGAGTTACACATGCAGTTTGAAATACACCACCCTCCAACGTAAGCGTGCCCGGTGGGCCTACACCTGCTTTTTATGGGTGTATGATACACATTTTTATGGGTATGTGGTACATTATATACATACTTTTAAATTAGGTATACATAGAGCTACATATAAAGGGGTACATGATATCTTATATACCTATATTATATATGTAGGTATACATATTCTTACTTTTTATGTGTATATGATACAGTATGTATTTTGATAACCTCGGGTGAAAAGAATTTTCGCTTGGCGTTTCTGGATTGTTTGAGCCTCAAATTATAATGCAATGACGTGTTAAAATTTTGATTTACTGTTTTCTTTGTCTGGGCATTACAGGGCTAAGACTACTTTAGAGTTGTAATGCAGAAGCACGGCATTTACTTTCAAAGCAATGCAATCCTCTAGGTCCAATAATAAGTCTCTAGTGATTCTGCTATTCTATGTTGCGGCAATGCCTCCATCAGAACGGTATGGGTCTGAGGTGTAGTTTTTCCAATGTAACGGTGGCGGATGTGTCGCCCAGTCCTGTATTGGGTCGCAGCGAGCAGCTGCATCTTCGCTCGCCGTAAAGGAATTTTGTGTTCTTCTGCACCTGTTGTGGGGGCTTTTTTCCATAACCCACCGCGTTTAACAGCTGCCGCCGAGGTACACATTGACGGTCCATCGTAGTAGACACAGCACCGAGAGTCGGAACGGGTCGGCACAGTAGTGGGGGATATTGCGCTCTCAACAGCGACATGATTGCTTTTCTGTTTCGTGGTAGTAATTCAAAACTAACAGCCTTTTCTTGCGCTAACTACAGATCTACTTAGATAAACTCTAGAAGTTCAAAAACTTGTCTTCGTAACTGCTGCAACATTTACCCAAAGAACTTGAAAATAATATCGGTGGCACGGTTGACATTATTTTTCTTGGCCTGTTGGTTATTTTTCTGTGTGAATTGCTGTTGTAACATAAAATCTGAAACTACGACTTGTAGAAGCTTTCGTATTAGCCTGATACAATGAAGAAACAAGACACAAGCCTATACGCACACTTTTTGAAGTAAACATTCATGACGGCAACCTCCATGACTCCGAGGGCGGTCTCGAAGCAGCAGTCTTCGATCTTCAGCGGGTACATTTTGGCCATTAGGCTGCCGCTGGCGAGATGCATGAGCCGTCGCAACAGACTCCAGCCAATGAGGAGGCGCGAGTCGTTAGTCCCGATGCCACCACTGTCTATCATGTGCTGCATAACTAGCGGCCCATTGTCCCAGCAGATCATGTAGTGCGAAGCGTTGTACATCTGATTAGTGTACAGCCGGATCATCCGAAGCCACTCTGCTGGAAGAAACAAAGGTCTGTTAGGGTCATACATGCCACAATTGAGGTGTGAGGCTTAGACGCCTGGGTGAGCATAGCGACAGGGGAACATGCGACATGCGACCACGACGTTCAACATGCGAACAAATTGACCCATACAAAGAAATCCTGAATGTGCAAAATATTACTGAAATACATCTGCAACTTACTAACTCACTGACTGACTGACCAATCGCCCGGTCTGGCTGGCTGACTGAGTGACCCACCAACATCGAACACGGCTGAACTTGGGAACGAAATTTTGCGAACACATGCCTGTGTTGACTTAACGGCCTCTATAGGGGTGCGGGATTGTAAATTACAGCAGTGAGGGAGTAAAAGCGGCTAAATTGTGTTTCCGCCGATTTCTGATTACTTCCATTCCCGTTAATACATTGGAATGGTTTTTACTGACACAGCACCTTATACCATGTCTAAGGCGCCGATTATGGCGGTCACCCTGACTAACCCCTATTGGCCCAGTCTGTATTTCGAACTTCATTCGGGGTTCTTGCGGATTCCTCAATTTACTTTCAGCCCGTTGATACATCTGAGTTTTTTGTGTCACATTTCACGCATACAAACCCAAAGAAAAAATGCCTGCGGCTTAGCTCAGCTAACTTTGGATATGCAATGCAAAAGCTTGGTTTAGTCTGGTTCAGTCTTGGTTTCGTTTTTTTTTTTAACCTTTGATGTAACTGTATTGCCCAGCACGACTCAAAGCCGTTCCGTCCCGTGCAACACGCACAGAAGGAGGCCCGGCGGCGTTTGCCGGGGCGAACGCTCCGTTCGTCTGTGCCGGGCGCGAGACGAGTCACGTAGCCCGAGGGGACCCAGCGGCGCATGCGTGGGAGGCTGTGGGAGGGGGGGTCGGCTGCGGATCAGCTGATCGGCCGCTAACACGGCGGCGGCCGCCGCTCATATGAGCACGACTGAAAATGAGGCCTTCTGCGCAGCGCCAAAAGCGCTCTTGGCGAATCATGCGATGCGCTTCGAGGGGTGTGTCGCCGGAGGTGACTCCGGTCGAAAGGTTACCTTCCGCATCCTCCGCGAAACCGCTAAACGAACGTAGTAAAGCTCTGCTCTAAAAAAATTTATCGATTTCACCCTAAAAAGCCTCAAAAACGTACAGCGGAACTTTTTGTAATGGCAAGCATAATGATGTAAAATAACCGAACAGGTGACCTCATAGCTCCGCCAAACTGATTGTCCCAGATGACCTCAGCAGTACATTCCTATCATGGCACAGGGGCTCAAACTGGCTCAAAATTGTTTAAATATACTATCTCGCGAGGCCGTGTTTTTGCTCGCAGAGGATCCGTTTCGCAGTGTTTTCACTTAAACCCTAAATGGGGAGAATCGGGATTCGCAGCCAATTACGTACTTTTAGAAGTCACTCGATGTGTATTCACCTCGTTTATATATAATTGATTCTTTTTGCTTGCAAATGTTACCCATATGAATGCCCGAACATCAATCTTATGATTTAGTCCTAAAAAAATCTGTAAACGAGGCAGCGGTATTTTTGAAATAACATTCTTAACGAAGCTAAAATGCCACGATGGAATATCAACGAATAGAACAAATAACTGGACCTATTGTCTTCTCTCCTGCTGACAGCAGATTCTGTTTCCCTGTTCCTACGTTTGTCCTGTGTTGTCCCGCGTACCTTTATTTGGTAGCAGACTACCTCTGCACCCACTTTGTTCGTTCGCAACTCGGATTTATTAACTCATCCTCGAGGAAAAAAGCTTGGCTTACTTACCACTCGTGACGGTCTTGTTTGTGATGTTTCCAAGCTCCTTGAGGGTCACGGACATGGGCCAAGGATTGTTACTCCGTTCTTTTGTTTCTAGGTCTCTTATGTGGGTCACTACTGAGGAGGAAATAAAAATGGGGATATGTTCACATAGCAAGCGTTCTGCGTTCGATTGTTCGAATGAAATAACGGCTTTATTGAGGTGGCAAACAAGAATTGGTTGAAAGATGCAAACATTTTTCAGGAAGTTAGTTGGAGAGCGCAGGATCCCAACCAGTTTCTGGCAAAACATGTCCGTAGGCTATCATTGTAAAGTGGTCTTCGAAAAGAACGCTGTTGTCATGCATCTTACCTACGTGCTGATTATATAGTACTACTATAAAGCATCGTGCACATGGTGTTCATGAACGCAGTTCGTCCAGAAGGATTGAATTGATGGTGAAAACACGTTGTAAGAAGCGTGGTACTTGCCTTCGTTTCGGCAGAACACACTCGGTTTCCACGACATAACTGGGTGAAAATTTCATTCCAGCAAGAAGTCTGCTCGTCCTTGAACATACGCCCGAAGTAATGAGGTGCTGCCTCCTTACACTCCACGCGATACACACTTCATGGTAATGCCTAGAGCCAAACTAACGCAAACTGCTGAGTCTTTTGTGTGATGTGCAAGCCTCTTATGACTCCCGCCCAAGTCACCACTATACTCTATGCTCTTTAGAAGGATCTTATTAGGATCTCTTTAGAAGGATCTCTTTAGGATCTTATAACCAGCGCAGTTTGTGCTCTGAGAAATTCCTTCCCAACAGTAACTTACGCCGATTTTCAGTGTCTGGAGTATGCAAGCACAAGATTTTCAGAATCAAGAACTATCAAATTAGCTTAGTTTCAGCTGTAATGCCACAACATTCTCCCGACCAGCGTAAGACAAGCTGGCATTGAGAAGCAGCTTTGGAGCGTACGGTCTTAGTCTGTTTCGAATTGAGCAACTGTCATTGGGACCAGCCTACATAGACGTTTAGGTCGACATTATAAAAGCTCCAGATTGGTGCTGTATTAAGAAAATTATCAACCATTCGTGTCAACATTTTGCAGGCCCCCTTTCCCTACAGTAAAATGGACTAAGGGAATATTTATTATAACTCTGCAATACTAAAAAATTGGACAAGATTTGGAACTTAAAAAAAAACTTGGCCGCGCATGTGCTTGCTTCCTGCAAATGTAGGATTGGATTGGATTGAGGTAAACTTTATTTGTACCTGCACATCGGCCCATTGGGCGCTGTAGGAGGAGAGAGAGAGAGAGAGAATGGTTTAATGACACTGACGAGGTTTGTCCAGCAAAGGGCCTGACATGCTACGTCAGGTGAAAAATGAAACGATTGAGAAAAGAAAAAAAAAAGACTGTAGGAGGATTGTCTTCAGTCAACCCTACCGCGTAACGCCCAATTATGCATTATTGTGCAAATACATGCAGTTACACTGTTGGTGGGTTAGTACGAATATTTTTTTTTCCTATATCAGGGGTCTTTTCTCGGAATATCTGTTTTTTTTTGTTTTCATATTCATATGTGGTTTATAAGATGCATATTTCTATTTTGTTAGAACTTTTCACATTTATCATATCTTTCATTTCTTGTTTTATCAATACTATTCGATGAATTTGCAGTATTATAGTGATTACATGTGTCACATCCACCTATTACGCGTCTTTGTGAAAATGCAGCGTGTTACACGATTGATACGCTTGGGTAATTTTATTTTCGTGTTTCCGTCATTCCCTTCCGGCATATTTTATTATTGCTCCATTTCTGGGAGACGGGGTATAATATGTATATGTGATTTTTATAGTTCCCCTTTCAATTTTTTTATCTATGGTATTTTCTGTTATTAATACTCCGTTACAACAATTCAATTTGTTAAATTCACCAATATGCTATTGTTGCGCAAATGCAAGGCCCTACATGGTGGGACATTGGTCATACCCAGCAAAGAATGCTACGCATTAAAATCGGGCGTACCGCATCAGCGGCCACAACAGAAAAAGCAAACCTGTTTCGGATGTCCCATATTAGGACTTTGCTGGGAGTTCTAACATCCCATGTAGAACTAAGAAAGACACATCTTCACTAACGTGAAACCTGGTGATGGGCGAAGTATGGAGTGAATAAGTGTATTCAAAGATTGTAAGTCTCTCTCTTGCCATTCGGCGTGCGCTGATTGGTCGCCGGAAAAACGCTGGTGAGAGAAGGTGGTGAGGTGGTGAGGCTTCCTGAGGTTTGCTGAGGCGGTGGTGCCCTCTCTACTGTTGAACCGCATTTAAGCTATTTGCATGCCCCAGCTGCGCCAGTTTGGGGTAGTGGAAGGAGTCAACGCGAGTGCAGTTCAATTTCCGCGCCATGGGGGTTCGTCCTCGGTGATCAACGATGCCCCGGCACCAGGAAAGCATGATTTTTAAAGACGATAGTCTTTCTTGGGCTACTTAAACCCAGAAATTTTGGTCTGTCTGTCCTGTCTGTCTGTCTGTGACTGTGACTCGATTCAGCCTCCTGGCCAAAGCAAAGTAGATATTGCGCAATAGTCTTATATACTTACAGCCAAAGGTAAACGTCTAAGCTCGGTTTATATGCGCATACTTGTCAACTTTGTTGAACAAGAACAAGACATGGCGGAATTATAAGACAGGAAATTAGTACACAAGGGATATTTACAGTGTTCTTTAATTAAAAAATTAATTGATGCTTCGTTTTTTGATAGCAAATGATATTCTACATCTACTGCAGAAAACCGCATCCTGCTGTTGCCCGCGCCACTTCCAGGCGGCATAGGAAAAATCACGCGACAACAGCAACGAAAGATGACGATGATGATGTCCTCAAAGATTTTGGCACGCACCCACAAGGGGGATTGGCCAGGGCTAAATTTGTTGTTCCACTAGCTAGGCTCCACGTTCTGCTTGGAACGCACGTAGAGCACGGCCACGCGGTTCTATAGGCCTTGAAGTCGGCCGCCTCGATTCACGCGCGTCACCCCCGTACTGCAGCGATGGCATCGAGGAACCCGGCCTGTAGCAGTGGAACGCGGTAAATTCAAATCGCCTTGACCAAACCCTTGGTGTGTTTACCTTGGGATCAGCACGACGGTACAGGAACAGCATGAGAGGTGAGCGAGAAAACAAACGGGCGCATTTCCTTGGCAAATGTCTACAAAGACTGTCGTGTTTTGAAGACATTTGCAACGAAACGAGCAGATACGTGGCCAATTTTTTTTTTTTTTGCTTCGACCGACCACCCGACCGTAACAGGCTTAGCGTCGCAGACGGTGGGTACTTGAGCGCAAAATTACAACCCGTCTACAAAAAGCTTCTGCGTGTGCTTGACGATTGCTGAAGCAGACAGGGAGCGTTCCGCAAATCTTTAAAATAATTTCGGTTTATGTTCTCGAAAAGAAGCTTCGAGAAACATCCTTCATGGCGGACATGTTTACAGGGAGCTGCGCGAAGTTTCAAATGTTCGTCATAAAATCTGCCATATAAGGTCGAAACTTTCCAAGTCCTCTTTATTTATATTCTAAAGCACATCTACACCAACTTGGCAATAAGAATTAGTCAGATATAAACGTTACGTTCTATTGCGAGGCGTTGGAAAAAGAGTGTCCCAGTGTTTAAATATCACGACTACATAAGACACGACCGGAGATGCCGACAGGCCGAGCCCTTAACGGATTCGCCTCTTAAAAAACATATTCCATTCAGCTATCGTTACAGAGCGCACACTGAAACTCGGCAGTAGCAAGAGACGCTTGCACCTGCCCGATCTGCAGATAAAGGGAGGCGAAGCACTAGAAGCGAAATTTGTCATTGTCAACTTTACCATTTCACAGTGGAATGAACGAGAAGCGGCACAATGAGTAGTAGACAGATCGAAGCCATTCGAAAGCGTTAAAACGGATATCAGAAGGAAGCATCGCCCGCGGCAAAAGTAAAAAGCCGTTGGACAACGTAAAGCGAAACAACGTGTTTAAGGCGTTCAGCTGGACATTGATGCTTTCGCATTCACAAACCATAGGAAGTGCTCAGGTGTCCTCCTTTTTTTCCTCCGATCGTAAGCAAACAGAAAAGTACAGCTGTAGCCTCCCATAAGATATTGCAATTAGATCCCAGGTGACGCCTCAGTTTCAAAATAAAAAACCGATGAGAAGGCACTGGAGGAGGATCACATTTGTTTCTTTTATAACAAAAAAGAAAGGAAAACAGTAAGTGGTGGCCTACGTCCAGGACGCCTTAAAGCCCCAGAGCAGCCCGCTCCCTGGAGATCAGGTACTCCTGATCCTCGAGATGGGAACCCAACTAATTACCCCATGGTGATTGCATTTCTGCCCCATGCGCCGGCATATACAGACAAACTAAGGTGCATTTTAATTATGCAGCACAATGGTTGAAACGATGATAGGAAAGCTAATACACAAACGTTGACTTGAATACTTATTTTTGTACGTTTTGCCTCTGCCGATGTGATGAGCGTTTTGTAATTTGTGACGTTGATTGACTGGTTGTAATGGCTCAGGTACGTCTGGAAGAATCCGTCCAGTTCTCCCTTTTGTTGTAGGCTGGGTGCAGTAACATTAACCCAGTTGATGTCCTCTGCGTATGTACGCATCTGCGAGGGAGAAATGTAGACTGCTTAGTTTACATGGTGTCAAACCCTGCAGGAGCCTTAATGTCAAATCCCGAACGAACGTGGCGAGAAGGGCAAGCTTAAAGCTCCAGCCCGAGGGTAACTGTTGCGCTTAGAAATGATGGAAAGCATGGTAATCAATGAGCGACCGTTATGAGACTGAATGTTCTGAAAAGTGTCGGCGGGGGAAAAATAGTTTTCTTTCTGCCGACAAAAATAATCAAAACAAAGAACGGTCTGAAAAGTCGTGGGATTTCTTTTTTCGCTCCGTGCCTTTGCTGTGCTACACCTAAACGGAGGATCAAAGAAGCGAAGAGAAAACCGAAATAGACATCATCCCACCTTGCGAATGTGTATGTACAGTGCAACTGTTGTATACCACTACACATTCTGATTGGTGAGTGTATAAAATGCCCCTTGTCTCTGCGGGCTTAAGCGCGGGACACATGGACGACTGGTACATTTGATTCGCATGCGACTGATCATTGACTGATCGTTAGGACCGGTTTTGGCGTCGTTCGCAGGTCGGACGAGGTTCAGGACGCGCAACCGGCAAATCAGATGTAGTAGTGCCGTCGCTCCAATCGTCGTGCACCACAGCCAATGAGAGCCCGAAGGTGAGATCGCTGAGAAAACTTCTTTCTTAAGCCCCGAAGTGGCGCCAGTGGCCATTCCATGTATTTTGTGGGGGGCAGCTCGCCACCGCCGCCGCCCACCCTTGCGCTCTCCGCTCTCCGGCTGGTAGACACATGTTGCCAGCGGCGCCTACAGCATTGGCATGCGGAATCACGGGTGATAAATGCTACCGTAACGCTGTGCTGAACATGTTCAAATGAAATGTATAACGTAAAAAGCGCTATTCATTTTCACTTCAAGTTGATACAAGTTTTTTTCCCTGCTCGGATTGCTCTTGCACAACTTAAGCCGACCTGAATGTGCCTAAAGAGAGAGGCAACCACGGAGCAAAAGCAGTGGTGGAGCGGCGCCGACGGCGCATCGCACGCGCGCATCCGACCATTTGTATGATATTCACGCGTACAAGTATTCGTGGCGACCGTCGTAACCATCAGTCGCATGCGAATCGCATGCACCAGTCGTCCATGTGTCTCGCGCATTATCGCTTGCCCTCGGCTGCCCTGGCGGTAAATGCTCGCTCCTGACGCGTGTGCTCGGCGTCTTCGGCGATAACGGTTGAGTTTTGCCTAGTCTGACGCAATCACAAACATGACGCCAACCCCCTGCCCCTTTCGAGGGCAGTTGCAAGCCTGTATGTGCATGTATGTTTGTGGTTTATTGGCGCAAGGGTTTCTAAGACCAAAGAGCGCCAGAACTATGTTATGTGGTCTTTCAATAGTCATGTTTGTGCTTAAAATATGTATGAAATGAGTATGATATATCTTAAAATACTGTATATATAGGTGTAGAGGGCCCGTCCACTAAAGCATGCAGATGTTCGTAATGGTGGCTGAAATGGATTATGGGTGCAACGTGATGCACCTCGAGCCAAAGAGCATGCGACGAGAGTGGGCCTCCCGTGCGGACAAAGGGAGCATGAGGGCCTCACTCACTGCTCGTAGGCTCTGAGGTCAGGCACTGTACGAGATGAGTTTTAAAAACTTGATGTCTGCAAGATAACTTAAAAGACTTTTGTTTGTAAACATAGGTTCATCTCCTAAAAACAGTGAAGGATGTAGTGGAATGTTGTAGGTATATATTTTAGGGAAATGCCGTTTTCTGGCTTCATTGCAGAATGTGCACTCAATTAACACATGGAGGACGGTGAGCCGTTCCCCACACTTGTTACAAACAGGTGGGAGTGTTCCATTCAAAAGATATGCGTGTGTAGGGTAAGTGTGGCCTATTCGCAGTCTGCAAATGGATACTTCAATGAATCTGTTTTGTTTTTCTGTTGTGTATCTTCCGAGGTTTGGTTTTACTGAGTGGAGCTTGTTGTCTGTGTGTGTGTCCCACACGTGCTGCCAGCATTTACGGATTCCCCTCCGGATTACTGGTTTCAGATCGAGGTGAGGGACCTGCGCTACATCAACACCACTACGTAGGGCCGCCAAAGTGGCATTCGGGTCAGCAATTTCATTGCCCAGAATGCCACTGTGTCCAGGGATCCAACAAACAAGTATTTTTAGCTTTGACTTATAGAAGAGCTTTAAAAAGGCGGTTTAGAATAACGTTTTTTGTGGGCTTAAAGGAATCCAATGCAGTTACTACGCTTAGGGAGTCTGTGTAGATGACTGATTGTTGTATTTTGTTCTGTGTAATGTGTTCCACTGTGATTAGAATACCATAGGCTTCTGCTGTAAAAATGCTACAATTCCTGTTCAATGTCCTTGTGCTGGCAAAGTCCGGGCCATGTGCAGCACAGGACACAGAAGTAGAAGACTTGGAAGCATCTGTGTAAAAAGAGGCGCATGGATATCTGTGTTGTAAACTTAAGAAATGCTGTAAAATCAATTCGCGGGGTGCACGACGCTTGTCAATTTGTTTAAAGGATGTGTCACAATGAATAGTTGACATGTCCCAAGGTGGGACTATATCGGCGATACAGGTTTTTATGCCATCATCTAAAGCCACCCCTATCTCCTCTGCAAGGCCTTTGACACGCAAGGCTACAGGGGCAGGGATCGACGGGCGCGCTAAATACAAATGGGCAGATGAGATGTCATTCACAATAGAATTGCATGGGTTATTCGTCATAGACATTGTCCTAATGCATAGAGGAGTGCTGTATAAGCACGCTGGTGCTCTAGGCACCAGTGGTCGCATTCTACATAAGGACTCTGGATTGGACTTGTCCTGAAGGCTCCAGAGGCAAGGCGAAGGCCCAAATGTATTACTGGGTCTAACATTTTTAAGGCAGTTTTAGACGCGGACCCGTATGTTACACTTCCATAGTCTATACGTGACCTAACTAAACTCACAAAGAGACGTAGAAGGCAGTCTTTATCAGCACGATAAGACTGATGTGACAACACTTTTAAAATGTAATGGTGTTTAGGCATTTTTGTTTGAGTTTCTTGAAGTGCTGTACGTATGTTAGTTTTCCGTCAAGTACAACGCCTAAAAACTTTTGTTCTTTCTTGACAGCAATCCGTTCTCCGTTCAGCGTGACATCGGGTTCTCGACGAATTCCACGCTGTCTTGTGAATAAAACACATGTACTTTTGTGAGGATTCAATTTGAAACCATTTTCTTCCGTCCATTTTGCAAGCCTGTTCACACCTAACTGTATCTGCCTTTCACATATGGACCGATTGCATGACCTAAAGCTTATTTGGACGTCGTCAACATACATTGAGTAGGAGATTGAGGGTGGCAACGATTTCCCAAGTGAATTCATTTTAATTATAAACAGAGTACAGCTTAATACTCCACCCTGGGGAACCCCATTTTCTTGTATGTATGTTCTTGATACTACTGTCCCTACTCTTACCCTAAATGTCCGCTCCGACAAATCACTTTCAATAGTGTTTAGCATATGTCCAGACATACCGAATGCCTTGAGATCAAGCAGTATGCCGTAACGCCAAGTTGTGTCGTATGCTTTTTCTAAGTCAAAGAAAACAGAAAGACAGTGCTGTTTGTGGATAAAAGCATCTTTGACATACGACTCAAACGCAACTAGCTGGTCAGTTGTGCTTCGACCTGATCGGAAACCAGCCTGACAACTGTCTAGAATGCCGTTATATTCAAGAAAATGGATTAGCCTCTTATTTACCATTTTTTTCAAAAACCTTTCCTAAGCAACTTGTCAGAGCTATTGGTCGGTAACTGGCAGGTAGTGAGGCATCTTTCCCCTGTTTTAATACGGCAACTACAACTGCTTCTCTCCAAGCTCTCGGAAAGTATCCCGCCGCCCATATTTTGTTGAACAAGTGCAAGAGTGTTCGGAGAGTTTCTGGGTGCAGATGTTGTATCATTGTGTATGATATTCTATCTGCCCCAGGCGCTGAAGCCTTACATGTTCCCAAGGCGACCAAAAGCTCTTTTATGGAAAATTCTGTGTTGTATGGTTCGTCAGATCTTTTGTTATCACGAATCGGTTTCTTCTCCATAGATGTTTTGTGTCGTAAGAAAGCATTCGTGTAATGAGCAGAACTCGATACATATGAAAAGTATTTCGCAAGAGTGTTTGCCTGGTCCTCTAGGGTATCGCCTGTACTGTTGACCATAGGTAGGGTGTGTGTTTTCCGTCCATTAAACTTTTTAATTCTGTTCCATACTTTGCCTGCATCTGTGTACGAGTTGATAGAAGTTACGAAAGAGCGCCAGCTATCTCTTTTTGCTTGCTGGCGAATGCGTCTTCCTTGTGCTTTTGCACGGTTGAAGGAAATCAAGTTTTGTGTAGTGGGATACCTGCGAAGGACACCCCACGCCTTATTTTGAGCCTGCCGTGCAAGCCTACACTCTTCATTCCACCACGGCCTCCTAGTGTTAGGTGTGGCACCAGATGTTTGCGGAATTGAGCCCTCGGCAGCATGAAGGATATGTGCAGTCACCAGTTCACAGGCTTCGTCAATGCCCAAACAGCTTAAGGACGTGTATGAAAGCTGAGATAATTGTTTAAATTTTAACCAATCAGCACCAGATTCCTTAAAATTTTATGGCAGATAGAACTGTTACGGGCTTTATCAATGCCTTTCAAGATGACAGGGAAGTGGTCGCTCCCATAGGGGTTGTCGTCCACTTCCCATTCAACAGCCGGAAAGAGGACAGAAGAGCCGATCGCCAAGTCTATGTGTGAGTATGTATTGTGTGTAGTGTTGTAGTATGTCGGCTCTTTTTTGTTAAAGAGACAAGCTCCGGATGAGAAGAGGAATTTTACTATCAAGCGGCCCCGGGAATCTGTGCGTTCAGATCCCCATAGTGGGCTGTGTGCATTCAGGTCACCTACGAGTAGGAATGGTTCCGGCAGATCATCTATGAGAGACTCAAATTCAGAGCTAGATAATCGATATTCAGGGGGAATGTACAGTGAGCAAATTGTTGTTAATCTGTTGAAAATAATTGCCCGGATGGCAAGCGCTTCTAGGACGGTACGCAATTGAAGATATTGGCAAGGGATAGATTTTTGCGTAACTATAGCTACGCCACCAGAGCAGTGCGTGCAGCTATCTCTGTCTCTCCTAAATACTGAGTATTGGTTCAGGAAATTGGTGTGGTTAGGTTTCAAGTGTGTCTCCTGTAAACATAGGATGGCTGATTTCGTTTTGTGTAGGATTTCATATATATCATCTAGGTTTTTAATAAGGCCCCGGCAGTTCCACTGTGTAATTATTTGTGCTACCATAAATGTTTAGGGAGGAGATTTTACCTGGTGTAGATGAGGACTTGGGCTGGATGTATACTATCTATCAGTTCTGACTTGGGGCTGTGACACGGGTGGCTGGTGGCTTTTTGCCTCGCCCCGCCATGGTGCGCTGTTCTCTTTCTGCCTTTGGCACTGGCAGAGACGGTGTTACCTCCATGTCATCATCTGAGTGGTGTGACAGTGACGAGATGGAGTCCTTGCGGGCTCCATCTCGGGATATGTTCGAAGTGGAGGCAGGAGCCCCTGCCGTCCCCGACTGTTTGTTGGACACAGAAGTGTTCGTGGGACCGACCACGTCTACGTCTATGGCCGCCTGTAGTCTGGCAGCCGGAAGTGGAGGATTGACGGCAGAGCCGTCACTCCTCACACTCGCAGCTAACACAACACTTGCGGGCGCCACAGGTGTCGTGTCGGATGGTTGGGCTGCCTTGGGCGGCACCTGGGGGGGCTGGGACGGCACCAAGTCTGCTTCGCAGTACTGGGTGGCCGCCGTGACTAGACGCCGCTCCGCCCCCCGGTGAGCTGCATCGGCATACCTTTGCGAAAACATTGAGTGTTTCTGTCGTGCTTCTTGATAGGTGATGTTCTGGGTGACCTTCATGTTTATGATTTCTTTCTCGGCTTTGAAATTAGCACATGACCGAGAGTATGCAGCGTGGGGTTGTTCACAGTTGGCACATTTCAATACGTTAGGAGCACAGTTCTCTGAAGGGTCATGATGTCCTGCGCACTTGGCGCATGTCAGTTTTCCGCGGCAGGTGGTAGTACTGTGCCCATACCGCTGGCACTTGAAGCAGCGCCGTGGGTTGGGTATGTCAGGTCGTACGTTGCAATGAAGGAAGCCTGCAGTGACAGACTCCGGTAGGACACTTCGGTCAAAAGTTAGGATCAGATGTTTCGTTTTTACTTTTTTGCCATCGCGTCTGATCATTATTATTCTTACCGCAGTAACGCCCTGGTCACGCATGCCCTCGAGGAGGTCAGACTCACTTTCATTGAGCAGGTCCATCTCGGATATGACGCCCTGCGAGCTGTTAAGGCTCCGGTGTGGCGTTACAGCTACTTCAAGGCCAAGTAGGTCGGTCTGGTTCGAGAGACTATCAGATTGTTTTTTAGTAGATAGTTCTACAAGCACGTCCCCCGATGTCAGCTTCTTTGCCTTGTAGTTCGCGCCAACTACACTCTCAATGAACTTGGCAATTAAGAAGACCGACTTGCAGGTAACTGGAGATTCCTTGTTCTTAGATTGTATCACTAAGAAGCGAGGAAAGTTGTCCGGGGTGTTAAATTTCATGTTGGGCAGAGGTTTGAAAATTACATCGGTGCGGGCCCTTTTTGGGGCCCGATCATTTGGAAGAGAGGGTTTCGAAAATACCATGCGACATAGTATAAAGCAGGGAACTTGGGTACTTTCTTCTATGACGTTACCCTGATGGTCAAAGAGGTCCCGGAGCTCCCAGCCTGATAGACAGACAGGGAGCCCATCGGCCGGAGATTGACCAGGGCTCCGATGGCCACCGTTCACGGCTTCTAACCCTTCACCTTTCAACTTCTCGCCACGGTAGGTAACAGCTTAAGTATAGGGGGCTCGGGGTACGCGGTGTCGCCACTCACCGTCACCAAGATTACTCAAGGTGCCCCGTGCGGGGAGTTGCAAGCCTAATCTTTACAAGAACGCAAGTGGGTGTGAGGGGAGAGGTTCCCATTATTCACCGGGCCTTGTCCATCTCGCGGTTTCGATACTTCTTTTATGATTTTTTCTTTACGCAAATACTGAGGTCTATGTTGCACGCCTGGTTATCCTGGCGCATGCACTCGGCGTCTTGGGCGACAACTGCTGAGTCCTGCGTACGTTTCCTGTTTACGACACAAAATTTCCAACCCACGAGGCGATAAAAGCTCCGCTGTAAAACGTTAAGAGGACAAAGTGGTATAAAATCACAAATGCAACTCATGGAAAATCACAAATAGCCTTCATGCAGCGCCACCTGGCAACATCACGCGCAGCTATCCTTATGGGGTAAGGACAGTATTGACAATGCCGTTCAGGAACGGGTCGTCAATATGTCCGATCAGATTATAAAGCAACAATGTCTTTCCACTAAGAGGGACATTGGACAACACAGAATATTATAAACTGCCAGTGGCACTTCGTCGGACATGCACTGACATATTGGGCCGTGAAACATAGGGAGTACCGATACAAATCATACATATAAACACAAATAAAACACAAAAGTGCCTACGGAAAGGAACTTATAATTAATCTGGCGCTTCCAGTATGTCCCGATGCTGACGTAGGTGGAGAAGCCGTACTCAACGGTCAGCCTCACAAGGGTATCAGCGACGGCGAAATTCGAGGGCACCGACAGGTTGGATATGTCAACGCCGATCAGCTCGGTGAAGGTCTTCAAGGCGGACACCTGCAATGAGGGGACGGCATGCTGCGATATCACTGAGCGCCGCGTGTATGGCTTACCTGCCCAGATATCTGCCCAGGGTAACTCTTAACCGGTTGAAGAGTATGTGCTGTTCGTGAGCTGAGGCAACGCTATGAGCAGGCCATACACGAGGCAATGTTAAATTTCAAGCCGTGTTTTACTCGTATTGGACATTTTACCTTGTTCCCTTTCACCGGGAGTATAAACACCGACAAAAATCGTGCAACTATTTTGGGCTTTAACAGCAGAGATGTTTAAGCTTTCAGTTCTGTCGTAAAACGTTACCATAAAACAATACAAAAAATGACCTAGCACACGCGAGCGTGCGACTCGCGAAGAACCCCCGTCATCGAGCAGGCTTGCACGTAGGCTTGCGCCACGTGAGGAGCTTGCAACAGAAAACATAAAATTCTGAGCGCACATGAGCGTGCGCCTCGAAACACTCTACCTAGCGTTCGTGGCGTGATCTCTCGCGTGCTGTCCTTCTCGCCAGTTCACGTGCGGTCGCACCTTAAGTGGGAAGCACGAACTTCGAGTTAGCGCTGCGGGCGCCGAGTTCTCGAAAGCGGTTGCCGCTGGTTCTAGCACGTGCTAACGCAGTCCCCTTTGGGTGCGATGTGAAAGCCTGCAGACAAATCGATCTGGGCCTGCCGGTCGTGGACAACATTCATCAGCATGTTGAGTAAGCCCATGTGAGGTGCAAACAGCTCTCTTTGCGACGAAGAGAGAGGGGCCGCCAGCTCTGCTGTTTCTCCAGACTTGCACCATTAGTGCAAGCCGCGCGAATTTTTTTGAAAGGGAAATACAGGAGTAAATTCTGAGTGGTGAGCTGTGTAAGTGTTTACGGAGACATCCTAGCAGCAGTGATAAGAATGAACGACGACAACAAAAGCAGCTAGCCTGCCTCGTCGGCCTCCATTTTTATCGCCGTTGGCACGATGCCTGCCATAACTCCTGGGGCAATCCCAGAAGGTAATCGCGTATACGAAGCACGCGTAAGTGAGTCATGAAAAAGAACGTGTGCATTGGCCGCCAAGAAGGGTACAAATCGTCGAAGGCCCCAATAGCAAATGGGAGCAGTGTCGAAAAGCACAATCACCAGTTATGCGGAGCAAAGAGAAGCTACGTAGGTAAGAAAAAGTAAGCTGAGTAGAAGCGTGAGAAGAATGCAGGAGGAAGCAGCAGAACAGGCGGAAGGTCATGGAGAGATCTCGAAGAGGCAGGGGATCAACCACACCACGCAAGCCCGGGTAGAAGACGGCCGACATCGCACCGCTTAGTGATTTTGTGTAGCACCGCCAACCTGTAAATCTGGGGTCCCGGCGGCGACACTCAAGTGTCGGCGTTCATCGTCTACTAACAAAGTGTTCACTGTAAAAGCTTAGCTTACGCTATCCCACTAGTAACTTAAGATGGAGTAGTAGAGGCTCTCTAGGGCGTGAAAACAGGTAAACCTGAAGGTGACGACAGCAAAACCGTTCATCTTCTCAAGGAGGCAGCAGATATCGTACCTGAAAAGCTTGCTGCACCATTTGCAGAATGCGTAGACTCTAAAAGTCACCAATGTTCAACGATGTTTTGAAGCAAAAGCTGTCTTATTGTACCGGTGGCGTTGTGTCAAAAAATACGCATTACCCCACAGACCAGTTGATCAAACGAAGCGTTCTCACAAAAATAAAATGGTCCCAGGGCATTATTGACTGTTTTGATATAAGACGGCTTCCATTGTTCCAGGAAAGATGTCTTTTGAACAATGCATTTGGCTTTATATGTAAGGCCGACTTTCAAAGTATCGGTGTATGATTGGGCACTGTAAGCTGGCTTTGCCACATTGCCTACTCTGCAGTGAAGTATGGCTATCTGCGGAGGGAGAATGATAAAAGAAAGCAGCTCTAAGTCTTGTGTTATCAAAGTATCCAGAAAAAAATATGGCAAATACCGCCTCAAATGTCTACGTTAGTGAAACCGGGCTTCTATTGTGTCAAAACATTCAGTTTAAAATCTCGATAAAAATAACGGCCCTAAGTAAGACAATACACGCATCGATCATGAAGAAAAAGTGCAATAAAATACCGATACCTAATCAATCCCGTATCGGTATCATTTATAAAGTTCGTAGACGCGTTTGCTTAGTTCCCGAAACATCTTCACTCTCGCGCTCCCCTTAACTTTCCTCAGGAGGGGATGGCAGATTTTATTCCCGCCCCACACCATAATGCTCCCGAACCCTCAGCATGCTCCTACTGTCTCCCTGCGCTTCTTCTCAGCCCACGTCTGCAGGGCTATGTCCTTTTTTCCGGCTATCGACGCCTTATCTGATTTGCTTCTCTTGCCTCATCCCTCCGGCTCTCTGTCCTATTCACCGCACCTTCCATGTGTGCTTCGCCATGTACCACTGTTGGTCCGATTCTTGGGGACCAATTTTAATTTTTTTTCTTCTGCTCCATCACTATTCGTGCATACGCACTTGGTATTCACGATCCCCTTCTGGGGCAGCCCGACGAATAACGACGCGCAGCAAAGCTATTTCCACAAAATACTTCTTCACGTTGCCGTTAAAGTTGAAACGGGAAGTTCAAACCCTTGACTGCTCTGCGAAACAAAGGAAGGAATGGCCGACCTCTAAAGCCGCACTACGCAGCTTCTGTTTACATAATTCAGAGTTATACAGAGTAAACATCATACAGTTGAACGTAATTTCTAACTGCCAACGCTACAAAATGATTGATAATTCCCTATTTTCATTTGCGTTATGAAGGCGAGGCGAAATACGGGAAACTTTTGGCGAGGCCTCTTTAATAAGGGCAGCACCAGAAATTTCGGTTTCGAAATCCACAGCTCATATATTTGGAGATGAGCGCGAAAAACAAGCAGTGATTTTCCGCACAGGGCAGAGCACCAGCCAACAAAACCCGAGTACAAAGCTCAGCCTGCGTCTTTCAGGGTCGTGGGGAAGAACCGAAGGAATTTTTCGGTTGACCCGAATTGGCCGGGAGTGCGGCATGAGATGGATATTAGCCCCTCCGGAGTTCTAACTGTCTACCAGGGGGATGCGAAAGTGGACGAACAGTATTTTTCAACGGGAGAATTAGTTTTGTACACTGTATAAGGAGACATACCTTTCATAAGCTCCGCGCAAACTTACAGCGCTTTAATCATCCACGGTAGCCAAGCGACCAGTTCATGTAATTATTGGTTCTCTGCTAAGCAGCCGTAGTCCGTAGCGATGTCAGACGTCTGGCCGTAGGTGATGTCGCTTAATATCTAGACTGCCGCAGTGTTGAGGCCAGCGCTACCTGCAGACTGAAGACGGTTATCGGAAGGATGTCGGGGAAAGGAATGCCGTGAACAGAAGACCGGAAGATTGATCGGGTGCTTTCATCACTGGCAGGTGTCCATGCCTGCATTTTATGTATGGCTACAAAGAAAAAACGTATACCAGGAAGCAGGAGTTCCAGATTGCAATAGAGACGTCTTGCGATAGATGACACTTCCTAAAAAGGGCTGGCAGGCAAACAGGACAGTTAGTCTATGAAACCTACCAATCGTGTGGATGTTCCACAAGGGGAGGAAGGGACGGTTTTCCTTTGATGCAAACTTATTAAAAACGTGCATGGTTGTCCACTTTGTAGCACCAATTACTTGCAATGGCGCAGACGAGTAGATAAGACAAAATGACACATGGACCAGCGGCATCAACTCTAGCCATATGCAAACGTACCATGGCGTGAAGTCTCTTTCGGTTTCGATACCTCGAACCTTGGCGCATGTATATTCCTAAACACCTACATTTTCACTGATCAGAACGACCCAGCGAGAACTTCGTCCTGCCATGTTTGGGTGCTGCATGACACGAGGCACGGCACGACAAAGAGCTCTTTTCGATCTGTAGATCCGTAATGAACTAAACAATCACCTACCTGGGATTTGTTTACGTAACACACACGTAGGACACCAGTTAACGAAGGAGAATGAGTAGCTCGTTGGTCCAGTGAACTTGTACCCGGATGGGCGTTAGAGAGCACGCTAGGGAATTCAACTAGCTCGTAATTATCAACAAAAACTGCCGATGGCAAAAGGGCCATTAAGTTAGGCGCACAAAAAGTTAGTGTCACCTGGGCGGATATTACATAGTACAAGTTGTTAAAATGTGCAACATGTGTCAGAGGGCCATCGAGAAATGCCTCATTGGGTACATGCCTACTAAGCATGCCTATTATTGATACCAGTTTCAACATGTCACATTGAACTCACCCACTGCCCCATACCAAGCAGAACAGTTACGTGCTGGCCGTGGCGAATTCCAGCATACGTTACAGCAATACTGTTGAACTTTCATATATAAAAACGGAAAACTTTCAGAATGCGTTTCTGGAGATGTTTAACATGTTCATTGTGTTCTTTTTTACGAAGTTGACTTGCGTATGCAGCTACCCATAGGAGGTAGACTTTTAGGTTTCCTTGCGTGTGGCATGGCCCAGTCATGAGTGCCGCTCTTTAGAATGCCTTTTCAGTTGCCGATACATGGCGCGAGATATTTAGTATGACATGCTGCATCGGATATCTGAATCGTTTACGCTGTCCAAACGCTACATCGCCTGATTTCCAGTTATTTACTCTGAGCTGGGTGCTACCAGACAACTGCTGACGATTCTTTTGGCTTTTTAAATTTTACTTTATGACCACAAGATAGAACTACCACTGAGGTAGCAACATATTCTCGGGCTTTGAGTTTCTCAAAGTCACAGGCAGGAATGGCGTCGCACACCTATTGATCTCACCAACCGCCATTTTAAAAAAAAGCAATGACTGATTTAGACGAAATCATTGCCGCACGTTATTTTTCACTGCGAACTCGTTAGCTTGAGAGAACTTTGTTGTACAAAATCTCTCATTATCGCACTCCAGCTCGGGGTTGATAAGAAAGAAAGAATGGTCACTTCATAAAATGTCGTACTGTCATGAAGTCAAAGACGACGCAGTTGTCTTAAGAGAAAACAAGTTTATTGGAGCGAACTTGTGCTCCACTAACAACTCAAAGAATACACAGGCGGCGAGACAGCAGTCAAGAAAGTGACGTGCGTAGTCGAGCGTGGAGAGTCGAATGCCCCTGCGTCTGCTCTGCAGGCCTTTATCGTTCGGCGCGAGTGTTTCTGGAACCGTCGATTTACACCCAGAACATTGTAGATCACAGAAGATTAGTCTGGGCTAGTAAGGTTAGGGCGAAACAGTCTGCTTATCTGAATGAGATAGCCCGTGTGGCATAAAAATAAAGAATGGAAGACGCGCTTCGCTTGGGACCCAGATAACACAGCCGGGCGTGGCCGGGCAGTCAAAACAAACAATAAATAAACAAACCCATACATGGTTCGCGGCAACATTCTGGGTTACCTGGCAAATCTGTTATTCCTTGAGATATCGCGATCGCTTTTGTAACACAGCGAGAGCTTTGAAGCTGTGCCACCTGACGCAGATGCCAATAAACCCTGAATACAGTTTACGGGAGCCAGTTTGTTTTCCGCGACCAGTATACGGCTGCTGTTCTTATCGCCACCGTTAAACCCGCAGCATTTATGATCTCTCTCGTCCACTTCAATTTGCCAGTAGCCGGTCTTCAGATCCATCGATGAAAAGTACTTCGCATGGCACAGGTGGTCGAGGGCGTCGTCGATTCGAGGCAGGTGCTACACGTCCTTTTTGGTGATATTGTTCAGTTGCTGGTAGCCAACGCGAAACCTGAATGTGCTGACTTTTTTTCACCACTACGACCGGCGCAGCCCAGGGGCTTTTCGATGGCTGTATAATGTCGTCGCTGAGCGTGTCGTCGACTTGAGTCCGGATGGCTTCCCGCTTGTGTGAAGACACGTGGTACGGTGACTGCCTGGTAGGTCGGACTCCATCTTCGGTTATTATTCGGTGCTTCGCTAGAGGTGTCTGACGTAGTTTTGAGTTCGATGAAAAACACTGTCTGTAGCGATGCAGCAAAGCCAATAATCTGTTCCGTTCTGCTTGCGGTAACGCCAGATTCACTTCGAAGGGATTCGGAAGCTTGAAGGGATCTTCGTGTGCGCATTAAAATCTGGCAACCGCGATCACGTCACTTGCTTCTTGCGTTTCTTCGAGGAACTCAATTGCAGCACCCTTGTTTAAATGCTGGTACTCATCGGTGAAATTAGTGACCAAAACGTGGGAATGGCGTTTCTTAAAGCGCGCAATGCCTCTAGCGACAGAGGCACCGCGGCCGAGAAGCAGCCTTTGGTCACTCTCTACGACAGTGTCGACGTCAGGAACCGCATATTCACAGTAGACGCTGATCATCAAGCTTGCGTGACGTGGCAGGGTGACATGATCGTCGGCGATCCTTACAGCAGCACGGTGTCCGGTGTTCGGTTCCGGCGTCATGCTGTGTTCGGAGGAAAATGTTATAAACTTGGCCTGTAGATCAATTATTGCACTATTGTCCGTCAAAAAGTCCATTCGCAGAATTACGTCGCGGGAGCAGTTAGGCAAAACGATGAACGCCGCAGGGTACGTTGTGCTGTCTATGGTGACGCGCGATGTGCACGTTCCACTTGGCGTAACGAGGTAGCCTCCTGCTGTGCGTATGTGCGGGCCGTCCCATCTGGTCGTAACTTTCTTCAGCTCAGACGCGAATGATCCGTTCATTACTGAGTAGTCGGCTCCCGTGTCTAGCATCCCCATTTCCTCAACGAACACCACAACACCTTCGTTAGGGTGTTGGATTCGGGTCTGCAACCACAGCTCAGCTCGTTCTTTCCGTACGACAGTTGTGAGTGTTCTCAAAAATTCCGCTTTGAACATGCTCCATGATGTTAGCGAGCTCTTGTGATTTTCAAACCAGACTTGACCGAGCCTCCGAGGTAGAAAAACGCTTGCCTCAGGGTTTCTTCATCATTCCATCGGTTGAAATTTCGGACGCGCTTCTCCAGCCACTCTTCCGGGTCTTCACCAGGGGATTCTCGGACTGATGGGGGCTCCCGAGGTTGCTGCAGAATGGCGGGAGAATTGGCTTGATTGACCATGGCGCTGGTTGCGACGTCTTCCTTGTTCACTTTCTCCGGTAGTAGACAGAGCTCGGATGGTAAACCTTGCAAGCGGCGGCTGGCTCTTGTTGGAGTGGCTTGGCGGTTTCAAGAGGATGTAGAAAGCATAAAGGGTGCGTTTACAGCACCTCTACCAGATACCACGAAGTCAAAGACAACACAGTTGTCTTCAGAGAAAGCACGTTTATTGGAGCGAACTTGTGCTCCGCTAACAACACAAATAATACACTGGCGGCGAGACAGCAGTCAAGAAAGTGACGTGCGTAGCCGAGCGTCGAGAGTCGAATGCCTCGGCGTCTGCTCTGCAGGCTTTTTTCTTTCGGTGCGAGAGTTTTGGAACCGTCAACTTACATCCAGAACATTGTAGATCAAAGAAGATTAATCTGGGCTAGTGACGTTAGGGAGAGAAAGTCGGCTTATCTGAATGAGATAGCCCATGCGGCATAAAAATACAGAATAGAAGACGCGCTTCGCTTGGGGCTCAGATAACAGAGCCGGGCGTGGCTGGGCAGTCAAAACAAAAAATAAATAAACAAACCCATACATGGTTCGCCGCAATATTCTAGGTTCACTGGCAAATCTGTCAGTCCTTGAGATATTCCGATCGCTTTTGTAACACAGCCAGAGGTTTGAAGCTGTGCCACCTGACGCAGATTCCAATAAACCCTGGATGTAGTTAACGGGAGCCAGTTTGTTTTCGGCGATCAATATACGGATGCTGTTCTAGTCGCCACCGTTAAACCGGTAGCATTTATGATCTCCGCAAACATGTAGCGAACCAAGGAATGCAGGAGCAAGTGTTGAGGTTTGACGGTAAATGCGAAGCAAATAAGGTGGTACACGTGAGTACAAGTATAATTATCAGCATCGTTCGCTGTAAAAAAAAATATTTACTGTAACGATAATAAGCGAATCGGCAGATGACAAGCATTCTGTGCATTTTTATCGCAGTCTGCCGAAGATGGCCAAGACACTGATTGATTGATTGATTGATTGATTGATTGATTGATTGATTGATTGATTGATTGATTGATTGATTGATTGATTGATTGATTGATTGATTGATTGATTGAAGTGACTGAGTGAGTGAAAATGTATTTACTTTTTGCACAGACACGTACGCAAGAATAGTGTTTGCCGCAATTCCCAAAGGCTAGTTTAGGGTACAAAAAAAGTTTTACTTTGGTCACAGTAAATTGTAGCTTCTAAGTTAAAAAGCACAACACACGTCTAACTATGCGCATCTTCTCAGAGATACGGCGGCTAACAGTAGAATTTTTCATACCACCCAGCTCAATGGGTAGTATGAGCGGATGGAGACTACATAAAACACCCCTTTTTGGAGGAGACAGTGACGGCCTTAGCTAATGCAGGAATGGTGCCACCCGTTGCCATTGCAGTAATCACTCAACCGTTCAATGAACAGTTTAAAGCTACCAATGGTAGTTATCAAAAACTTCAACACACGCTGCCTTATTTTTAAAAACTGGAAGACAAAACACGACCTGGTTAAATTTTAAAAAACTACAATTCGGTAATTTACTGAGCTCTGTTCCAACTCCCACATCCCGTCTTGAACGCAAAAGCCGATAGAAAAATGTTGAAAATATGTCAAATTTCCGCTACAGTGGCACACTCTGGCCGCAGTGACGTAGTTGAGGCCACCAAAAAATATATAGTTATCAGTGTGTTAACTACACGTTATCCTGTATATGATACGCTGAAACAAAACTAACGGTTCCACAACAATAGCCCAGTCAGGCTTCCGGCAGCGGCTCTGGTCACCGGCTGCCAAACGCACTAACACGAATCTGAGACGTCACAGATAGTCCGTCATAAGCTGGCATGTTGCCACTGCTTTATTAAGCGCAGAGCACTTAAGGGGCTGGCCTTGTCGTCGTATCTCGCTGTAACGGTAGATATCGAACGGCTGCCGGAATCAGGCGGTGCCGCGACATGACGGACCCAAGTGGAGCCCGGCGTTGTGTCCTAGGGCGTCCCGCAGAGGCTTTGAAAACCAAGTGGTTTAAACAGTCATAACCGTTCGAAACTTGTGAAACGCTGGCGCTTGTCATGCATCTCCCCGTTATTTAGCGAAAAGAAAGAACTGCCGGTACATTCGATGCAAAATTTATGTAATTAACCGGCAGCACCCGCGTTCATTTAGTTAGGAACGCTCGTTGGGTTGGTTTTTGAGATAGAGGCGAAAAAAAGTAGCAGTGCAACGCCGACGCGTACAAGAGGAAAAGCAAGCACAAAAAAAAATTCCCCCGCATTTCCCCGAGGGGGAGAATGTGAAAGTGCGAATGCACGGTTGTCGGCCCGCTTGCGGCGCTTGCGCTCGGCCCCCGCAGCCCACCGCCTCGCCGCCTTCTCTTCCATCTCTTCCATCGGGTTTGTAGTATCACGTGTACACCACGCAGTTATCAAGCCGCTATAACGCCGCTGAGTCGCCAACGCACGCCGCTGACGACGTAGTTTGAATGCGTTAAAGATATAAAGCGCGTTACTAACGCCGATATCAGCGTCGCGTCCGTGGCTTAGTCGGTAAAGCGTCGCGCTGCGGCCGCATAGTCCTCGGATCGAAACCTGGCGCCGGATGCTGTTTTTTTTATATATATAGAGAGGAGGACTGCGGACGCCGCCGCCGCCGCCGCCGCCGACGCCGCCACCGCCGCCTGCGGTGGGTGGTTTGGGGTCGCTTATAAAGTGCATTCGCACTTAAAAGAACAGAAGTCCCGCTAGCGCTGTTTCAGGCAGGGGGCGCGAGTGCGCTACAGAGGCGGGAAGTTTGAATTGCTTTGGGTGGTAGCAGTGAGCGGATAACCGCGCTACAGCCATTTATTGTGAATCACTTTCTATGCACTTCCGCCAGCTTTCATGTTGAGTGGAAGGCCTTTAATTTTCTTTTTCCTTTAATATATGGTACATTTCAAAGTTTTCAATAAAAATGGTGTCATCGTTGCCAGGCAAAGCACTCTTTGTAGGGAACCAAACTTGTCTTTTTTCTTCATGGCCCCCTAAAAGCAGTAGGCAGGAAAGCACACTGCAGCAACACCAGAAAAGTATTTGGCGACTATTGGCTCTAAATCACTGCGTAGAGGGAGTTACCTCAGACCGCTGCGTTAGTCCTAATTCAGTGCAGGCGTGGAACAAGCCGGCCGCCTTCTGTGAGGCGTCCTGACCGCTGGGAGGGACGTCTATGCTGTACAGTGCCGCCATGGTAGCCGACTTCATGAACTCGTTGATCTGTCAACATAAAGGGGAAAGTATGGCATCTCGTCTCGATTAAAGGCTATCATAGGCCTGAGGATCACAAACAGAACATTGAGAATGATAAGGCATAGATCTGCCGGGGGTTCTAATTGGATTCCTAAAGAAGTCTCATAAGACCCGTCGAATCAAATTCAGCTTCTTCCAACAACAGAGCCCTAGCTGCCACCGTGTTCAATGGGGGTTTATTTGCAATGCTATTTAGTTCCAATTTGACTAATTGGAAAGTGAAGCCACTCCGATCTGAGCCTAGTCGGGGTTTCATCGGAAAAACATTACATCCGGGATGTCCAATCAGTCTGAGCTGCGCTATTGAGATGCCTGAAATGTCCGTAAGGTTCTTCTAAGCCTTCCTAATGTTCGGACTAGAATCCTCATTGTAAATGCTGAGTTCTCCAGCGCGCCGTAGAGACGAAGCACCGAAAAAGGACAGTGCGAGAGGGAGAGAACAGTTCACAGAAAGGGAGGAGCGGGTGAAAGGTTTGTACAGAGCTTTGCGACGTTCGGACGGATTAGTTTCCTCTTCTGTTGACGGCTTCCCGAATGAATATGATAAGGTCGCTCTGCTCCTTCTCCTAACTAGATGATGTCAGCCACTTAGTAGTCTGCTGTTTTTGGATTTCGGTGTTTTGGTGGGTATACGAAGGCCTGACGTCCAGGCTGCGGTTTGAAATGTGGTTGTGAACGTGACTATATGCATTAGCTTAGAACTGGCAGGATGTGCAAATTAACTGTCCGAATGGACTAATCAGCTGTAACGCATTGTCTGGGCTCAAAATTAACGCAAAGACTATGAGTGTGTCGCTTAAATGGACATTCAGCAGTGTGGGCAAGCACTGCGCCACGCAGAAGTTTCCATCCCACCGTTGCATCCCCCAGCGGCGCAGTAGTTTCCTGTGAGCCAGAAAGCCCTGCGAGGTTCTAGGCGGCACCCACAATATTGTCATAATCGCTTAGAAATTAGGCTAGAATGTATAGTAAATTTTGGTTGAATGCCGGTGGACATCTGTAGCCCCGTGGACGAATTCAGAAGCGTGATTTACTTAGGCTTGGTTTCACCCATAGGGACAGCAGAATGCATTAAACAGTGCGTTGTCGAGGAGGCATACCGGACACCACAGGCGGTCATCTTTGTTACTTATTTAACAAAGTCTTTGGGATATATGGTGGGTAAATTTAAAAACTGAAACTAGAATTAATTCTGCAGCTTCTGCTACTCCTACCAGCACAGGGACACTGTTTCTAGAAGAGCAGCGACTTACCGAGTATAGGATGCTGTGTTCTTTAAGTGTGGCGCACACGTAGCCGAAGAAGTCATCGCATGGACGGTACGAAGTGTTCAGCGAAACTTGGAACAGGTCTCTCGCTTCCACGCAGTCCACCGAGATGCTGGAGCCGCAACCCACGAGCTGGGTAGTGGGTAGTAGAAGCGGTACTGACTCTAGAATTGGTTTCTAGAGTATCCGTGGAATGTCTGGTCACAGATTGACTACGACCATCGCCTCCTTTACTACTACAACGCCTGCGACATCACCCAAAAGCGTGCCCGCCTTGCGCTCTCCCACTGTGTGTGAATTCATTGTGGTGACGCCACCCACCGATCCTCCTGCTACCGATCCTGTTTCGCTAGAGGTCGCATGGTAGCAGACGATCCGCGGCAAACCGTGCACTGAGCATTCCCGCTTTTTGCCACCGAAGGGCTCTTCATGTTACGTATTTTATACAACATGTGTGAGCATACCTGCCGCTAAATTCATGAAAGTCATACCAGCCAATTAAACAAGCGACGATGTTGGGCTCATAAAATTTAAAACCGAAGAATACGATATCCTTGCCGCCCATTAATTTCTTCACCGTGCTCAAGAAGGATCCGGATGTCTCCAACCATGAGTTCTCAGTGAACGAATCCCTGGAAGCACAATGGGTAAAGAATATTTCTAGAAGGAGTAGGAAACCCAACTCTACATCCAGTAACTCGATGTTCTGCAGCAATCTGCACTTTTGGACGGAAGGCTTTCGGGGTAACAGGGAAAGAAGTAAGTTGATATGCCTAGTGTTTTCCCGCACTACTCTGCGTACATGAGGCCGGCACCGAAAAGTGAAGCAAGAGGTGATGTCAGCTTCGAAAAAAAAGCGGGAATCCCTACCTGCAAGATCGGTCTGCAAGATATCCAACGCAGCAGCTAGTGCGACTGCTGTTTACCTTGAAGAAGTTTTCTGACGTGATGCTTTCCGATCGTCTGTTACTTATGAAGCCCCTCCAAGCATGCTTGAAACACAGCGTTGAGGTCATCACAACAATGCCAGTCTTGGTGTATGAAAATCCTGACGAAGCTATCATCGACGAGATTGGTGGAACTCATATGTAAAAAGTTCATTATTAAGCCGTGGCTGACCTACCACGCATTTTGATAAGACCTACAAAAATGCAGTGAGAAGGATATATATTACACAAAGCTCCTCTAACGTAAAGCTCTGGATCATCGAAAATCATCATTCCACTCATATGTACTCGCAGTGTAAAGTTTGCGAGAACTCGAACTTTTGTTTGCACATATATGTGCATGCATGTGCACTCGGGCATACACGCATATGTGCTCGATCGCAGTGTAATGTAACAACTCGCACTTATGTTTTCACATCTGTTTCGTTTCCCTACATTTATAATTGTTCTTCAGCTGTCTAATGCCGTTTAATTTGTTTCCGTTTGTCATGAGCGTATGTGTGTTGTCGGTCTCAGTCATATCGTTTCCCAATCAGACTGGCAGCGTCACCGCTGCTGTTTTATGGGTGGAAATTAACGCAGCTTCGCAGAACATCTGAGAGCAGCAAACTGGGCCCAAAAAATATTACAGATAGGAGTTGCAGTTCCCTATTAGAAGTAGCACCTAAACACGCCAAAGAACGACGAAAGCGATATACAATTAAGCCGGACCGGCATAGACTATGCAAACGAAACAAAATCTGTTCATTTAATAATTGCACAATAAAGCACTATGGAAACGAGCAAAGTTAATTAAATGACGAAAAAACACAGGCAAACATATCATATTGGTTTTTTTCGAATGTTTTCCCGACGAAAGCAAAATCGCTCACAAAAAAGCACCAGCAGCTAACGCCGCAACCGTCACGGAGGATAGCTCACTTCCGCCATCGCGCGGTGGGTGGGTCGATAGGTCAGCGATCTCGCAGCAATGGGAACCGTCGCGACGCCGCAGGCATAGAAGAAGTAAAGGAGGCAATGCTACGACTCACCGGCTCAGGGGGTTGCCCGGAAACATGTGACCCAGTAGCGGAAGCAGAAACTGACTCCTCCGAACTCTGCATACAAACGGCGGTGAATTTTCGAATTGACATTACAAACAGGGGTTAGAAATATCTTTGCTTCTTTTTCTTTCTTGCTTCATTACCGTCAGCAAGACTTAAGCCTGGCAGTTTAAAAACACGGCGTGCAGAATAAAACGTGCAGATAACATCTACGTTCAGGCCTTAGTGTACGAAAGGGAAGCGTTGCTTCTTCGTTTGTGGAGCGCTTTGAAGCGGAGCTGCTGCATTTAGCATTTATGCTATTTAAGGTCTCAAGGTCCCTTGAGAGAGGGAGACTAGCCGAGTGGTTGTTTAATACCGAAGAAAGGATAGGCAGAGGCTGTCTACGGTTATAACTTAATATCTGAGCGTGAAATCTTGCTACGGCGACGTGTTCATTACTAAGAACGAATATGCGTCCGTGTTTAAAAGCTTTTATTCTGTAGCATCATGGTGAGATGAGATTGACCGTTCACCGCACTACTGATTGTGACGCTCACCGCGCAGTGTCTTATGCAATACAGAGCTTGCGGCAACAACCTGGTCGCGGAAAATTGAACGGCAGTTTGCAAATTTGTGCAACTACACTCTATTTACATGGTTTATTTTTGGGATAATGGTATATTTAATACGTTTCTGCTTGTATTATCTACGAAAGCACGGAGTATGTCGCTGTGCATAAATAATATTGGAGACTAATTATTGCGGTAATTTAAATTTGCACCGAAACGGATGCCACACCAAAGGCATAACCGGGGTCAAGGTCCGCGCACGGAATTATCGCAATGTCAATTTTTTTGTGTTGTTGTTCTTAATTTTGTCATTTTTGGGAGGGTGCATGGGTATTGACCTGCACGGTGAGACAAAAACTGTTCCGCAGCCCTTTTTTTTGTTTGCTTTTGGCAGCGTGGAACCGCCGTAAGGAAATATCAGAGTGGATTGGTCAAGTTTTTGGAGGGTCCACTTTTTGGTGTTGCTGCTTAATCGTCACTTTAAATACCGTTTTTCGCCCCTGCGCGACCGTATTTAATCGAGAATGCCCTTAGGCCCACACAGCGTGGATGAAAATGTAGTACATAAAGACAAAAAGATTCTACACCTACTAGCACTCCTGGTATGGTCCATGCATGCCTACACTGGTTGGGGCAATGCAATCCTTTGCTATATTTACGGGAAAACAGTTGTACACAATCAAAGTGAGTGCTATACGTTTTTTTTTAGAAAAAAGGCACCGAATGGGTTTTTACGAAAATACACTGAAGGCGCTGCAACTTGGCTAAAGATGAGGCCCCGAAAAGAGGACAGCAGATTAAAACAAGGTCGTCCTCAAAATGCAAGGAGCGGCCCCGCTGACAAGGCACAAATGTTTATCTCCACTGGTCATTGATGCTCAACTTCGCACAAGAAAAAAAAACAAAAAAAAAACAAGGCTGACACTTACTTCCGCTCTGAAGAGGTACAGTTCGCAAACAATTAATGAGACCAAAGAGGAAACGGGTAGAGGGGGATGCAGTCAGTCTCCCTAATTTCAGGAGAGCGCGAGTCTTCGCCTATTCAAGTTGATAATCAAATGCGCAGTCTGATGTAGCATCGGTCAGAAGTGCGGAGGACCCTTTGCGCCCATGAAGACGCTCCGTCCTCTCAGCGTCAGCTCATACGAGATCAGTGACTGCTACTTTCATCTGTAGCTGGAACTCTATAAATGGTCCCTGATTATATCCAACCGCGATTACTATAACTTACGAACAAATGTCGGAATTTCGCAGCTTCTCTGTTCGCTCATTTGGGTTCGTTCTTCCGCTTCTTCCATCTGCTTTGGCCTGTCATGGACGGCCACCTCTCGCTAGTGCGGAGTTCAAGCTAGCGCTATGGAACGGCTCGTGCTATTAACCACTTTCCAATGAGCTGTTTCGCTGTCAGAGATGCC
Organism: Haemaphysalis longicornis; assembly: GCF_048455015.1. Taxonomy (NCBI): domain Eukaryota; kingdom Metazoa; phylum Arthropoda; class Arachnida; order Ixodida; family Ixodidae; genus Haemaphysalis; species Haemaphysalis longicornis. The sequence goes on along the minus strand of NW_027526361.1, from coordinate 73,365,985 downwards.
AAAGTTGAAGCTGGCTTTTTCGTTCACCGGGAAACCACCACCCCAGCCTCACAGAGGAGGGTGCCAGTACCTGGCGTCTCCTCCAAACGTACTCCTTCCCGTGCAGAGCCAACTTCTCCCCCTCTCACCCTACCGCTCCCCTCCCCACCCTGCGGCGCCCATCCCTATCAGATTTAATCCCTCTTCTAGTTTACACTACCCCTTCCCTCCTTTCCCAAAACCTACTCTCTGAGAGCAGGCACCCCTGGCCCAGCGTGAATAAAGCGTAATAAAACTTGCTGCTGGGTTAGTTTGTTCACGATCATAACAACTGGGATTAGCGCTTTAAAGAACAGAACATACGTAAGAAAACACGGACAGGACTGGCGCTCTGATGTGTGACCTGAACTTAACTCTGAACTGACGCGTGTCCTGTTCTTTAAAGCGCTAATCCCAGTTGTTGGATATAAAGTGGTTCTGTCTCTCTCTCTCTATCTCTCTCTCTCTCTCTCTCTCTCTCGCTCTCTCGTTCTATCTATCTATCTATCTATCTATCTATCTATCTATCTATCTATCAATCTATCTATCTATCTATCTATCTATCTATCTATCTATCTATCTATCTATCTATCTATCTATCTATCTATCTATCTATCTATCTATCTATCTATCTATCTATCTATCTATCTATCTATCTATCTATCTATCTATCTATCTATCTATCTATCATTTATTTCTTTCGCAGTTAAAATGGCCCATTTGGCAAAAAATTGGGGAAGCGTCGCACCAGTGGCACGAAGCCGGCGGGCCCCTCCTTTCTTCCTTTATCTTATTCCTGGTTCGGCTAAGTTTATCCGTGGTTAGGCTTAGAGACCAGGCAAAGTTTTCAGCTTGATTGTGCTTCGAAGGAAGGAAGGAAGTAAACTTTATTTTCCTGAGCACCCTTAGTCCAGGGCGCCGTCTTGGGAAGCCATGGCCATGGCTTCCTCCGCTCTGGACGTCAGCAGGAGCTGTGTCGCAGCGCTGGGGTCAGCCAGACTTGCCTCCCAGGATGCTAGAGTTGGATTCGGGATGGGGGTCCATTTTGGATGTCGATCACAGGCCCATATCAAGTTTTCTGCGCGTTGTCGTCGTTAGCACCCCAACGAGCTCTGAACACTAGGCCGTTAAAGTATACGTACAATGTGTTGTTTTATCGTCAGTAGCAGTCATTTGTTTCGGGATTGGACCTAAGTCGTCTCATTCGTTCTAAAAAAAAGGCTTTTTGGGAGTGAGGCTCTTCTGTCGCCCCATCTCTGCTTTCGGCAAGGACCCGACTGCTGCACCTCACATGGGTTTCCGAACATGCAGCTGAAAGTTCTCTGTGACTGGCAGGCCCGCATCGTTTTGTCCACAGACTTTCACATCTCTCATCTCTCCCAAAAGGGACCACGTGAGCACGTGCCACAACCGGCGGCAATCGACCTAGCGAACTCGGCGTCCGTAGCGAGAGCTGTTCTGTGCTTCCCAATTGTGGGGATTGAGGCGCGAACGCACGTGAACTGGCAAGACGAGAGAGAGAGACAGAGAGAGAGAGAGAGAGAGGGAACTTTATTATGAACAGATGGGTTAAGGAGACGGGGTGGCCACCAGGCTGGTGGCGACTAAAGCAGCTAGTTCAACCAAGAGCTCTTGGGTGGCCAGGTCGCAGCTGCCCAGCGCCTCCTCCCACTGCTCGCTGCTGGTGATTGGGGAAAACACGCTAGAGATCATACCACGGACGCTAAATTGGTCTACGCCTTCTTCATTCGAAAGGGGATACCTATTCCTGCTGTTTTTTTAATTAAAAAGTGTTTCATGCCCGGATACACGAAGGTCTGACCGCCGTATCTGTCAAGGGAGTGACGTTGCCAGAAAGAGGTGCATTGACGCGGCGAAGCCCGGAATTGAGCCAGGAACTCTCTCGCCGTAACAGCAAGTACACAGCGCTCTGCCCGGTGCGCTACGAATTCAAGCGCAAGTACGTCTACGAACGCGCCTTATATCTTTCTCACTACTTTCTTCAATCAGATGCAGTTTAGGAAAAGTGGAGCGAAGCATTTCATCATGACACTAATGAGCGCCGACAGTTGGCGCCTCGATGCCAGCGTCTTCGTGCACGCGGAACGCGGCTGAATTGAGGCACCCTCCGCCACTTACGGCTTTCAGTTTCGGTTTCGGTTCCTTTTCGTTCACCCGGTTTTCAAGGGGCTGTGGTTTCAGTGGGATTTACGCAATGTTCCGGTGCGTGCAATCCAGTGTCTGACGGTGCCATACCGACGGTATACAAATCGCGATCTGCCAGTGCATATGGATGCACAATAAATGTTCCTGTGAAGGCGCATTTCACTTTCCTGTTTTACCGATTTCTATGAAAGAGGCATGGGCGACATTTTTTATGCATGATACATAATGGGAGTAATTCTGTATGTGGTCCTTGTTTTAACCAGGCCGCTATGGACAAACATTTTCTCAATTGATGTACCTCGTGATGGCCTTATAGGACTCCTACAGCTCTTTATTTCTATGGTTCACACTAGTTATCCCTTGTTATGTTGCTACGGAGCAATTTTTTTTTTTGTGCGTACAGGTATACGAAACAGTCCACCATGTTTATGTCGTCGTTCCCATCGGTGCACGTACCTTTACGACGATCAAGTACCAGAGAGCATAGGTGAGGACAAGACCGACCCCCACTCCGGGAAGCAGTCCCCACAGCCAGGCCACGATGAGCACCCTGAACCCCAAACCTTCGGCTCGGGCATCGAAAACGGCTGCGCTGGGCAGGTCCGTCGCAGCGGTGGGCTTTGTGTCGAAGAGGGGTGATTTAGATGGGACGGGCGCGAAACACCGTGGTGAGAGAAATACAATCCATGGGCACTTCCCTCGCAATGCCGAATGTTAACTAAGTGTGCTGGCATGTCCCGCTTCGCTTCTGAAGCGAACTAAAAGATACGAAACCACCCATATTACAGGAAAAAATCACGGGTCTTGCAAAATAATCGGCACTGGTATGGCTTGAACCCAGGCTGTCCGCGCGGGAACGAGAAACTTACTGTGGCCAAATCACGGGGCTGTTTTAGCAGTTGCTCGAGATAATAGACAGGGTGTTTCAAGCGACCTAGTAGATGGCGGTAATTAGAATGCAAACTTGGGCTAGTTGGTACATTACGAAAACGAGAACTGCGCATAAAACGAGGACGCATGAGGAGATCACTAGACACGCGGGGCGCAGACTAGCAAGGGATTTTTTTATTTGAATAAAAACACATAATTAAGGAAACTGCAATCTACGCATTTGCGATAACCTAAGGCACAAACCAAAGACGACCAAGCAAAAAACTACCAGAAACACAGCCAAAATTGTTTTTATTGGATTGAGTTTGATTTTGCAGGGACTTCGTTTCCGTTCCGCAAGGCAATCCTGCTGGACGCTTTAAAGCATTTTTCGGTTTTCAGGCCGTTTGTAACGCTCACAGAAATATTAAGACTACCTTTTCGCAAAAGAGGGTACGTGTTAGAATCGTGAAAATACAGTAGCTCCTTTTCCGGGAACCCCGCCGCTCCCCCCACCTGGATTCTTTGGATGGAGTTCATATAAATGCAAGAGGGGTCGAGGTAGCTGAACCCGCCAATCGACTCGACCCTTTCTCGTCGAGTCCCATGTATCCGGGGCTAAAAAGACGGCATCCTTTCGCTTCCCGTCAGCTCGTCAACCTTGACGAACGACCGAGCTAGGTAATTCCCAATGTCGGCAAGCCATAATAGCGGCACGCGCGCTGTCCGAGAGGGAAGCCCGTGCCGGAACTGTTTTACCTGCTGTGCACCCATCCGCCGTTCACTGAGACCGCCCGGTCGGGCTGACCGCATACCAACGAAACAGAGGTACTCTGGCTAAGGACCCCCGTCTTTTGTCACACAAAAGGAAGGAACACTAAGCATGCACTCGGCGGCCCCCAACTTCGCATCCCTGCGGCTGCATGAAAGGAATCCAGCACAGCAGCTACAAGCGGAGGCAACGCCGATACGTGAGCCACTGGCGGCTTTCATTAATTGAATTAGGAGCCCGAACTTAACAGCGGCTACCGGTTTTATGCACAGATTTTGCCTTAAAAGTACTTGATGTTTTGTTTGCTCTAAGCAATCGGGAGATGTATGACAAGCGCCTGCGGTACGACAGTTTTGAACGGTTATGACCCCACAAACCGCTTGTTTTTTGAAGTCTGTTTGATTACGTTACGCCGTAACACCGTGTGGCTCGTTATCTCGCTGTGTCGCCTGATTCATGCAGTCGCTAGACATTATGACAATTTCTATTCCTGGGTATGCTCGGTTTTTCCAACTGATAACTGCACTGTGCATATCAATCCTTCTTTCTTACACCAGGATATACAGTTCGGCATGCTTTGTTTGTCAGAGGATGGTATCTTTTTTATTCATTAAGTATGAATGAAAAAAAAAAAACTAGCGGTCCAAATGGAATTCCAAACAGTTATTTAAACGGTATACGGAACCAGTCAGCAAATGTTGATTAATTGCGGGGTTTTACGCGCCAACGCTACACGGACGATGAGGCGCGCTGTAGTAGAGGTCTCCGGAATAATTTTGACTACCCGGGAACCTTTAACGAGTGCCGAAATCTCGAACACACGGGGTTTTTTGCTTTTTTGCCTCCATAAGAGAAGCGGCCACCGCGGCAGGCAATGACCCCGCGGCCTAGTACGCAAATACCTTTACTTTATATATTCCAAATCCTTTACAGATGATTGCATTCCTGCTAAATGCAGGATTACTAAGATTACAACAATATTTAAATTGGGTAACCCAGCGTCTCGTAATTATTGGCCTATTTCTGTCACCTGCATTAGTAGCAAACTTCTTGAACGTATCGCGCTAAAATTCCTCATAAATTTTATTCAGTCAAACAATATTCTGCGTCCGAATCAGCATAGCTTTATTTCAGGATTATCCACAATTACACAGCTCGTTGAAACCAACCATGACCTATCACCTAGGCCTAAACCAGCGTATCCAAACTGACGTAATTTTTCTTGACATTTTAAAGGCATTCGAGCCCATCCCGAACACTAAGTCACTTCTTAAACTTAATTATTCGGCGAAGGCCCTATTTTTGAATGGATAACTAATTATTTAGCTGACCATTACCAATTAGTACATTTGGCGATCACACTTTGGAGTTTGCTTCAGTCATTTCAGGCGTTCTGCAGGGGTCCGTATTAGCACCAGTTCTGTTTCTCATCTTTATAAATGACATAACTCATTATGCAGGCGTAAACCTTAGCCTCTTTGCTGACGAATGCATGCTTTATAATAATAAAGTACGCCATCGTGGTTGGACAAGTGAAGATAAATAAGGCATTAATTAAGATAGCCCAGTGGTATACGGATTGGCAAATAATATACATTGACAGAACCGTATTCATGTCCATTACAATCAAGCTGTCTAAGGTTAATTTTCAATACGATTTCAGCAATGAGCTACTTCGAAGTATTAGTCAGTATTAATACCTAGGTCTCACAGTTTTGTCGGTCCTTAGCTGGAAAGCGCACGTGCATCAAGTGTAAACAAAGCGATGAAAAATTGTTTATTAAACGGGCCCTGTCATTTGCCACACAAGAAACGAAGTTTCTTGGTTACGTAACATTTGTCCACACAGTCTTAAAATACGACACTATATTCTAGTTCCCTTACAATGCGAACAGTATCGCGATCCTGGAAATGGTTTAGAGGAAAGCAGTATGCTTTACTTTTTACAGATACGGCCACGCTGACTCTCCAGCTGCTCTATTGCGCCATGCCTGTCTGGCCACGCTTGAAAAATGGGCAAAGTTTTTTCGCCTTTCATTTCTTTACTTAATGTTAAACAAAGCATTTTTCATAAACCCAGATTTTTACTTGAATTTTGGAGACACCAGACCAACGAAGTGAAGGCATGCGTGAGAACTTGGAGAATATTTATTCACAAAATATATTTTTCGCTATTCGTTCTTTCGACGGGGAATTCGCGAATGGAACACACCGAATAGGGCAACGAGAGGGCAGACGAACTGGCGGCCGACCCCAACGAGCTTATCCTTGGCCCACGGCAGCCCAGGCAGCTGCGGATGACACCCGCCTGCTGATACAGCGACATGTACGGGTCCAGCACCCTGACCCGAGCTTGGCCGCTGGAGAGGCCCCAGCACCCGTGCGAGCCACACGGATGCCCAGACAGCAACGCTCGGCTGTACTGCGCCTCCGCGTGAGGTGCGTGTGGACGGCTGAGCGAAAACACCGCCTGGAGGTCGTCGACGACCCGTCGTGCCAGCACTGCCCGGCGGCTGTCCGGACCCTGCCGCATCTTGTGCTGGAGTGCACCCAGTTTGTGTCAGGGAGGACCGAACTGTACTGCCTTCGGGTTGAGGCTCGGCCCATCAAAGAATTTCTGTGGCCGCCAGGCAGTGCCAGAGAGCGGGACACAGTCCATGAGGCCCTGGGGTCCTATCTGGAGGCCTCAGGACTCCTCCCGGCTCTCCGCTTTCTCCCCACATAAACTAAACTGTGGCCGTTTTTTTGTGTGTGTGTGTTTGTGTGCTTTGTTTTTTTTTTTTTTTGCCTTCGTGTTTTCGCGTTTACCTTTTATATATTGCATATATATGTCCTGTTAGACCTGTATATATGTTTATACGTATCCTCTCCTCTTTATCCTCCCTTTCCTGTACAACGGTGTCCCCCCCCAACCAGGAGGCTTTCCGGTGGCCACCCTCAGGTGAGACCAACTATGCCTGCTGGTGGTCCTTCTTTCCTTGTTTACAATAAATTCATTCATTCATTCACTAAATGTAGTTATAACGCAACAGCCAACATTGGACAAATTTATGGAACTGATTGAAGCTGCTGCTTTATTGTAAACTGGTTGGCAAGCAGAATTGATTGACTTTTTCTTGGTGCAGCTATCCCGTTTCGTATTATGCTATCAAAGCACTTGCCTAGAAAGGTATTGTCCTTTTGCTTTTCTTTATTAATAATATCGCAATGGACGTTTTTGCTCTGCGGATTATTCTTTGTTTTGTATCCTTCTAGAACTCGGTGTTTTTTGCTGGCGAATATATGCTTGCGTCATTATATGTATCATCATCATCGTCATCGTCGTCACCAGCCTGTCTACGCCAAATGCAGGGCAAAGGCCTCTCCCGTAGACCTCCAATTTTCCAGTGCTGTGCTAACTGAGACCAGTTTATCCCCGCAAACTGCTTAATCTCAACTGCCCATTTAACTTTCTTCCGCCCCCTGCACGCTTTCCTTCTGTGTATACGAGATTTCGGCGCACGTTGAAGATCCCCCGGTGGTCCAAATTAATTCATAGACCTCCACTACCACGCGCCTCATCGCCTGCGTTGCGTGGACGCGTTAAACCCTACAACCAGCCAACCACGCTTACCTTCTTTAGGGATCCACTCTGTTACCCTTACTTATTAAGGAGTTATCTTGCCTTCGAAATACATGCCCTGCCCACACCCCTTTCTTCTTCTTAATTTCTACTGCTATGTCTTTAACACGCGTTTATTCCCTGACCCACTCCGCTCCCTTCTTGTCTCTTAACGTTACACATATTATCTACCATTCCATTGCTCGCTGAGTAGTCCTTAATTTAAGTTGAACCCTTTTAGTGAGCCCCCAAGTTTCTACCACGTAGGTGAGTGCCAGCAAGATGCAGCTTTTATACACTTTCGTCTTCAGGGACAATGGTAGGCTGCCATTCATTATCTGCGAATGCCGGCCGAATTCACTCCATCCCATTCATATCCTTCTAATTATCTCTTTCATTATATGTATAATTGTTTATAAATGTGCTATTCTTGTGTTTGTATGTTCCCAATTATGTGCTTTTTTGCACTGACTTTTTGAGTTCCTAGCGTCCAAAGTTGGTAGCGTCATCCTCACCCCTGCAATATTCCCCATGGGGGACTGACAGTATTCTGTAAATAAATAAGTAAATAAATATTCGGGCTCATCAAAGCAATGTGGATCCCTCCAACAAAGCTTCGCATTACAGAAACCTTGAAGTCTGTGATGCTGAAATCGATTAGCCCGTCCGTCGTTCTAATGTGACGATCTGAAATTTTGGTTTTGTACTAAATACACAAATACAGACACACTCTGCGTTATGATCAACGTTAGGCTCAACGCAACCGGAGCCAATGCCTCTCGTCGCCAAGCACGCCACGCATGCGCAATGGCGCTCCCGCTTGCCATCGGAGTGGAGCGGACCGTGAAACACGGTCAGCTTAAACTTACTAACAACTAAAGGATTTGTAGAACGCTAAAACTTCGCCTTTGTGGAAAGCCATAGCGTTATCAGGCCAAGTTCGCGACGCATTATCCTGCCCTTATCACGCTCTGGAGTCGCACAGGGATGTAATTTACCGCTGACTTCATCGTGCCTCCTAGCGGCACGCGTGAGCGATGAACACGTTCCGCACTTGCGCACGCGCCGCCTGCTGGAGTCGTGTCTTGCGATCCGACGGGTTTCATTGGGCGCCGCAAGGTGGCGTTGCGGTATTTTTCGCGCATGTCGACTCTTCTCTCTAGCTTAACCCACTGACAGAGACGGTTCTCCTGCGACCCTGAGCCCTTACGCTACACGTAAAAACAAGGTGCTATGATTAGAAAATATTTCACATTATAAAAGACTGATCTCAACCTGCAATTGCGCGTTGGCAGCAATGTGAATTTGGTTGCAAAGTCCAATGTTGTCATTGCACGTAACGGAAACAAATTAGATTTTGAACGTAACGAACATCCGCCGAAGCAATGGTACGTACCATGGACCCGCCGCGGTGGCTCAGTGGCTAAGCTGTTGTGCTGCTGAGCACGAGGTCGCGGGTTCGATTCCCGGCCGCGGCGGCCGCTTTTCGGATGGAGGCGAAAAGCAAAAACGCCCGTGTGTACGAGATTTCGGCGCACGATAAAGATCCCCAGGTGGTCAAAATTAATCCGGAGCCCTCCACTACGGCGCGCCTCATCGCCTGCGTTGCGTCGGCGCATTAAACACCAGAATCAATCAAGCAATGGTACGTACCATGGCGGTTGTCTTTCGGGTGGCAATTGATGCTCTTGCAGAGTTGGTCGTGCTGACAAACTGCGTTTGAGTGCTAGAAAAGAAGGAATGTAAACCCTCGTGTGTGCGTGCGCATTGTATTTAACAGCGTATGCACGCGTGTCTGTGGGTATTAACATTTTACTTTCAAGCGCCTACGCAGGAAAGTAAGCATCGTGGACGAGCTGTCATTCGAGTTAGACGTTCAGTTTTGGGGAGGCACAGGTCACGGCTTACTTCGTAATCAGTTCCTACAACCGTATTACCTGACCGTGCACACGCGTTCGCGAGTTGTAGTACCCTGGCGAACGGGTCTTTAAGATGCAGGTGATTTATGCGCTTTAGAGTATGACCGCATATCAAGTTGTAGTTTAGTTATTACTTGGGGGAAACGCCGTGCCACCTGGATTCACCTAGCAAGCTCCGCTAGGAACGAAGGAAAGTCGGCTGGAACAAGGTGGCGTTCCGAGGTGCCCTTTTGGATCAACGGCCTTCTTGGATCAACAGCATATGAGTCGTTACACGCAGAATGCCAAAACATTCGGCAAACACCCTCCTTTTTAAAGGAGACATCGACCATACCACACGAAAAAGTGGCGTTCAAGCGTTGAAAACGCTTTTCAGGATGCCCGGCGTGTGTACCACCTGTTATTTTGCCTGAAAAACAGGAACACCTTGCGAACAAAAAAATGCGTATCCGATAACAAATTAAGAACACCCCTGTATAGGTATTTCCCGAAGTAATAATGGCCCACATCTTGACTTCTCGCGTAGGAAGCCGAGCGTTAGATTCTTTTTACTCCCAAGAGATTACTAGTCCGATTGCAATAACACTGATTTGAGACAGAGCTTGGGAAAGGCAGCTGACGTAAGGTCCCTAAGAAGCTTTGTTTCAATCCACACGCTTTTGCAGGAAAGCAGGTCGGCCGTGTGAGCTTATGAACATTGCACATTGACACCGGCTAAGCCAGAAAACGGCCAAAACTGGAAGCCTTTAGGCAGCAACGTTAGGTGCGGCAGCAAGTTCGAGCACTAGCCCAAATTACAAGCACAAAAACTATTCGCGGTCACTCACAGGAGCCACTACTTCTGATCTTAAAACGTGAGGGGGCTACGCTTTAGTTTATTGACAAGCTAGTCACTTTTCTTTAAGAAAGCACCCACAAAAAGCTGTAAAAGATACCGCGTCTCGACGTATAGATAATACGTTTTGCTGCTATTAGTGTTATCTGAAGTCAAAATCTGGAAAGATTGTAAAACTTAGCGAATATCATCTTTTAGTGTTTCTAACTAAGCTCACTAACCATGAATTCAGAAGACCACCTTGCGCGGCACCATCCTATTCGCGATATCAATTGAGCTGACTCAAGTGACGCCGCCACTGACTGAAATATGGTATAGCAGAGCCTAAGAAGCGCGTCATGCCGCCGCATGCGTTGCTTACCTGGCGCCCTCGACAGCTTCTTTTTCTTAGTGATGTTCCTCTGTTGCAGCCAGGGCCGGAAGGAATTGTGCAAGTCACCTTGCACGCATGTAATTCGGAACTGATGAGGTGAACTGTGTTGGTGACGGTTGGTCGACTTCTTCCGAATCTCGCGCTGGTGTCTGCGCTGATGCGGTTAATTGCCTCACGAGCGAAACCTTTTTCAACGTCATGATGCCACCTACTGGCGCGATTTGCCCTACATGCTTTTCACGGCCGGTAAATGCACCTTCTCATCATTTAACTAACTGACAGAATTGCCAAAAAGCTTTGGCATTCACCTCTGAGAGTATGTGCCCGAATTCAAAACTGAAAATTTCACACCACGCAATACCGAATGCAAGATGGGACACAAACTGCGTTTGCCTGTGTTCCGCTTTGCACTTACTCCTTCACGCTGTGAAATTTTTAGATACGAACCATTTTATATTTGCCCAGCGGTCTTTGATTCTACGTGCTATACCTTGCTAGGCCTAACTTCCGGAAGTCAATGTGGCGTGTACCTGTGTGTTACGCGTACCAACTTCTTTCCTTTGCAGGCGGGGGCTTTTTAGATAGGACAAAATTCCGCGCTGCGAAATTCCGTGCTGCACGTCGACGTGCCAAAAAATGCGCGTTGGGAGCTAAGACGTAAAATGTAGCGACTTCATTTTTATCAGCTCTTTGTATTTTGTAGCTCCCCGCCGCTCACTAAAGCAAGGAAAACACAAGGAAACGCCGGCACTGCTTTCAGAAACAGCGGCACCATCTACAAACGGCACCTCTCCTCCGAGTCCTTACTTGGCGTTCGTTTGCACGGACACGCTCACAGAAAACTCCGCCGCCGCAACCGCCGACACGTTAGCCGCTGCTCAAGGAGGACTCGCTTCTGCTCCCTCAACCGACCACTGTTCTGAGTAAACGTAAACTGCACACCGTAGTCTATTAAAGGCTGATGTATTGGCACGGGGGCTTTGACCACAAGCCACACTCGATGCTGCTGTAAACTTGGTTTGTGATTACCGCGTTAGCAGTGTATACCTCCGTGGATATACATTCTCTAGGTCATTGACCCTTACCATAGCCAGGACAGAAGGGAAAGAATGGATAAGTACTGATGGTGAGTGTTAAATTAAGAGAAAGGATAGGGAAACAGAAGTGTAGCGGAATTCCGAAGAAAGGGCGAACAGGGGAGGGAGAATATGAAACGTGTAGCGGACGGTGGTGGCGTCAGCGAGGGAAGGGGGTAGGTGTAATATGAGTTGGAATGGCTCAATTAAAGATGAGGAGATGGGAGGACAGGAAAGAGGAAAGAAAATTTGAGGTTTCGAGGAGACTGGAAAGGCAGACGACATGAAGAAATTAGAGAGATGTAAACAAACGGGGTGGAGGTAAATGAGACTACGACAGGATAAGAATTTTAGGAGAGAGGGGAATTTGGATAGATCCGAGGTAGGGTGGAGAAAGAGTGGACCCGATGGAAGGGGGAACGAATGAAAGAAAATCGTAGCAGTGATGGCTCGGGGCCATGGGGGAAGAATGATTTGGAGTATGCAGGAGTATAGTTTGCTTGTCAAACGTAAATAGTTCTCTCTCGATCTCCTTGCTGACACAGTTAAAAATGGAGGGGAGAGAGAGAATGATATTTCATGCGTCTTGGCGATATCCTACTAGCTGAGATGCCTAGTCTGGTCGTTATACAGCGTGAATTCGCATTTCGTGTAAGCACTACTCTTTGCCAATCTGCCGTCATTGTTTAGTCCATTTTTTCTATTGTCTGCCTCGTGCTTTGTTATTGTCAGTTTATTATTTTATTATTTTTTCTAACCTGAAGAAAGCACAGTGGCATGCAATATTAAATGACTAAAATAGTCACAGAGTGATGCATCGGTGACCATGTTCGGCTACAAACAGATGAGCCTGAACAGTGGAGTTCCTGCCAACTTATTTACAAAAGCGTGTCTGGGCCAGACGTGAGTTGTCTATCACACTTCGAGCAAAGAAGCCCCGATGATTTCTATCCCAAGTGCTGTTGTATTGAATCCCGCGGCAGATTCAGTCCGGCGTATAAAATGGGTAGGAAACCTTTATGCATAAAGAAAAGCGTCGCACATGCAGCAAACACAAGCACTAAGAGGAATGTCGCATATCCTTAGCAAAGAAAAATTGCAATACCATCGATTTCTGTGGCGTGCTGTCTAGCAGTATTTCCAGGATGCAGTAACAGTGATCGACATTAAGATATCGGTGCGCTGCCGGCGGAGCACCAAAGTTTTTTCGTAATATTTTTGTAGGTTGTAGATGCCAACGAACAATGTCTAATATTGTTATGTGCGGGGAACGACGGTTTATTGCAAAGTCAACAAGGGGGTAGCTCAGTATGTCCGACTGCAGCTGCGAACGCTAGCAGCCTCGTCTTTCTCTACCTTGCCAGCACATTCCCTTAAATTTGTTGGTCAATTCCTTGGGACACTTGACCTTGTGGACCGTGAGTAGACCGCGTAACATTTCCCCCGGTAGAGACGTTGCCATCCGGGCCACTCAAGGCATGCCGCGTGAGTAGTAGAGTTTGAGTCGGGCCACGTGAACTGTTTGAGACTTGCTGCTTCGTCTGCCAATTCTAAGGAGCCGTGAGATGACGTAATTCACATCGCTGGTACGATTGAGAACTACAAATGACCCTGTGTAGTGTGCCAGAAGCTTTTCACACAGACCGCGTTGGCGGAGGGGGGTCCAAAGCCACACAGAATCTCCTCTTCTGAACGACACGTCTCGGTGGCAGCTGTCGTAGCGCAACTTCGACCGGTCTTGTGAGGCCAGAGTACGTAACCTAGCGATTCGACGGGCTTCTTCAGCGAGGCACACAGTCTTAGCTACGCTGCGGTCATCGTTCACAGAAAACGGAAAAATCGTGCCCAAAGTGCTCGACGGCGGACGCGCATAAAGGAGGTAGAAAGGGCTGTATCCTGTGGTCTCGTGGCGGGCGGTATTATATGCGTACGTAATGAATGGCAAGATGGCGTCCCAGTTTTTGTGTTTGGAATAATGTACATAGCTATCATGTTCGTAAGTTTCCGATTGGTGCGCTCAGTGAGGCCGTTCGTCTGCGGATGGTAAGGGGTTGAGTGACGAAGCTGCGAGAAAGAATGCCGGAGCAGTTCTTCGACAACATCGGCGGTGAATTGGGGCCCACGGTCGCTGATGATGACGCGAGGTGGGCCGTGGCGGGGCAGAATACGGTGCAAAAGAAAGTTTGAGACCTCAGTGGCAGTAGCTGATGGGAGCGCAGCGGTCTCTGTGTAACGGGAGAGGTAGTCCACGCAGACAATTATCCAACGGTTACCGTGCGCTGACCGTGGGAATGGACCGAGCAGGTCGATACCAACTTTCTCGAATGGAGAGTGCGGTGGGTTTACCGGGTGCAGTTGGCCAAGTGGCCTTGACGCAGGAGTCTTGTGCTGTTCACATTCGGGGCAACTCGCGATGTATCGTTCTGTCACCTGACGCATTTTGGGCCAATAAAAGCGCTGGCGCGTGCGGTGAAGCGTCTGAGCAAATCCCATGTGGCCCGCAGTGGCATTGTCATGCATAGCTTGGAGAACCGAAGTAAGAAAGCTTTGGGGAACCACAAGAAGCAATCGGGAACCGGTTGACGAGCAATTCTTTTTGTATAGTAACCCGTCGTGCACACAGAAGGAGCTGCGCGTTGGATTTTGACGTGCTGAATCGAACAGTGATGCTAGGTGCGGATCTTGCAGTTGTGCTTTCCTCAATGTACTGATGTCGGGAAACTCCGTGGTCACAGCTGCAAGATAGTCGTCGAGGTTATCAGAATCGCCGTCTGTTGTTTCTATTGGGAGGCGGGAAAGACAGTCGGCGTCGGAATGTTTGCGGCCGCTCTTGTAGGTGACCGTAAAGTTGAATTCCTGAAGACGCAAGGCCCACCGTGCAAGACGGCCTGAAGGGTCGCGGAGGTTCACAAGCCAACACAGTGAGTGATGGTCCGTAACTACGGTAAGGCTGTGGCCGTACAGGTAAGAATGAAAGCGTTGAGTCGCGAATATTGTTACGCTGTCTACTCACGGTCCACAAGGTCAAGTGTCCCAAGGAATTGACAAACGAATTTAAGGGAATGTGCTGGCAAGGTAGAGAAAGACGAGGTTGCTACCGTTCGCGGCTGCAGTCGGACATACTGAGCTACCCCCTTGTTGACTTTGCAATAAACCGTCGTCCCTGCACGTAACAATTGTGGTGGAGGGTGCTGGGTACGCCACGACGGATCATCAGCACATTCCCTTAAATTCGTTGGTCAATTCCTGGGGACACTTCACCTTGTGGACCGTGAGTAGACAGCGTAACAATATGACTGCCAGGCACCGTTGCTCCGTGACCGTGTAATTACGCTCGGCTTTGCTCAGCGAACGACCGGCATAAGCAATAACGTGTTCACGGCCGTCATGACGTTGAACTAGCACGGCACCAATTCCCACTGCGCTAGTGTAGTATCCGGGGTTTTCGCATCTCGGCGTTTCGGTAGTTCTACCACCAGGGGGCTAACCCCAGGCTATATATATGACGTCACTGAATAAATTATTCTCTTTTGGCTTGACTCTTTCACCGGGCGTTTGTCTCCTGCTTCGCCCTTCGGGGCCGTCGCCGACGCCTGCGATTGCCTCCGTCTACTTTCTGCTGGCTCAGATATATGACCCTGTAGTTCAAGGCGGAGCTGTTTAACCACTTCGCAAGTTGATCAATTCCAGACTGGCTTTTGCCAGTATCGGAGCTGGTCTTCTTGACATCATAGTAGAATCTCTGGCGTGATGAATTTTCGTGTTGGTCCAGGTGGTTGACGACTATTGCCTTATCGTCGCCGGGTGGAGTCTCGATGTTTTGCAACGGTGGCCGGGTGTGTCGTTTCACAGGAGGCGAGGACGGACGCGTGGTTGCAGAACGCGGCGTACGGCAGGCATTCCTTAAGTGGCCGATTTTACCACACTGGAAACACGTTTTCCTCAGAGCGGGGCACTGTTGAAGCGGGCGCGGCGTACGGCAGGCATTCCTGAAGTGGCCGATTTTACCACACTGGAAACACGTTTTCCACAGAGCGGGGCACTGCTGAAGTGGGTGCCACATCCTACCACAGCGGCCGCACACTGGAGAACGCCGAGCACTGGTCCGGGCTAACCTAAACCCCGGACGTGACGGTGATGCACTTCTGTTTGTTGGGATTGTGGGGCGAAACTCGCGACGCGGAAATCGGGTGGGGCGCTGTTGAAATCGAAGCGGTCGAATTCGTTGAGTCCCGTCGTTCGCTTGAACTATTTCTTCTCTGGCTGCTCGATATCGCTGGAGCAGATCCTGGACTTCAGTTACGTTTTGGATGACTTGGATGGCTTTGTCAAACGTGAGTTCCGGGCCTTCTGTGAGCAGACGTCCCCTGGTGCAATCTGACGCAAGTCCCATGATGAGTTGATTCACGAGTGACGCTGCTTCGTCGGAGCCGAAGCTGCATTGTCGACCCACGTATTGCACACGGCGCGCGAAGTCGATCGCCGATTCCGTTTCTGCTTGACATAAACTTCGGAACTGTGTGCGGTTCTCCCGCTGTGATGTCGAAACGTCAAAGTGAGCCGCGAGGCCCTGAACGAGATATTCATAGTGGTTGCCGGTGCTTGCGTCCGCCGGTCTGGCTGCCTCGATCATGTGCGCAATTCGATTTGCTTCCGCTCCCAAAAAGGTCTGCAAGAGGGCTGCTTAGCGTCGCGGAGCGAATTTTTCACAGCCTGCTGCGATAAGGTATGTTTCGAACGAGCAATGCCACTCACGCCATGCGATGGCCGGCCTCCCCGGCTCCGTCAAGAATGGACGTGGCTTTGCGGCTATGTCAGCCATCTTGGCAAGATAATGAACGAAGTGGTGCCGCTTTACTTTGCTTTATGAAGTTTACATAATCCTGGTGCACAAAAAATACCTGGTGCCAGTTGAAAATATCTTGCAGTATTACCTGAAGGTTACATGTCGCTGGACGTATTTGCTGCGTGTCGCTCGATGCACGTCGATTTCGGCACTATGCTGCTGGCCGCCGTTTCCTCGCCGGTGTGGTCGTCCGCGTAGGCCTAACTCTCTATCGCTCTCGGCTGACTGTTTCAGCCCTCATTACTTGTAAATAAAACTTGCGGCCTTTTCGGCGGCTTACATGTTACTGCAGGAATGTCGAGCGCTTACATTTCGGACGGTTCTTGAGTCGGCTGCGCCATTGTAGTGTCGCGTCGGCGACGGCCCCGAAGGGCGAAGCAGGAGACAAACGCCCGGTGAAAGAGTCAAGCCAAAAGAGAATAAGTTATTCAGTGACGTCATATCTATAGCCTGGGGTTAGCCCCCTGGTGGTAGAACTACCGAAACGCCGAGATGCGAAAACCCCGGATACTACAGCTAGCGTCCGTGTGAACTTCTATAGGGGCCAGGCGGTCGAAATGGTGCAGGATTGGACCCGATGTAAGCACAAACTTCAACTGGCGGAAAGCTTCTTCACATTCTGGAGTCCAGATGAAAGGGGCGTCTTTTTGAAGCAGGCGCGTTAGGGGAGACGCAATGTTAGCAAATCTGGGCACGAAACGTCGAAAATAGGAGCAGACGCCAAGAAAACTTCTTAAATCCTTTACAGACTGTGGCTCTTTGAAGGACGCAACAGCCTCAGTCTTGTTCGGGTCTGGTCGCACACAATCCTTGTCAACCAAAAGGCCTAAAACAAGGGCATGGCGCTCGCCGAAGCGACATTTTTTTTAGTTCAATACGAGGATTGCGTTCTGTATGCAGTCAAGCACAACAGCTAGGCGGGAATTACGCTCGTCGAAAGTGCGACCGAAAATGACGACGTCATCCAGATAGCACATGCATATCTTCCACTTCAGAAAACGCAAAACTGTGTCCATGAAGCGTTCGAAGGTGGCAGGCGCATTACACAAGCCAAAGGGCGTAACATTAAATTCGTATAGTCCATCTGGGGTGACGAAAGCCGTCTGTTCTTTGTCGGTGAATTCCTTGGGTCACTTGACCTTGTGGACCGTGAGTAGACAGCGTAACAATATTATTAGGAGAGCAAATGCTTCGCAGCACTGTTGTGTGGGCCCGGTTTCCACCTTAGCAATAACAACACGTAAGGATAAATCCTCGAGGTGTGTTCTGGCACGGAGCAAGAATATAAAAAAGGCGAAACGGCCCATTGCGGCAAGCGCGGGCGAGCGACCAGATAATGTCACAATGAAAACCAAGGCGCATTGCAAAGCTTCGTCGCTGCGACGGCAAAGGAGAGGGTAGCGGCACCTCATGGGCGAAACGATAGCAGCCAAAATTCATTCCGTGGTTGCTCAGTGCAATTCCGAAAGCGGCGGCCGTGCAGTTTCTTCAACAGCGGCAGATGCCGCTGGCTTAACGTATGGCGATCGCTTGTGACATTATCTGGCCGCGCTAGGAAGCCTCGTTTCCTCTCCTATTTTACTCTTGCTCCGTGCTTCTGGTTTGCTCAGACCGCGCTGTGGTGGTGCTCAAAACAGTTAACCGCGCAAACCTCCTTCTTTTTAAGCCAAACATATTCTTGACCCATTTGTTGTTCAGGCAAACAGAACGAAAAGACCATAGATGAAACCTACTGCAGTCACTACTCCTAAACAACGAACAGAACTCCTAAACAACGAACAACGAACACGGGTGGTTTGGACACCGAAGAAACTCCTGTTTTCCAGCACGGTGTGTAGACGTCTAGGAGCGCAAAGATAGCGATACAGAAGTCAACTAATGTTTCCTATTGCCAATAGCTGCGTTGTTGCGGGGGAGCGCTACACGCAGGCCAGCGTTATCTGGTGTAAGACAAAACCCTTGGGTGCGCTCTGGCAAGACGCATCCCCCCCCTCTAAAAAATGGGTGTACAGGCAAACAAAGTTGGGCTTTAAAACATACAAATGTGCGACAAAAGTTTCCCTATAAAAACGAAAGGCCATCCCAGATAAAAAAGAAGACAGGAAGAGGGGGTACATTAATCAGGGTGCTGCAGCACTGGCAACTTTAGGCCATAAATTCGACGTCGGCATTTGCAATCGCCTACATGCTTCTATGCTGGGGATTGGGGTTGTAGGAAAAAAGGCTTTAGAAAGAGTTGGCAGAAAGAAGAAAAATTACATCATCTTCCCGAGGGAACCCTGAGGTGATGCGAAGAATCGCAGAGTTCCAATCCAATCCAAGCCAAGCCAAGCCAAGCCAAGCCAAGCCAAGCCAAGCCAAGCCAAGTTAATCCAATCGAATCCAACCCAATGCCCCTCGCGAGAGAGTGTTCGCTATCGGAGAGGAGAGGGGGTGAGCGGCGGAGAGCGCAGCTGGCGCGGCGAGGAGAATGGGGCGGGGTGGACGCCGACAACGTCAACAACGCCGGATGGATGCAGAGACAAGGCGAGTGAATGCGATGCGTCGCATCTAAAAAAACTGACGCGGCTTCACGTGCTTGATGGGCTACTTTTCAGATTTTGCAACACAATAACATTTATGGGGATCGTGAAAATTGGGAGGTAAAGGCTTGCCGTATGTTTTGTGATCATGGTTATTTTTTTGCTTTTTTCTCACGGGTAAGCAAATTCCCGTTACGACCACCTGTACAATACCCGGTACATGATCAGTGCCTGCATACGTATTACCGCTTCCTCCCTACTCATTCCTGCTCTTCCAGTAATTAGGCATTTCACATCATCATCATCATCATCACCAGGCTATCTAAGCCCACTGCAGGGCAAAGGCCTCTCCGAATAATCTCCAATTACCCCGGTCCTGTCCTAACTGCGCCCAATTTATCCCCGCAAACTTCTTGATCCCATCCGCCCATCTAACTT
Source organism: Haemaphysalis longicornis (assembly GCF_048455015.1). Lineage (NCBI taxonomy): Eukaryota > Metazoa > Arthropoda > Arachnida > Ixodida > Ixodidae > Haemaphysalis > Haemaphysalis longicornis. The sequence continues at coordinate 73,346,549 of NW_027526361.1, read as the reverse complement.
TCTGCTTCCCCCTGCAACGCTTGCCCTCTTTAGGGATCCACTCTGTTACCTTCAATGACCACCGGTAACCTTGCCTTCGCATTACATGCCCTTCCCACGTCCATTTCTTCTTAATTTCTACTAATATGTCCTGAACACGCGCTTGTTCCCTGATACACACTGCTCTCTTTTTGTCCGTTAATGTTATACCTATCATCTTCCGTTCCATTGCTCGCTGAGTCGCCGTCAATTTAGGTTGACCTCTCTTAGTGAGCCTCCAAGTTTTTGCCCCGTAGGTGAGTAACGGTAAGATGCTGCTGTCATACACTTTCTCCTTCAGGGACAATGGCAGACTGCCATTCATTATCTGAGAATGCCTGCCGAATGCACTCCACCCTATTCTTATCCTTCTAGTTATCTCTGCCTCATGGTAGGGATCCAGGTTCACAACTTCGCCTAAGTAGATATATTCGCTTACCACTTCTACTGCCTCACCACCTATCTCAAAAAGCTGTGCTGTCCCGAGGTTATTGTTCATTACTTTAGTTTTCTGCCTATTAATTTCAAGGCACACAGTTCTACGCTATTTGCCCAGTGCGGTAGGCATGCTTTGCAATTCGTCCCCCGTGTTACTTAGCACGGCAACGTCCTAAGCAAATCTGACGTTACTGAGGTATTCTCTATTAACCCTTACTACCACCTGGTCCCAAAATGATCTTCTGAATACTTCTTGTAAACAGGATCTGAATAACATTAGAGAGATTGAGCCTCCTTGTTTGATGCCCTTCCTTATAGGTGTTTTCCTGTTCTTCTTGAGGATGATGGTAGCTGTGCACCCATTGTAAATATCCCCTAGTATTTTTACATATAGCTCGTCTACACCCTGGTTCTATAATGCCTGAATGACTGCTGAGGTTTTGACCGAGTCAAATGCTTTCTCATAATCTATGAAGGATATATAGATGGTTTCAGTATACTCACGCACTTCTTTATCACCTGATCGATCGTGTGAATATTGTCTATTGTTGAGTAGCGTTTACGAAGCCTGCTTGTTTTTTAGGTTGACTTAAATCTAAGGTGGCAGAAATTCTGTTAGCGATTACCTTGGTAAGTACCTTCTAGACGACTGACAGTAAGCTGATCGGCCCGTTTTTTCGAGTACTTCATGTCACCTTTCTTATGAATTAACATGGACTATGGATTATAAATATGCGTTTTACAATGAGAGTCAAATGGTTAAACAGTTGCGCTTTTGGAGCTTGTAAGATGGGCTCTGCTGCATCCCTGTAGGGGCATGCTGAGTATTCTTAGTTGACCGTTCGGTGTGGATAAGATCGTGCACTATTTTACGGTGATAATTCAAATTGAAGGCATAGTGGCAACCATTGTTTGTTGGGTAGAAATTGAGGCGATGATAGGGCCGTGAAAAATATCAACAACAATTACAACATCGTGCAGTTTTTCATCGCCACTGCACAGAAAGGGCCCAGGCCTATCACGCTTTGTTGGCTAAGATGTGGGCGTGAAAATGTTCCGCAGCGGGGTGTTGGTCAGTTTGAGTGTTAAGACGAAAAGGTCAGTGTTTCGGAGTATTTGTTCTATGAAAGTGATTTTCCGTGGGCCACGGGTTTCCGGAAATGTTCGGGAGCTGAGATGATGAGATCCTGAACTAATATACCGGTTAAAGCAAACCCAAAAGAATTCTTCTAGTGTGTGAAGACGGGCTAGAAGCGGTCACCACAGTAGGTGGTGCACTTCGTCCAGCTTCTACCTGCGGCGTCGATCTGGGCGCGGTGCGGTCACTCAGTGGGAGTATGCCACACACCCCGTTGAGGTGACACCCGTTTCAGGTACTGCAGGTAACGGCTGCGCGACCTTCTGTATTGGCGAGCCGCATGGTTGCGTCTGCTTCACAGGAAGCAGAAGTGAGCGTTGTGAAGTCGTGTCCTCTTCTCCGTCGCTGACACGTTAACCCGACAGTCCGCCACGTTATGACCGCGGCTGTCACACAAGGGACACGCCGGTCTGGCTGAGGACTCGGACTCCGCAGTCAAAGCCAAAGCTGAGGAAACGCATGTCTCCGATTGTTCGGGGGTGTTCAAGTCAGCGTTCAGGACAATCGACGAGTCGCAGTTGATAGAGGCTGCCCTTGCTTCCCTTCCTCGCGAATCTCAATTTGGATTCTCAAGAATTCCAGTAACTTTTTCACCTGGCAAGAAGCACGAGCTCGACAGCTAAAGCCCTTGCAGCTATTCGTGAAGCTCTTGATCATGTCATTGGAGCTGCTCCTCAAACTGGCCTTTCTTCTCCGATTCCAAGGCTTCCTTACAGAACTTACGCGCAGCTCTGCGCTATGACCCCCTCCACCAACTGGGGACGGATAAGAGAAAAATTCCACCAAGCCATCACAGCCGGCCATGACGTAAGATTCCAGTTATTTCCACGTCACTGCGGAGTCATCGGTAACGTGTTCGCCGATGAAGACGCCCGTACAGGCCATGAGAGCGACCGCACCATCCTGTTTCCACTTAAGGGACCGATGCCGAGAGGACGCTTCGCTCCTTTGCACGCAGGATTACCATGCAGCCATGCAAACACCCGACTTTTCAAATCCCCGTCTGTATATTCAAGATCATCTTCTTCAGCTCCGTATTCCGTATGAACAGTTTCGACCCCAGTTGACTTTACTTTGTAGACTGTGGTTGGGAGCGGCCTTTACGAAAGCCTACTCCTTCCTCATCGGAATCGCAAGCAGCGCCCACTGTGACGCCTGTGGGGCAGAAGGGACTACAGAGCGTGTGCGCGTCGCTGCCGCGAATACTAGTCGGCGAGAAGGGTACTTCTCGTACAGCTTGTCGTACTTGTCCTAAGCGTACAGCCGATTGTACAATCGACAATTTACAGTAGAAGCTACCTAAGTCTTTACCATGGACATCGCAGAAGGCGACGAAAGTTCTTTTACGTTTCGTGAGCGAAACGTACTTTCATGAAAGACTGTACTGCCCGAAACGGGACTGGAGTGCACGCCTTACCACTCCTATCTCTTCCTTTTCTCCCGCCCTCTCTTCTATCCCTGAACCCCATTCCCCCAGTGCAGGTTATCAACCCGGGCTCTACACCTAGTTCCCCTCCCGGCCTTCCCGTCCTCTCTCCCTTCCTTCCGCCGCGGATCCAGTCGTCGGCTCTTGGCACAATTCATCAAGGTTATGTCAACGGGCCTGCGGGTAGTACCCATCAAAGTTACGTTATCGGGCAGGCATCGCAGGAACACACGGTTAAGAACCACGGCCTACTGCTCTTGCGGAACTCCCGGGGCTTCCAGGGCTCTGACGCGGAAATGGACCTTGTCGTACGACTCGCGGAGCCTCTCGATATCCGTCGAGCTACGTATCGGTTTCAACGCCAGCAGTTGATTGATATGCTCGTGAATCAGCAACTCTGTACTGCCAAAGCGTTGAACGAGGGTGCTCACGGCAACGTCGTAGTTCGCTTCCGACAGTCGGATATCCTCGATGGCTCGCCTGCCATCGCCGATCAAGTACGTCAGCAGGTACTTGAACTTCTCAACTTTTGTCAGCTCGGCATTGTCAAGAACAGTCACGCTGTAGTAATCCTAAAAAGCTTGGCAAACGTGCAGAATTGCCGAAACCGCTCGAATAGGAAGTTTCCGAAGGGTTACTGTCCGAAGCCGTGACGCGGCGCGATGCGTGCTGACGTACCCGTTGGGTAATGGGCTGAAGCAGTTGCTCCTGCGCTTTCGCTGGCTACAGGAGAATTCGGCTGAGCGTTTCTCAGAAGGAGCCGTGCCCGAGAGACGATGAACAAAACCTTGCGGATGTACTCTAAAGCTCCCTCGAGTTCTAGCTCCAGCACGTCATCACCCGTTGCCTCGGCAAACTTCCCGTTGAGCGCCGTAAGCTCAGCGTCTTGCCGCACGATTTAGTAGACGTGGGAGCTCAGGGTCGCCGCGTCGGCAGAGGGCTGCAGCAGGTCATTCAGTTGGCTGAGAGCTCGCGTGACGCCGCGAGTCTTTCGAAGGCGGTCGATCGATGAAGCCGTGCGGGTATGATCGGAAGGGCGATTTCCCGGATTTCGGCACCAAAGATGTCGCAGAAGCTATCGCGAGTCAAGACCCAGAGCCCTAGACATACTGACCCGTGCTTCTTTATTCGATGTGATCGAACCATAAAGCCCCGTGCCCTCGTCCCGCGTGATTCTGGCCGCCGAAGGCATCATCCAACTGCCGCTATTTACGTGACGAGGAGCGAGCCCACACCCTTTCGGGCGCAAGGCGCAATCAGCCTCGAAACCAGGACACTGTCACTACTGCGGGAAGATTGCCTTAGGGAAGTATTTCACACACACATGCCCACGCATTCACGCGCTCACACCCACTCACATCCACAAACAGGTATGCGCTCACATGCTCACATGTGCGAATGCGCACAAGTACAAACATGCACACACGCACCCGCAGGTGCACGCATGAGCGCGCGGAATGGCCTCAGACGCTCCCATTTGCCATTATGACATTCATTTCCGGAAATACACATATTTTAAAATGGGAATTAGTGTATTCGCTATGTAACGCTATTGTACTCAAGGAATCCAAGACAAGGGATCTATGACCGGAATAAAGGAATACCATTGGACCTCATGATGCCACCACAAAACAATAGGCCTGACGCCCCGGCAATTCTGCAATGGAATTGTCGTGGCGTAAAAAAAAGACGGGTGCACTTCTACAATACGTGTTGTCCTTGGACACACAAGCAAATATAAGAGCCCTTAAAGAAACGTATGGAAACACCTGATTGCCTGGATATATAACACACGCCGACACGTCCGGAAAAGCAACAGCAACGTTCATGCGGAGCAGCATTTCGGCGACACAGCATATTACCCCACAGGGAGACTGCGAGCTTACACCTGTAGAGATCCACTCGCGCTAAACCAAGCAAAGGACCAGACTATTTATTCTGAACATCTATTGTCGCTACTCGCGCAAGCACCCCGGAGTACAGAAAAATGTTCAGGAAGCCCTAGCGTTAGCAAGGAACCACCCCACACTCATACTGGGTGATTCCAATGCCCCGCACCAGATGTGGGGGTACAGCAACAACACCGACAAAACACAGGCGATAGTGAAAGTACTCAACCAAAACCACCTCATCCTACTAAATGAGCGTGCGACCCCAGCCAGACTAGGCACCACGACGTCAAGAGACACGGGCCCAGACATCTCGTTGCTGGCAGGTTAACCCGACGTCTCGTGGATGGCTACTGAAACTAACCTCGGATCAGACCACTATATTATCCATCTTGTATTTACAGGCAGCAATTATAAAGCCCAAATTGGTGAAGCCCGAATTACTGACTGGGACCGATTGCGCAAGACCAGAATATCTCGGAAGGAATGCACAGAACTCTCGTAACAGGATTGGATGCGGCAGATAGTCTCAGACATGAAGGCACATACCAAAGTCATTGCCACCGCATACAAGAATCCCTGTGTGGACTACAAACTTAACCACATGTGACAGGCCCGTTAGACTCACCACAAGATGGAAAAAGCAGAAGCATAACCGCAAGCTCCGCAAGAAAATAGCTGAGATAAACGAGAAGCAGCAGAGTACACAGCAGTCCTATACAAAGGAAATTGGCTCAAGTTGTGTGATGTACTCCAGGGCACTCTATCCACGAGAAAGACATGGCAGCTGCTGCGCCAAATAATCGAACCACTGAAGAGCAAAAGCGAATCAGTTCGTACCATGACCAGCACAATCAGTGCATACCAGGGAACTACGGACCAACTTCTGCAAGATCTGGAAAGCAAATACCTGAAGACGAAACGTACCTTCACCCCTCCTTCATACACTTGTAACTCAAACACCGAACTCGAAAAAAGATAGAGCTCTACGAAGTTAATGCAGCCATCGCCGAAAGGAAAAAAAGCAGCGCTCCAGTACTAGACCAGCTCACCTACAAGTTTCTGGCAAACTTAGAAAAGAAAGCCTTTGAAACTCTCACGGACCACTTCAACAATTATTTTACTGATGGGAACGTTCCAGCACAATAGAAGACGGCTGAAATTCGCGTTATATCAAAACCGGGGAAGCCACCACACATCAAAAACGTGCGGCCAATTGCTCTTACGTCTTGCATAGGCAAAATTATAGACAAGATAATACTAAAGCCCCTTCACAAACACCTGGACGAGACCAAGCAGAGGCCGGACACAAGGTCCGGATTCAGAAAACCCCTCGGGACCCAGGATGTCATAATGCAACTGAAGGAGGAGATCCTCGTCCCCACCACTCGTCACTCCCCAAGGGCCATCCTCGCACTTCATCTGAAATGCGACAACGTGGCACACGAGGCAATCCTTCTGAACCTAAACAACACAGGCTGTGCAAAGAAGACATACCACTATATTGTCGACTTCCTGCCCAACCGAAAGGCCATAATCTAGATCGGGGGCGTCACCTCGGACACCATCACATTTGGCTGTGTGGGACCCCTCAATGCTTAATCCTGTATCCGCTACTGTTCAAAATCACACTCTTGGGCCTCCCGAGGTGGCTGGAGCCTACACCGAACCTAAGACACGCTCTCTATGCAGATGATGTAACCCTGTGGACGGGGACTGATTGATTAGGAGGACTGCAGGACACTGCAACTCGCCGCCAATACGGTCAACCAGTATTCGAAGGAATGCAGATTGCCTTGCTCGCCCCAAAACTCGGAACTTCTTGTGGCTCGACGCTTCCGCCGCAAACGAGATGACATCCAGGTGACCCTTGAGAAACAGTTCATCAAACCTGGCCCATCACTTAACATTTTAGGCCTTCTGATACAATTAGACGCGAAGAACGACCAAATGATACAACGGCTTACAAAAACATCCGAACACGTTCTACACATGATCAGAAGAGTCACCAACCAACACAGAGGCATATAAGAAAAGACACTTCGTCTCGTCCATGCTTTCGTCCTCTCAAGAATAACTTACTCAGTGCCGTATGCAGTTCTAATCAAGAGAGAAACCGACAAACTTAACACCGTCATCAGGAAAGCAACAAAACAACCTCTGGTCCTTCAAATAAGCGTGTCCACAGACAGGCTATTTAGCATTGGTCTACGCACCACAGTATAAGCTATTTGAAGGTCACCTGTCCAACGAAAAAGCTCGTCTTGCACAGACCCAAATGGGCTGGAACGTCCTTGCCCACTTAAAATTGATGTCAGTGGGGTACGCTGTTGTAACAAAAGAAACGCCAGAGAAATGGTGAAAGCACATCATAATCCACACAGTACAGAAAAATTATGCGTCCTGTCCACCATCAGGGTAGGCGAGAAGCAAGAGCCATAGCTCTGTACAAAACATATGGATCTCTGCCCACAGTGGTCTACACAGATGCAGTCACATACCCCAAAAGACAAGCCATAGTGGTTGTGGTGACAACAAAAACAGACCTCGTCGTAGGGACCACCCTGCCGCGATTCTCAACTAAAGAAGCTGAAGAACTAGCCGTAGCCATACCTCCATCGCCAAAGAAGAGAAATGTCATAATTACTAACTCACAAGACGTATGCCGGAGTCTCACGTCGGACTGGGCAGCTCCAATGACATACCCCATACTTTCAAGCAAGCCACCAGACAAGGTAGTCGAAATGCTGTGGGTGCCGCCCCACTCCTCTAGGGAGGGCAATTATCAAGACCACCTCAAGCTCACCTCTCTTCTGACTAATTTCAAGATTTCTTCTTCCGCTGACAACACTGGCATAAACAAAACTGTTCTGGCGAATATAGCACAAAGCATCTTTCCAGCATAATCCGCCCTATTTCGCAATCTCAATCATACGGCGTTATACCCCATGACTAGAAGGTGGCGTTGGTATGTTCCATTTTTCAAATCTGGTGATTGTACCTCCCCACTAAACTATCGCCCCATTATCTCAAACAGTACCATATGCAAACTCATCGAACATACTACACACTCCCAGATCATTAACTACCTCGAAAAACATACCCTTTTTTTCGGCATCAGCACGGTTTCGGTAAAGGCTTTTCATGTTACACCCAACTAGCTGGCTTCATACACGAATTACATTCATCTATAGACGCTGGACTGAAAGTCGAAGCAATTTTCCTAGACTTCTCAAAAACCCTCACCATCGACTCATTCACAAGCTTCAGCTACTGAACATCGACCCTACTGTTGCCACGTGGATAAAAAACTCTTTCTAACAGGGTGCAATTTACATCAGTTAACAATCACAACTCATCTCTAGTCCCTGTAACATCTGGTGTCCCTCAGGTAAGTGCACTCGTGCCCTTGCTTTTTCTAGTTTATAATAATGATCTACCATACTGCGTTAAATCTAATATCAGACTTTTTGCGGATTATTGCGTATTCTGCCATAAAATTTAATCTAACCATGACCACGACATTCTTCAATCTGACCTAAACGGTATTACCACTTGGTGCTCAACCTGGCTAATGCCTTTAAACCTTGCTGAAACAAAAGTAGTGTCATTTACTAATAAATACTCCCAAAATTAAGCACCTTATATGTTAAACGACAGCCTCGTGGAGAGAACTTCCACCTATAAATATCTTGGCGTGCATCTAACCAGTAACTTGACATGAAATACTCACATAAACCATATCCTCGCGTCTGCTAACCGTTGACTTGGGTTCCTCAAACATAACCTCAGACATGCTCCCGCGCGTTTACGCAAGTTAGCATATATTACACTAATACGCCCTAAACTAGAGTACGCATCATCCATTTGGGACCCTCATAAGGCATATCTAATAAATGAGATAGTGACATAGACGCTTTGCAAAACCGCGCTGTCCACTTCATCTTTTCTGATTACTCACCTTTTACCAGCGTAACAGCATTAAAAAATCGTGCGGAACTCGAAGCCGTCTCGCATCGTCCAAACATATGTCGCTTAACATTATTTCATAAACTATACTACCATGTGTCCCTTCGTAATGAATTTATCTGTGAACCCGCAGCTATTTTTCCGCGTCGAGATCATTCATGCAAAATCAAACGCATCGCATGTCGTACCCTTGCTTTTTCCGAATCATTTGCCCCTCGTACCACAATGACTAGAATATTCTACCATCAAACATTGTTACTGAACCGAATACCATAATACTTACTAATGCTTTGAGCAAAAAACCAATGTATAATGTGTATTATTTCACTGCTTCCTTTCACTCAGTTCTTGTGCTGTCAAATGACGTGTGGTAATATTCCGTGTAGTAATACTCTGCGTAGTTGGTTTCAGTTACTGTACCAACAGCCGTTCTTATTGTTTCTACTGAATTTTTCCTATTTGTTTCAACTCCAGCGATGTAAGTTATTTTTGCCTTTTTAGTTCTTGTGCTTATTTTGTTCTTTTTGTAGTTTCTTATGACACCGGTGTAAACCCCCTTACCCTATCTAATACTCTCCCCAGAGGTCCTTTAAAGTTTTTTTTTAAATAAATAAAAATAAATAAAGGCCCGACATTTCGTCGACCAGGCCGGGCGCAAAGGGCTCATATGAATCTGGCCACTCACGACGTACGAGGAAATTACAGAGCACTACAGACTCGGTCGCAGAACCCTTCCATTGCCCTATCCACAACTAACAAAGACACAAGAAACTACGCTCTGACTTGTGCAAACAAACACGTATTCCTACCCAACACTGATGCACCTTATGTTTCCAAATCAATACGAAGCTCAATGCAAATTCTGTACACAATCAGGAACACTTAGGCACATGCTTCTTGATTGCACCCAGAACCCTGATTTGCCACTTGCGCCCCTACCCCATTCCCCTGAGAAGTGGGAGACGCTGCTGTCCACCTCCCTCTTTTGCGATCAGCTCCTGCTGGTTGAGACAGCGGTAAAACCAAGGACGGCACATAGGTACCTGTAAGAAGCCTACAATTCCACAAGGCTCTGCGAAAAAAAGAAGTTTTTCCTCTCTCTCTCCTCGTAGTGTGTACAGTCAGGACGCATAATTATGTAAACCGGCTGCACAATAGACCGTGGGTGGGGCACTGCTTCAAGTAAAGAAGGTACACCGTGACGAAGGGTTCATCCTCTCGCCAGGCCGGCAATTGAACGCCGTGGCGAACTCGGCCATCTGGCGCAGTGGCAAGGAACAGCGCGAGCGAGTCGCCCAGTATGCGCCGAATGGGTCTCGCCTCCTCGAGGATCCACACCACTTGTAGCAGTGCGCCACGAAGAAGAGCTGCTCGGCGGTCAGCGGCAGCCCTGGGATCACGGCGTCGCGCTCGTCGGGAGAAAGTGCCCGGTAAGCGTAGTACGCCAGCCAAAGGCCTGTCCAGTCGACGAAGCCTTCCGAGTCGTATCTGGCGTTCAGCCTCGGGAACTGCACCTGCGGCTCCGCTTCCACCTGCAGTCAAGTAAAGGCGTGTAAATCGTAACCACCTCCAGTAAACAAGGGGCGGTGAGTTCCAAAAGGCGTCGAGATGTGAGGTCAACTCAAAGAAGGTGAGATACCATAAAGCCGTGATAATCAATTGCCGCGTTCGGAGAACTAATTGATGTCGAAATCTTCTCTTGCAACCGTGCTTCGACGACCATACCAGTTTTCTTCTGGCGTCACTTTTATTGAGTTGCCCTCTTCATTTAGATTCTTTACTATCGTAAAGGTGGAGATCAATTCCAACAGTGATTTCCAGAGGTTCCCAGCAAACTCCCGCACACGTAACCGTTTGTTAATTTTTTCGACAGAACGCTTTGCTGGATTCATTGGTTCCATGGTTGGAATATACCAGAGCGCAGTCATGTCTGAACAGGGATACGAGGACATGTTGACCGGAAGTATAGGCGTTTGTATTCAGCGCTTGTCCTACATACTTGTTACCCTTTCTGTGTTCCTTTCCTACCATGCTGTCTTTTAAGCCAGGTTCCTCACCCGTAAAGCTCTCCAACAACCGCGTATACCTTTGGGACCGGCCTAAACTCGTACATCAGTATTTCCATCCTAATGACCACCCAACGAGGACATTTCCGTCACCAAGCTTGTTTGCCGGCGTGATAGTTGCCTCCAAAAACGGCTCCATAAATCTCTGTGACATCGACATATGATGGAGAGAAAAAAATTAGCAGTGGCTTAGCTCGGTTACGCCAAGATATACGTAGCGTGAGCTAAGGTTCAGCTGGTTATTCTTAGATTTCCTGGTTGTCTATAGATTAGCTTGATTACCATGCGCACTGCTGCTTCAATGGGGCACACACGGTATACGCATTATAGGACACATGTATATTTATCAAGCGCCTCTGGCGCAGCGCCACCAATCGCCCCAGAGCTACGCTGCTTCCACGGGCGCACGCCTATGTTGCTGCGACGCACGAGCCATCGGTTCTACACCCGGTCACCTATCCCGGTCGCCTATCCGGTCACCGGTCACCTATGGGCCGAACCACCGCTCACGGAACGGAGGTCGGCGAAGACGCTGGGCACGTGGGGGTGTTAGAGACGCCGGGCAGCGAGCAACGTTCTGTGCGCCGTGTTACGTCAGTGCTCCTCATGCATGCGCAGCACGGCTCTCCAGGAGCCACGCGAAACTGCTCAACCTCGGCCAGTGTAGCTCACGCTACAATAAAGCGGACCTGAAAATTCAAATGCTCTCGCTAGCCGCCAGGTGGGGAGCTTATACTTGGAGTCGGTAATATGCGTCGTCTTCGTTACTGAACACATGCACTATTGAAACGACTATTGAACACATTAATGAAACGACTCAAGTCGTTTCATTACTCCATGCTGCACGAAGTACTCGTTTCTGTATTACAACCCTCTGTATCTGCTTTGAATCGATCAAGAGCCCCCTCCAGGGTATCACTGGAATTTTGTTGTAACTTAAGGGCTGGAAGAGAGTAAAGAGTGATCGAAAGAATATCCAGGCTAAATGGAATTCCTATGTCTCAACATACCAAAGGGAACATAAACAGGCCTGCCTAAAGTCTAAACATGGATTCCATTAAGCTCATGAATAAACGGAAAGTGACTTCTCTTGATATTTTCTACGCATTTCCGGTCGTGAAGGACTACAGTTTTGCCTCCAAATGTATTTATAAATTCTCTAAAATTGTGAAATCAATACCCATTCCTTTAAAATCACGCTGAAATCCTGTAAAGAACACTCACCCACCCAGTATTTATTGCGTTTCATTGTTTCGTGTTTTTTCTCGTTTCTTTTTCTCCCGTTTAGAAGTCCTTCTTACTCTGGCTGCAGTGCTCATTCATTTTAAACTGAAAACTGGCCGTTACGGTGTATGTCGCAAAGCAAGCATCATTTATCCAATCAGAACTCTTTCTCCTTTGACTGGGCGTGACTGACTCGACTGATTTGCTCGCTGCCCACAAAACCGGCAGATAAATCAATTAACAAAAAAATGGGCTGCCGATTAAAAAACTCCTTAATGCGATATTTGGGCGCAGTAGCAGTGCGCTGAGGCAGCACTCACTCGTGGGTTCTCTCGACTGCAGCGATAATGAGCCTCTGCGTCGGTGGCGCGAAGTGCGTCTCAGGAAGCGACCGCGAATTGCGTCTTAAGCGAAAGCACACCATAGACACGCGCATGCCCCCCCCCCCCTCATGTTCTCACCAAGCGTCGCGCCGTCGAGCACCTCGTGGTGGCACACCATACTGCCCCCTTCCTTTCCCCCCGCACACTTGCGGAGAGCGCTGGCTCCCGCCACCACGGCGAACCGCCCTTCCCATCCAATTTCGCGACACTGTCCTGCTTTGCTTTCTTTCATTTGTCGGTCTTCCAATCGTTCGCTTTTTCTTTCACTTGTTGGTCTTCCCATTGTGCACTCGGTCACTACGACGGCGACTAGCTTCATCACAGAGACGGGCGACAATTAGCTTTTGCCCGACGAACCCTTGCGCACGTGCCATTGTGATCTCACACACACACACACCCGAAGTACCAAAATCTTTTATGCGTACGCAATAGAAACGACGACCGTCCTCATTACCAGGTGTCACAGGCGCAGCAGTGAAGCGAAGCGAAAGTGGTACTTGCCACCTCGTAGGCCCTCCGCAGGCACTCCACCTTCTGCTGGAACTGTTCTATCGTAGCCGCATCAGTTAAATTATTCCTTGTGTTGCCAGCGTCTCTTGTGATTCCCCTCACATCGAAGGCATGCATCATCTCGTGTCCAATGATCTGCACAAGGTACGGCAACGTGTATAGGCACCAGGCTGGAGTGGGGGTGCTTTTATATGCGATACGAAAGGCGGTTGGCGACAACCGACGTCCCGATACAAAGGGAGGGCCTCTAATAATCATAATCATAATCATCGTCATCATTAAAGACGATCGTCTTGCTAGGGCTACTTAAACGGGGTGACTGTACTGCAATTTAGCCACCCAGCTGTTTCTTTTTTTGTTAGCGGCGTGTACACGCAACAAAACCAAAACAATAGCAGATGCTTCAGGCACGATATAACAACAACCCCACCCGCAATTACGGATGGTTGGTTGTGCAAAACGTTTCAGGTTAATTCGTCCAGCATGTAACCCCAATGAGATTGCTCGCTCTTCACTTTCATTACATCCCTGATATATGCGATGCTTCAAAAAATTATTTGGGGATGGTCGCGCATTCTGGTCTGCATGTCGCAAGGCTATACAAGGTTTCCAGGGACTGTGCAGGCTCAAGGACATAAACATGTCAAGTGGCGTGCCTCCATCATTGCGTGCTGCCAGGAAACGTTGTCCGTTCGGAGATACCGGCAGTTATTTTTCTACTGTCCGCTGGAGAACGTCCCAGAGGAACAGAGCCTCAGACCAGCTTAAGAAAATGTGTTCTGCTGGTCTCCAGTTCACCACAATGTCAGCAATTCACGAACCCCGCTACAAATATTCCTCTCTGAAAAGATAAGTTTGTATAGGTAAAGCTTGCCAAAGCACTATATCTGGAAACACACTTTATGCTTGTGAACATTGTTCAGCAAAAAGAAAACATTAGGCCCATTTGAGCGGAAACACGAACACACAAGTGAGTTTGCACTGTTCATTTATTTAACAAAACATGGCCGATTGACTCCTGCGATACGGAATAAAAACCACACGTTGAAAACAATGTTTCATCCCAAAAATACAAAAACGCGAGCTTGTCCCCGGCTCCTGGCGGCATGCCAAAAAGAACAACAGGAACGAGCGGTTCCAGAAGATGGAGCGTCAGCAGTGGAACGCGCTAAATTTCAAATGACTTCAGTAAACTTCTACCGTGTTTATCGTGGCAGAAGCGAGACTGGGAGCGGAGAACGTGACAGGTGGGTGTGAGGGCGAAGGGTGGTATTTACGTGGCAGCCCCGGGGCGGCCCGGGGCTCCGGATTAATTTTTACCTCCTGGGGATCTTCAACGTGCGCCGAAATCTCGTACACACGGGCGTTTTTGCTTTTCGCCTCCATCAGAAAAGCGGCCGCGGTGACCGGGAATCGAACCCGCGACCTCGTGCTCAGCAGCGCAACGCCTAGGGCTCTCTTTTCAGACTACTGACGCAAAAGCCATATCGTAACCTATCGACGTAACAAAACGGCAAGTCACGCAAATCGGTTGGCTAAGACGTTAAATGACGTCATTCTTCAAAGTTATAGCGACATTTGCGGCAACAGTCTGAACCCGGCCTTAGGCACTAAGCCACCGCGGCAGGTCCAATAATACAAGAAAAGAGAAAACCGGAACGAGGAATTGAAAGAAGGCTCCTCCAGAAGAATGTGTTATTAGGAAAGTTGGTACTCCGCAATGTAACAGATTGCATTGCGAAGGCTCAAGAGAAGTAGACACGCTTTAATGAAACCTGGGGCCAGGCAAGCGAGGTGGCGAATAGTATCCGTGACCCGACTGGTTAGTGCTAACTGCACATCTGGGTCGTAGCTCTCCACGGCGCGTTCCCAGCGTGGGGGAGGGAAAATGGGAAAAGAGATTGTGTTGGCACTGGCAGCGGCCCCCTCCTGCTTGCACTCGCCTATAGTTCTCTCATTCCAGCACTGCTAAAGATGAAGAAGACTTCTAAGTTAATGTGTCGATGATAGCTAGTTGATATGCCATCATATGAATTAGGTTAGCGCCTAGGACAACTCAAGGAAAAAACAATTTTGGTAGGACAGAGGTGCTTTTACCGAAATTCTGTTTCCTGTAGTTGTGCTTGGCGCTTGAACCAAATTCATATTATGTACCGGGTGCCATCGAAGCCTTCGTCAACCGGCGCGACATAATGCGTTCTACTGAATACCGCTCAGCCTTGCCACACACGACGCGAGTTCCGGCCGATTAACTCAGTCGTTTTGAGCCTGCCTGTTTGAACCAGTCCGGGGGTGATGTTTATTGTTTCGTTTTGGAGCCACGACATGCCTTATGGTGTTAGGACATGGGAAGCTGAGCCACCACTTTTTTTTTTCAACGAGGGTTGTCAACCCCCGCCCCCCCCCCCCCCTCTACCGGGTCCCCAGGCGACAACGAAGTCACTGTGACCGTCGTTACTAACTTACAATGAATTTACAGCTCCGCTGTTCATTTACGGTCATGGTGTGGAAATGCCCTGAAATCTTTGGGAGTTCCGATTCAGTTCCGCAACAGTGTTATTCGTGCCATTGTGGCGTACACTTGAACGAGCGTAATTTCCCCGTAAAGTACGCGCGCAGGACGTTCCAAGAACAGTGCACGCCAATCATGTTTGTGAAACGGAAGGTATGGGTAACTTCGATAACAGCGAGCAGCGCGTGACAGACTGCCTTTTGGTCAATGCAGCTCCGCACCTGCCCCAGTCCGCCGAAGTTCACCGCGGAGACGCCCCTTGCGTAGAAGAGGGGTGGTTGTATGATGCCAGCCAAGAGCGCCATGACGTTGCGCCGCCCATCGTAGAATGCATTTGCTTTGCCCACCGTAAAGTTCTGTGCATCGCGATACTTGAACAGAGCCCCGGTCGCTGTCTTGTGCGCCTCCACGTAGCTGGTGAAAAAGGTCTTGCCAGTTTGCGGAAACATCGCTGCAGGCGTGCAAAGAGGCAAAGAATGGGTCAGGTGAAACCTTTCTAAACCTATTGATCACGAGTGAAACGTCTATTCACTGCGGAGCTGCTGAGGGCGAGCAATATCCGTCCGTCCCACCAAAAAACCCCAAGCGTGAGGGAAAATGGCCAGCACGCAAGCAGCCTACGAGCAGGTGTTGGGATGGCGTGCCTCAAGAAAAATAAAATGGGCTTACGGAAGCACCGGTAATCGAACTCGGGCCGTTCCCTCCATGAAACCGGCATGCAAACCACTCGGCCACCCAAAGGCCACATGGGTACGTAGATAGCAGCGGCGGGGAATAATAACGTGTAATTGGTCATAAAAAAACGGTTGCCGTGTTCGGAACCGAACCTGGGTCCCTCGCATTACGAAACAGGCGCCCAATGGACTACGCTGCCTTCGCTTTTCAAGCACACCGCATTTTCTTTGGGTTGGAAGTGCGGCCGTTGGCCTTGGACTTCCGGGTTCTTGCTAACGCGGTTCCACTTTGGGAGAGATGTGAAAGCCTGCGGATCAAACGATCCGGGCCTGCCAGTGATGTAGAACTTTCAGCGGCAAGTTCGGAAATGAGTGCGAGGTGCAACATCCGGGTCTGCGACGAAGGGAGAGGGGCTGCCGGCTCTCCTGTTTCTCCAACTTTGCTCCACCAGAATAAGGCGCACCGATTAAAAGCGGACCACTTTAGGCACTCGCCGTATTGCTGTAGCTCACTCGTTGAATCCAAGTAGAGCAACGGGCCGTTCCGTTGTAGCGCGGTCGTCGCGGCGGATACCAGAGGCTTCGAAAGCCAAGCGGTTTATATACTCAGACGCGTTCGAAACTCGCGAACCGCTGCCGCTTGTCCTACATCTCTCCGTTGTTTAGCGCAAAGAAAGATGTAAGTACATTGGAGGCAAATTATACGTACTAAACCGTCAGCTCCCTCGTTCGTTTAGTTAGTAACGCTCGTTGAGTTGGTTTTTACGATAGTAGGAGAAAAAAACGGCCGCGCAAGAAAAGAAGTGCGCGTTCGAAATGACACAGAAAGGCTCCACACGCAAAAAAATGGCGTGTTCCAAATGCCGCAGAAAGGCTTCAGTGGTGCAAGAAACCCGGTCCAAATTACGCAAAACAGCTCCTGTATAAGAAATTCAGGCAAGCAAAAAGAACAGAACTGCCGCTGGCGCAGTTTCAGGCAGGGGGCGCACGAGCACTACGAAGGCGGGAAATTTGGATTGCAAGGGGTGGCAGCAGTGAGCAGATAACGCCGCTACAGCCTATTATGGCTGCTGCGCACTTCCCACAGCATTCACACTCAGGTTAACGGCTTTCATTTGTTTTGTTTGTTTGGCTTTTCCAAGACACTGCATACAATATCTCATGAAAGTTATGTTACATCTGCCCCATATGCGCTCCGCCGGCGGCGGCACGCCATCTATGGCGAGACTGAGTGACCACGCGCTGGCGAAGAAGTTGTTAAACCCTCGCCTAGTCACGTGGTACTGCAGCGGCGAAGCCCCAAAAGAGTGCAGCGGTGCTGCCTCTCGACACCGGATAACATGGCGTCATGTCGCACGTTGCACATTTCCGTTCCAGTGGCTCAAGGTCATTGCGACGAGATGAATAGCCTAGCGAGACACAGTTCAGTAGAGCTTCGCTCTAAAAATGTGAGAGCGTACTTCCAGGAAGCCAAAATGTCCTCAGCTTGAGCGTATACTTCCTTAACTCAACCATCATTGTTTATATTTTAATACCCCTTTTAATTGCCTAATTGCTTATCTTAATATTGTATATTATCTGTATTATTCTAAACCATTTCAAGACAAAAATATTCTGCAGATTCTGCACATTGAAACCACAATTCCCCAGCCGCACCGCTGACCTCATTCTCGGCCCTGTGCCAACCGTTACCGCCGTGCTTTATCCACCCTCGCCGTGGATCTGCAAGCTTAGGTCTTACACGATTACGCCTAAAACTGGAGTGAAACGACTTTTTGAGGTGACGAGCATAGCTCCGTTGTATGCAGTAGCAAACGACGCTCTTCGAACGCTTTTCCCTATACGTGTGAGCCGCACACCCGACATTACTAGTTGCTTCCAAAAATTGGTTATATTGTCCATGCGGCCACCATTATTCACAAGTCACATTCATCGTTTAAAATTTTCAATTCCTTTCGGTTTGTTCTGACACAATCCCCTGATGCACCCGAATGAAGTGTGCCTCTAGGTTTTGGTTAGATTTTACTTCCGGCTTTTATTCTTAATTTTGTTTTCATTTTTTCTTATCGATTGTAAATCCTTGAATACTAAAATTATGCAATCCTTATAAAAACACGGCTCCTACTTCCCTCAATTACGCGTTTTTACGCACATGCAAGCATTACACTTTCCTCGTTACGTGCAAATCACGCTGTCGGGCTCGGTAAATATTGCTTACAAATTAATACATGCCAACGGCCTTAACATGCTCACTTCTGCATGTCTCTGAACGGGCAAATTAAATTCACTCGGCGTGTGTACTCCCTAGGCCGGCTCCCTAAGCTACCGGCGCCGTAATCGGAAGTTGGAGGCGAACTCCTCAAGTCACTCCTGCCCTGCCTATGGGCAAAGATGTTTTCATATTTCAATAAAGTCAAGGGAAGCACTCCTGCAACGACGGCAAAAGAGACACAAATTATGTATAGCGAACGGCGCGTTCTATCATCTGGCATGCAGTCTCAAGACTTAAACAGACTGTTGGGTAAAATGCATCCACAACCGCGCAATTCCTATAAAATGGCTAGAAAACCACGGAAAAGAGTGTTGTGTGCATCCGCTCCGCAGAGGTGATACGGTAGCAAGTACCCATACAAGGACGCGGACTTTCGCCGCTCTCAGTCTGAAACACCATGAATACAATACGAGCTACTCACCGAAATACCTGTCTATACTGCCAGGAGCAGCGAGGTATGGTGGATAGCCGACGTACACCCCCAGTTTCGCAGCCTTCTCGTTTACTGAGGTGCGGAAGTCTCCTTTGATCCAAGTAGTCTGGTTCATCTTAATTTTCAACTGGTCGTGAATTAGCTTTACCATCCGCTCCGCCTTCTTGAGTGCGGACTCGGGGAGGTCTGCGACGCAACACAAGGAAAATTTGGAACTGTAGAGGCACAGGAGCAGTACATATTGAACGAAGATTGTGGGGGACAAGCCCCTCATATTGGGGCGAGGAGGCGCTAGCGACGTCCTCCTCCTTGGTGGGGCGAGGGCGATCCTCGCGCGCTTCCCTCCTCTCCCTACGAGGCGACGGGGGATGCGCGCAGGAGACTCCACAGAGAGACCGCCCTTGGGACGCGCAGCGATCTCACGGTACGTAAATGCCCTTCGGCCACTTTTGGCCGGTTCTTGCACTGGCCGTTGTTTCTCACTTCCGTGGGTCCCGGCACCCACCGTGTCGATTAGCGCATGCCTCGATTTGCGTCAGTGCGTTTATCTAGGATGCCCGGCGAGTCTCCACGGGCATATTCCACTCATTGGTGGGTTGCCCCCGCGTCCACGATGTGACGGCTTGCGCCGTCTGAGGTCAGCGGACGAGCGCCGATGCCACCCGGTCGAGTCTAGTGGCTTGAAATGTGTAGCGGCCACAGAGAGACCCCTTCCCCTACGTCAGCAAGCGTTGCGACCGGCCAACGCCGGCGGACGCTAACTGCTGCCCGACTACGGGCTGGGCACACGCTGACGGCTGTATGCCCCAGGGGCTAGGTGCGTAGTGCAGTGTAGCGTTTGTATCGTGATTTCCCGCGTAATAACCCCTGTACGATGAAATATCTCGCTTCCCGGTGAAGTGATTGACAACGCACACACGCGGCGAGAGTCGTGGCTCGCTCTCGAACCCGTTGTGGGCAGAGTCTCTCGGCAGGCCAGTTCGGTGCTGCGCGAGAGCAGTGAGAATAACGACGGCGCGTTATTCTATTATTCTATTCTGTTCTATTCCTTAATGTCAAGGATTAAGAATAGAGGATAGAATGCCCACAAGATACATCTCTTAAACGATAAACTTTAACACCAAGCTGGTCTCGTGTCCAAAGAAGATTTATATGCATACCTGGTTTGTATTATTTTGTTATTATTTCATTTCAGCCGACCCACCGTATACTCCTGCCCGTACTGCAAGGACTCCACAGTCAAGCAGGATATTCCAAACCTCCTGTGAGACTATGAGAGACACCATCAACTCCAGGCCCTACGCACCCTAACAGGTGCACCATGTGGCGGGTGGACGATGCCCACAAAGCCCAGTCATGCAAAGGAGGCATCACTCTCCCTGTGGGAGATGGCGAGAAAGTCAGGCGTAACCTGAAGCATTTAGGGCCCAGAGGAGACCTGCAACTTTCCCAAACAACTTCCTACTTTCTTGGGCCACTCGCCATACCTTTGCCCAATAAGTATTTTTTATACATACATACATTTCTCCCCGCATTGTCTGTCTGAGGTATTGTCTGTCTGAGGTCTGTCTGAGGTCTGAGGTCTTTAGCAGCAGTAAGCATGATAATCAGCTAATCATAGACAGCCAGGAAACCTAAGAATAACGAGCTGAAGCTTAGGTCACGCTACCTATATCCTGGCATGAATGAGCTAAGCCGCTGCTAATTTTTGTGTTCTTTTGCATCTGTTTCTGAGGCTTACTTCCATAAACCAACGCGTTTAAGAGCTTCCGCCGATGTAGACTTTTCACGGCCCAACGTAGTAGAAACACCACCGAGTGCAGGAACGTTTCGGCCTAGTAGTGGGTTATATTGCGCTCTCATCATCACCGACATGATTGCTTTCCAATTTCGTGGTAGTAATTCAAATATAATAGCCTTTTTTGGGCTACCTACATACCTACTTAGATAAACTCTAGAAGTTAAAAAAAATGTCTTCGTAATTGCTGCAACATTGACCCCAAGAACTTGGAAATAATATCGGCGGTACAGTTAACATTTTTTTTATTGGCCTGTTGGTTGTTTTTCTGTGTGAAGTTCTGCTATAACCTAAAATCCGAAACCACGGCCTGTAGACGTTTCCGTATTAGCCTGATCTGGTGAAGAAACAAGAAGAAACAGACATATACGCACACTTTTTGAAGTAAACATCCATGACGGCAATCTGCATGACTCCGAGGGCGGTCTCGAAGCAGAAGTCTTCGATCGTCAGCGGATACATTTTGGCCATTAGGCTGCCGCTGGCGAGATGCGTGAGCCGTCGCAACAGACTCCAGCCAATGAGGAGGCGCGAGTCGTTAGTCCCGATGCCAGCGCTGTCTATCATGTGCTGCATAACTAGCGGCCCATTGTCCCAGCAGATCATGTAGTGCGAAGCGTTGTACGTCTGATTGGTGTACAGCCGGATCATCCGAAGCCACTCTGCTGGAAGAAACAAAGGTCTGTTAGCGTCATACATGCCACAACTGAGGTGTGAGGCTTAGGCGGCTGGATGACCATAGCGATGTGGAAGACTAAAAAGCAAGCTTCTTTCATTAGTTCTGTGTTCTTCCATACGTTTACGATATTTCCTGCAGCATGCGAACAAATTTACCCATACAAAGAAACCCTGCATGTGCAAAATGTTCCTGAAATACATCTATAACTTGATTACACACTGACTGACTGACTGACTGACTGATTGAACTACCGCCAGATCTAGCTGGCCGACTGAGTCCCTCATCAACATCCAACACGGTTGAACTTGGGGACGAAATTTTGCCAACACATGCCTGTGTTGACTTGGGGGGGGGGGGGGGGGGGCTCTATAGGGGTGCGGGATTGGAAATTACAGCAGTACGGGAGTAAAAGCAGCTAGATTGTGTTTTCGCCGATTTCTGATTACTTCCATTCTCGTTAATACATTGGAATGGTTTTTACTGACACAGCACCTTATACCAATGTCTAAGGCGCCGATTATGGCGGTCACCCTGACCTACCCCTATTGACCCAGTCTGTATTTCGAACTCAATTCGGTGTTCTTACGGATTCCTCAATTTACTTTCGGCCCGTTGATACATCTGAGTTTTTTGTGTCACATTTCACGCATACGAACCCACAGAAAAAAAATGCCTGCGGCTTAGCTCAGCTAACTTTGGATATGCAATGCAAAAGCTTGGCTTAGTCTGGTTGAGTCTCGGTTTCGTTTTTTTTTAACCTTTGATGTAACTGTATTGCCCAGCACGGCTCAAAGCCGTTCCGCCCCGTGCAACACTCAAAGAAGGAGGCCCGGCGGCGTTCGCCGGGGAGAACGATCCGATCGTCTGCGCCGGGCGCGAGACGAGTCACGTAGCCCGAGGCGACCCAGCGGAGCATGCATAGGGGGGTCGGCTGCGGATCAGCTGATCGGCCGCTAACACGGCGGCGGCCGCCGCTCATATGAGCACGACTGAAAATGAGGCCTTCTGCGCAGCGCCGAAAGCGCTTTCGGCGAATCATGCGATGCGCTTCTAGGGGTGTGTCGCCGGATGTGACTCCGGTCGAAAGATTACTTTCCGCATCCTCCGCGAAACCGCTAAACGAACGTAGTAAAGCTGTGCTCTAAAACAATTTTATCGATTTCACCCTTAGGAGCTTCAGAAACGTCCAGAGGAACTTTGTGTAATGGCAAAAATAATGAAGTAAAATAGCCGAACAGGCGACCTCATAATAACTCAGCAAAACTGATAGTCCCAGAAACATGACTTTGGCACTACATTCCTATCATGGCACAGGAGCTCAAACTGGCTGATAATTGTTTAAATATACTATCGCGCGAGGCCGTGAAGATATTTAAACAAGTTTTTGCTCACAGATGAAATATACAAAGGTCCAGAATCTGTTTCACAGTGTTTTCACTTAACAAACCCTAAACGGGGCGAATCGGGATTCGCAGCCAACTACGTACTTTTACAAGTCACCCAATGTGTATTCACCTCGTTTCTATGCAATTCATTATTTTTGCTTGCACATGTTACCCCTACAAACGCCCGAAAGTCAATCTTACGATTTCGCTTTAAAAAATCTCTAAAGTGAGGGAGTTTAGAAATAACATTCTTAACGAAGCTAAAAGGCTTAGATGGAACATCAACGAATAGAACAAATATCTGGACCTATTGTCTTCTCTTTTGCTGACTGCAGATTCTGTTTCCCTCTTCCTATGTTTGTCCTTTGTTCTCAAACGTACCTCCATTTGGTAGCAGCCTACCTCAGAACCAACTTTGTTCGTTCCCAACACGGGCTTTAATAACTAATCTTTGAGGAAATAAGCTTGGCTTACTTACCACTTGTGACGGTGTTGTTTATGATGTTTCCAAAGTACCTGAGGGTTAAGTACAAAGGCCAACGTTTGTCATTCTGTTCTTCTGTTTCTGGGTCTTCTCTTTCTAGGTTTTTAATGTAGGCCACAACTGGAGAGGAAATAAAAACGGGGATTCATACACATAGCAAGCGTTCTGCGTTGGATGGTTTGAATGAAATAACTGCTTCACAGAGGTGACAAAGAAGAATTGGTTGAAAGATGCAAAAATTTACCCGGAAGTTACTTGGAGAGTGTAGGATCACAACCAGGGTTGAACAAAACTTGCCCGTAGGCTATCCTTGTATAGTGGCCTTCGAAAATAACGCTGTTGTGATGTCTTTTACCTTCGTGCTCATTAAATAGTACTGACTAGAAGTATTATATGACTGCGTGCACATGGTGCTCATAAACGCAGTCCATCCAGAACGATTGAATTGGTGTTGCAAACACGTTGTAAGAAGTGTGGTACTTCCCTCCGTTTCGGCAGAACAGACTCGTTTTCTACCACAGAACGGAGTGGAAGTTTCGTTCCAGCAAGAAGTCTGCTCGTCCTAATGAACGTACGCCCGAAGTAATAAGGTACCGCCTCCTTAACCTACACCCGATACACGCTTCATGGTAACGGTTAGAGCCAAACTAAAGCAAACTGCTGAGTCTTTAGGCTGTTGCGGAAATTTCTTATGACTCCCACCCAAGTCACCACTCTACTTTATGCTGTTTAGGAGGAGGATCTTATAACCAGCACAGTTTGTGCTATCAGAGATTTCTTCCCAACAGTAACTTACGCTGATTTTCAATGACTGGGGTATGCAAGCACAAAATTTTCATAATCAAGAACTATCAAATCTGCTTTCTTTCAGCTCTAATGCCAGAACGTTCAACCCTCGTAAATTATTTCAAAATATCCCTTCGCCAAATCGCCAGACTCAGCTCCAGCTATCCGACCACGAGAACAAGTTGATTGAAACTGAAAAATGTGCTACAGTCGTGAAGGATTTTTTTACATCAGTTTTTTCGCCTGCTGCAAGCTTTCGTTTTACGGAACTACCACAACAGTGCGCGACCGCAATACCCGAAATGCAGATTAATGCTGATGGTATAGCTGAGTTATTCAGCCCCCTAAAATTATCGTCCTCAGCTGGTTGTGAGGAAATCACCACGAAACTGCCTAAAAACGATACTTCGTAGTCAACCGCAATACTAAGTTTAATCTTCCAGCAATCAATCAGTACCGGTGAAGTCCCTCAGGATTGCAAAAAGGCTCAAATAACTCAAGTCTGGTGATCGATCAACAGCAACTAATTATCGACCAATTTCACTCACCAGCGCGCTGTCCAAGCTTTTGGAACATATCAGACCAACCAATGTAATGAATTACCTTGAATAAATTCTTTATTTGTACTCGAAGCAACCTCGTTTTAGAAAGCTATTATCATGTGAAACTCAGCTATCAGAATTCACCCATGATACCTTACAATATGGGTGATCATCTACGAATTGACGCCATCTTTCTCGACTTCTCGAAGGCCTTCGACCGTGTCCCACACAATCACCTACTTGCAAACTTGTCTACTCTCGGAATACCCTCAACACTGTTAACTTGCATTGAACATTTCCTGAAAGGTCTCGTACAATACACATACACTAACTCTTATGACTCCCCCATCTCGCATTTTACATCCGGTGTCCCCCAGGGAACAGGGTTATCACGCCTGTTATTCTTAATCTGAATCAACGACCCGCTCTCCGATACAGAAACCAGACTTCGTCTTTTTGCAGATGACTGCGTCATATACAGCGCCATTCATAACATAAGTGATTCCATCTACCTTCAAGAAGACACATACACGATCACTTCGTGGTGTGAATAATGGCTCGTGCTTCTTAACCTTATGAAGTGCCAATATTTATCCTTTTTTCCGTATGCCCAGCAACACAAATCACTCATACCATATAAACTAGACTGAAATAACTCGAAGAGACTGCTATAAATATCTCGGCGTTCATTTTACATCGTCATTATGATGGCTTACTCATATTGAAACAATATACGCACACGCCTCACGAACGCTAGGTTTTCTTCGTCGCAATCTCAGATCCGCATCGCCCGCTATTAAAAACTCGCATATCACACATACGTCCGGCCTAAACTAGAATATGCTTCATCTATCTGAGATCCCTCGCAAGCTTATCTGACCTACAAATTAGAATCCATCCAGAACCGTGCTGCACGCTTTATCATGTCAAACTACTCGCGTATAACCAGCATCACTGAACTAAAACAAATACTCGACCTTCCTAGCCTCGAATCACGTCGTATCATCTTGCGTGTCGGCATTCTTCACTCTTTCTACTTTCACCCAATCGCAAGACACCCTCGTCTTCAACCACCACGTAGAATCTGCCCGCGCCTCGACCACAGCAGTCCAACCGCGCACATTCACTGCCGCACATCTACGATGAAAGATTTTTTAGATGCGACGCTGAGAGCATCTCTTGTCGGCGGCCCTGTGCTTCCTGCGTGCGTCCGTCGTCGTTGTCGGCGGCGTGCGCACTCTCCTCCGCTCACCCCATCTCCTCTCCGATGTTTCGACCACCGACCGCAAGGCCTTCCGCGAAAAACTAACAGATCATTTTACCTAGAAGATTTTGTGTTACTTGAACCCTGCTAGTAGCAATGTTTAGTCATGTGTATTGGTTGCTTGCCTTTTTTTAATAACTGTGATTTCGATTGCTGTAACACTTGCTTCTTTCTGAGCGTTGTTCCTTTGTTGTTCTTGTCCACCATTTCTTCCATTTTTCTTCCTTGCTTCTTTGTGTGATTAAGAGCTTCCTAAACAATGTTTGCCCCCGCCTTATGCAATGCCCCCGGGCCTTTAAGGCTTCAATAAATGAAATGAAGTTCTACCGACGAGCGTAAGGCCACCTGGCAGCGAGCAGCAGTTTTGGAGCGTACGGCCTTGGTTTGTTTCGAATTGTGTAAATGGCATTATGACCAGCCTACATTGACACCAAATCGACATTAGAAGAACTCCAGATTGAGGCTGTATAAAGAACATTACCAACCATTCATATCAGCATTTCGCAGGCACCGTTTCCAAGAAGTAAAATTAACTAAGGGAATGTAACTCTGTAACTCTGCAACTGTAACTCTGTAACTGTAACTCTGTAATACTCAAACATTGAACAAGATTTTGAACTGAAAAAACTTGGCCCCGCGTGTGATTGCTTCCTGCGAATGTAGGAGGATTTGCTTCTGTCGACCCTACCGCGTAACGCCCAATGATGCATTATTGTGCAAATAAACGTCGTTACACTATTGGTGGGTTTTTACGATTTTTTTCGTGTATCGGTGGCCCTTTCTCGGAATATCTAATTTTTCGTAGCGTAAGCTACACTGACCGAGGTTGAACAGTTTTGCGTGGACCTTGAAGGCCCGTGTTGCGCAAGCTCGAGGAGCATTGGATTGGATTGGATTTGGATTTGGGTTGGATTAAATTTGATTGTATTGGTTTGGATTATACAATCCAATTGGAGTGCGGGTGTGTAGAGAATTGCTTCTGCACATTCGCCGGTCTGCGCAGTGCAGGAGAGTAACGCCATAGCCGCGGTAGACGCACTGGCGCCGACGCGTGCCCAGCTGTGCGCCCCCGTTGCGCAGTAGCCAAGTCTGACGGTGCGCCGGAGCCGCTTGACTGCCGTTTCGCGTGGTTCCTACAAAGCCGTGCTGCACATGCGCGAGGAGCAGTGACAGGACTGGACTGGACAGGACTGGGCTGGACTGGATTGAAATGAACTGCACTAGATTGGATTGGATTGGATTGGATTGGACTTGAAATCGTTTTATCAGCAGTAAGCATGATAATCAGCTAACTCTAGACAACCAGGAAACCTAAGAATAACCAGCTGAACCTTAGCTCACGCTACGCATATCCTGGCATAGCCGAGCTAAGCCACTGCTAATTTTTGTTTTCGTGTTGACGGGTTGTGTATAAGATGCGTATTTCTATTTTGTTAACGTTTTCCCATTTTTTATATCTTCCATTTCTTGTTTTATCAATACTATTCGATGAATTACCGGCATTTACACTATCATAACGATAACATGTGTCAAATCAACCTATTACGAGTCTTTGGGAAATGCAGCGCATTTCACGGTTGATCCGCTTTGGCAATTTTATTTTCGTGTTTCCGTCATTTTCTTCCGGGATAGATTATTTGTTCCTCCATTTCTGGGAGACGGTGTCTAGTATGCATATGTGATTTTTATAGTTCCCCTTTAAATTTTTGATCTACTGTATTTTGTGCTATTAATATTCCGTTACAACGATTCAACCTGATTCAAGAATGATATCCTACTAGAGGATATCATTCTTGCAAATTCACACCTATCTTTGCACGCACTAGCAACTTCAAGAACTCTTTTTTCCCTCGCACAATAACAGACTGGAACGAACTGCCGCACCATACTTTTTAGTCTGGAAATGTACTAAAATGTCTGGAAAATTGCTTTGAAGTGTGATTTATGTTACTTGTGAATATTTTGTATACCTTTCTGTTCTTTTTTTCTTTTTTTCCTTTGTTTTTTTTCTTTACACCTGTACGACTGTGTAATAGGTCATATCATTATCATTGTACCACCTCCCACTCCTGCTTGGGCCATTTTTATGGCCTGCAGTATTTTATAAATAAAATAAACTTGTTTCACTCCCCAATATGCTATTGTTGCGCAAATGCAAGGCCCTACATGGTGTGACATTGGTAATACCCAGCAAAGAATGGCACGCATTAAAAGCCGGCGTAAGGCATCAGCGACCACAACAGAAAAAACAAACCCCTCTGGGATGTCCCATATTAGGACTTTGCTGGGAGTTCTAACATCTCATGTAGAACTAAGAAAGACACATCTTCACTAACGTGAAACCTGGTGATGGGCGAAGTATGGAGTGAATAAGTGTATTCAAAGATTGTAAGTCTCTCTCTTGCCATTCGGCGTGCGCTGATTGGTCGCCGGAAAAACGCTGGTGAGAGAAGGTGGTGAGGTGTTGAGGCTTCCTGAGGTTTGCTGAGGCGGTGGTGCCCTCTCTACTGTTGAACCGTATTTAAGCTATTTGCAAGCCCAAGCTGCGCCAGTTTGGGGTAGTGGAAGGAGTCAACGCGAGTGCAGTTCAATTTCCGCGCCATGGCGGCTCGTTCTTGGTGATCAACGATGCCCCGGCACCAGGAAAGCATGATTTTTAAAGACGATAGTCTTCCTTGGGCTACTTAAACCCAGAAATTTTGGTCTGTCTGTCTGTCTGTCTGTCTGTCTGTCTCTCTGTCTGTCTGCCTGTCTGTCTGTCTGTCTGTCTGTCTGTCTGTCTGTCTGTCTGTCTGTCTGTCTGTCTGTCTGTCTGTCTGTGACTGACTGTCACTGTGACTCGATTCAGCCTCCCGGCCAAAGCAAAGTAGATATTGACACATCTCCATTAACGTGAAACCTAGAGACGGGCGAAGCATGGAGCGTATAAGTGTATTCAAAGATTGTAAGTCTCTCTTGTGGCATGCGGCGTGCGCTGATTGGCCGCCGGAAAAGTGCGGGTGATAGGAGGAATAGCCCTTTGCTGATACGGTGGTGCCCCCTTAACCGTTAAACCATATTTAAGCCATTTGCATGCCCCATCTGCCCCAGTTTGGGGTAGTGGCAGGAGTCAACGCGAGCGCAGTTCAATTCGCATTGAACTGCGCTCACGTTGACTCCTCAATGCGCATTGAAGGGCTCGTCCTCGGTCATCACGGGGGGTATTTCAACGTAACGCGAATTATAACCCGCCTACAAACAGCTTCTGATTGTGCTTGACGATTGCTGAAGCGGACAGGGAGCGTTCCACAAATCTTTAATGTCATTTTACTTTATTTTCTCGAAGGCAAGCCTCGAGAAGCCTCAGGAAATCTGCCACATTCGCTATACAGGGGTTAAACATTGTTGGAAAAGCTAAAGAAGACATTCCGCAACATGGGACACTAACTTATGAAGGTAAAAAAACTCGAAGTAAGTTCAGCGCTATACGTCAGAAACGCCGTGTCCATATCGGGCTAGAAATAGGATACCGTTCCTGGGCAAGATAATTAGCATCGCTAAAATTTGCGTACC
Organism: Haemaphysalis longicornis; assembly: GCF_048455015.1. Taxonomy (NCBI): domain Eukaryota; kingdom Metazoa; phylum Arthropoda; class Arachnida; order Ixodida; family Ixodidae; genus Haemaphysalis; species Haemaphysalis longicornis. Next base: position 73,317,107 of record NW_027526361.1, on the reverse strand, counting down.
TTGAGAACCCCAGAGGGCACAAAAAAGTACAAGCACTTGAGGTGACCGGGAGAGCAAGGGCTACCTAGATTTGTGATCGATGTTTATGTAGAAAATACGGCGACAGTGTTTTGCACAGCTGTCGAGGTCCCAATAATTCCGAAATTTCCCGCACCGGGTGAAGAGCCCGCACAGCGGGCTCTTCACCCGGCTGAGTTTTAAATTAGCCATTTTTTTGTAGCTATACAGATGAGCGTAGAAGTGGTTTACTTTTCCAAGGGCCAGACGTCCGTAACCTCTTGTGAGTAAACCACTGTCTCAGGTAATTTCTTGAGAACCACGTGTATAAAAAGCAAAACCGACAAACGCTGGCTAAGTATCACTGCAAGCATGCACAGCAACGTCGTCCGCGGAAAACGTCTCTCACTCACTCTCCCTCTCTTTCTTTTTCATCTGGCCCTCTGAGCCCAATTAACCTTGGCATGTAGGCATTAAGTTCTCCCTGCTCCTGAAGTAACCATCATCCCGGATACCTAAAAGGCTACACGAGGAAGTTTTAACCACGCCAGGAAGGTTCCTTGGGACACAAACAGCACTCCCTCACCAGCGAAGGATCTGGCCACACTGGTGTAGTAGCTGACCGCTACCTCCCATGACTAACCAACTCAACTCTCGGCCCTTAGTCTAAAGCAGCTGTACAGCACCTGTTCAAGGTGGCAGTGAGATGAGTGATACTTCAGAGGGTGCTAAGAATCTCTGGGTTCGGAATGACCACCATAAAAATTTGTACCTTGGAACGTTCAACGCACGCACCGTCTGGCAAGGGAAGCTTAGATGTACTACTGAGGAGCTCCCTGACACAAAGTGGGATATTATAATGTTAACCAAAGTTGGAAGTACAGAAGAAGGCTTCATGGAGCTCACTGGCAGGATATTTTGTGCTACAGTGGACCCCAAAATAAAGGAGAACACGGGATGGGATTTTTATCCACAGAGAAATAGCAGGAAACGTAGAGGAGTTTTTGAGCACAAGCGAGAGAGTCACATATGCTGTGATCACGCTAAACAAGCGATACACGTTAAAGTTAGTACAGCCTTATGCGCCAACAACCAGGTATAAAGACGAAGCTGTAGACAGCTTCTACGAGGTCGTCAAATCAGCAATAAAAAAGGCAACAACACAGTTCACGATTGTGGTGGGAGATTAACGCAAAGGTGGGTAAAAGCAAATGAGGGAAGGGTTAGTGGAAACCTTCGGTATAGATAATCGCAACACTCGAGGAGATACACTGGCGGGATAAGCAGAGAGAAATGGCCTGAGGTTGGTGAACACCTTCTCGTACAAACGAAAGAAAAGCAAGTCGACATGTAAAAGCCCCGATGGTACAGCAAAAAGCGAAATTGACTTGGGCAAGATGAAGAGATGCTAAGTGAGATTTCGGGCAGGGATCATAGGAAGATTAGATGCAAGATAAGACTGAACCACAACAGAGAAAGACGGAAACTCGTTAAGACTAAGAAACCCCCCATGGAATCAGTCAGAGCCCCATTGCAGGAGTTTAAAATAACTCTTCAAAACAAACTCCCGCTCTCGACGGGCAAAACGAGGTCAATGTAGACAGGCTAAATAGCAACCTAACATCAGCACTCAGGGAAGCAGCCGCGGCTTTGGGAGAAGCAACATGTAGGGTGTAAACTGAAAAACTAATTAGAAAACGAAGGAACTAATCGCCAAACGCAAGAACATGAAACTCTCAGTGCGGCAGATCATATTGTATTAGCCGAGCTGTCGAAACTGTTTAAAGGAACACTGAAGTGATTTGTAAATATTGCGGGATTACTAGCGCAAATTGTAGTTCGGAGCCCGTAGGCATTGTTTCTGTTTCTGGCCGTAGGCATTGTTTCTGACCACTCTGGCCGCGTTTACGCGAATTTATTTAGTAGAAAAATCAATTCGAAAATGCTGTCCTCCTCTCTTTACGCTCGCCCATTTTCTGTGGCGTTTTCGTGTGACGTCAGCAGGAGATGAGCTGGAAAATGGCTGCGCTACTGCACGGTTCGCCGACCAGCCGACCTACCGATCGAGTCAGTCGGCCCAGCGTTTCGTCCGCCGGCCGCCGACGGATCGTCGCTATTCGCTCGCTCAATTGAAACTAAGCCACAACACCTTTGTGAATGAAAGAATGTGCCTTTCCTTACTTTGTTAGTTTGTACACTGTGTCAAACTCAGAGTCCGGGTCGCTCCACACAAGCGCTGCACAAGTGCACATGCGACGCTTCGCTGACTTTACGCTAGTAGGAAAATCTAAGGCCAATTGAAGGCGGGAGAAGAGTCAGCGAAGTCAATATAGGTACTAAGAAAATAAAATCACCTGAAACTTTTACCGTACAGCGCAAAACTAGGGAGCAGGAAGCACTTTTTGCGCTGGGTAAACAAGCACAGCGGTCAGCAGCACGACCGCACATCTGCGAACGCTTTTCCGTCAAAGAAATGCAATTGCTAGACGTGAGATATTGTGGAAGTTTGGGGGACACTTACTGTAGGAGTGATATACAACAAATAGTCACATAAAGTACTTAAAATGCTTAAAATAAATAGAAGTGTAAACTGGTCATACATTATAAACCTTATATATCCATACCGGCCAGCGCCGGCTCGTGGCCTAGCGGTCTGAGGCGTTGGAATTTGTTTTGAAAGTCGCAAGTTCGAATCCCCGAGGGTACATGTATTTTTTTTTTTTGTAAGTTGATTTTTTCGTATGCGGCCGATGTTTTCTGAACTGAGTTCACCATTTTTGGGCCGTAACGTTCACTGCTCCATGAGCGAGATCGCAGAACGCGCGCATACTGACAATGACGCGCTAGCGAGTTCTCGTTGGCGTGCTGTTGCCACAAGCACCGACTGCTTGCGGGCAGTGGGCCCAGGCCTGAATCAGCACACCCGTGGCCTGGCGCGAACTAGCTTTTTACGAACAGACATGAGTGAGGCAAGCTCCGAATATGCGAGAACAGCGCATGGCATTTGAGAGTCTGCGGTGACGCGAAGGGCGTTCATCCACTGCGTAGGCCTCGTCTAGCGATTTCTACGATTCCAAGCCGCCCTGGGAGGTTTATCTTAGACATTTGAAAGCCGACAACATGGCAGAAGCGCGGTACGGCGATAATTGAGAAATCGAGAATGCCCACCCAACAACGCCATCAGATGTCAAGCATGTTGTTTTACAGAACCGAAACCGAAACCGAAACTTTTGATTGCTAACCTTGGGCATCGTCCAATCATGGTGCCCCCCCCCCTCCTGACGTCACAGCCTTTAGTTGGTGCGGCCGCCGCAAACCGCGCAGAGTAGTTTTTCTTCTTTCGCACTTTGTGAAATAATTACCGATTTGTCAACCGGATAAATGATGAATAGTGTGTTAAGTTGAGCCAGTCTACACAGTGCAAGCAAAAACGGGAGCTTGACAAATTCACTTCAGTGTCCCTTTATATCAGTAAAACGAACGACATTCGTGCATATAACATTGCAGTGATCAAGGAAACACTGCATATGTTCGAAGCCTGAAAGCCACTAAGAAAAGGATAGCCATCGGCAAAGACAGGTAGTACGCACTAAGAGACGAGCAGGATAGCATTATGCAGAACTTTGACGATATAATAAAGGTATTTAGAACGATTCTACACCAGGCTGTATACCAGGTACGTTAGGCTAGAGGAAACTACTAAGAGTTCCAGCTTAACTTGCGATAGTAATTAAGAGGAACTTGGAAAGGATCTCAAAGCCATGAATAGAGGAAAAGCTGCAGGTGACGACGGCATTACCGTGGATCTGTTGAAGGAGTGAGGGTATATTGTACCGGAGAAGCTTGCTGTACTATTTTCGGAATGCTTCATGTGTCTATAGCCTGTAAACACGCCAACATTATTCTGATTCGTAAAAAGGGAGATGCCATGGACCTCAAGAATTACAGGCCTATCAACCTACTCTCAGCTGTTTACGAGCTGTTTATCAAAGTTATAGATGGCCGCGTAGGTATTCGCCTGGATTCCCATAAGCCCAGGGAGCGGGCTGGGTTTTGGAAACGGTACTCAACTATTGATCACATCCGCGTTGTCAAGGAAGTGCCAGAAAAATGAGCAAACTACACTAAACCCCTTTATTTGGCATTTATAAACTATGACAAGCGTTTGATTCCGTACTCACAGCAGCCATGCTAGAAGCACTAAAAGACCACGGAATAGAGGAGACCTACATAAGACTTCCAGAAGGCATATATAAAGAACGCACGTGCAGGAAACCCATACACAAACAGCGATAAATTCCCGATCCCAAAGGGAGTAAGACAGGGAGATACCATCTGGCCAAAGCTATTCACGGCATGTCTAGAGGGGGTATTTAGAAAGCTTTAGTGGGAAAACATGGGATTAAGGATAAACGGGGAATACTTGAGCCATTTTAGTTTTTCGAAGACATATAGTTTTGATGAGTGAGACTGCAGAACACAGGCTAACAATGCTTGAGCAACTACAGTGAGAAAGCTACATGGGAATGAAAATAAATACGAATAAACCTAAACCAATGACGAATAAGCATGCCAAAAATGTCCGGATCAGCTCAAAAAACGACAAGCTACAAGAACTGAAAAGGCTATAACTACCTCAGACAAATGGTTAGTGCTGACCCCAAAAATGAGAGAGAAATCCGGCGCAGAATAGGTATGAGTAGGGAAGTACTCGGCAAGCCCTCCCAAATATTGAAAAGTGAGCTAAATGTGTCACTCGAAGGAAAAATACACAACCAGGGCTAACGGCCGGTTATGACATATAGGAGCTGCAACTTGAAGTCTTACTATACGCCTCGAGCGCTGCCTGTAGGGGCGCCACTGAAATCCCCCTAGCCGCCCATTTCGAAAGCAGTCGCGGGAGTTGCCGGCCCGCTCACCCCTGTCGCCATTGCTTTTGAGGCACGTTCGCGACTGATATTTTTCGTTTGTATGCGTTGGAAATGCATATTTATATGGAGCAGTCACTTTGTTCACTAACGTGGTGCATTTACGGGAGTGTAAATTCTTCTGACGTGATCTTACTGTGGTAAATTCGGTCCGCATAAGCGCCAGGTGTGCGTCACAAGCTGGCGTCACGAAATCGGCATATATCATGGATCTGATTGTAATTACACTTCCCTGAAATTTACTAACAGTAACTCCGTAAGCAGCGTTCATTCAAATGCTCATTCTACGGCTTTACACTGCAATGTAAACCGGTTTCATGTGGTTTCATAATCTAGCGGAGCACTCATACCTGACAGCCCGCCAGTTACGTTTCATATCTCGGATATTGATCACTACCCTGAACAAGCCAATGTGGCATGAATATCGCGGTCATTCCACGCAATAAGTAATATTGATAAAGCAAAATTACATGCGGGAGTCAGCACCAAGAATTTACGGCTGGGTCGTCTAGCCGCGAGGTGAGCTTCCCGAAACAGTCATCGGTTACATATATCCTTCGCTTATATCCACGGCCGTGACTAAACGCTTTTTCGAAACATCATCATATGAAACAGGGAGCCTGCCGAATTTAGCACAAAAGTGAAATCAGGGGACCCTACTCGATCCAACGACAGCTTTTATCGCCTGTGAATTTCCTTATATACTGTACTTCAAAAATTGTGTCCGCCGAGTGATCCCCTGCTCGTTAAAGTCGAAAAACAAAATAAAGGTGAACGTGCAGCATGTGTGTGATTTTCTAAAACGGTCTTTCCTTGATATCGCTCCGCATTTGTACACAACGATAGTTAAGCGCCCCTCCTCCTTCCCCCCCCCCTTCTTGGAAAACATCAGTACATTTCGAATCTAGTTGTCTAGTGAGTTCAACCTTGCTTGAGGTAAGACGAATGTCTGTAGTATTTGCGAAGCTGCACTGTTTTTTTTATTCTCGCACGAGCTATTACATTGCTTCCAGACTTGGCAGACCATTTATTTTTCCGTGGTTTCATTAACTCCCCTCGGTCCGTTCTATCAGGCGGGAGTGGGCACATATTTAACGACCCATAGACTTGGAATATACTTAACATGTTCGCGTGGCCTCTATTTTTATAAAACGCACAAGTTATTGCCAGGTATATTAGGTAATCACCTCCCCGAATGATATTTTTGGACGACGTATACATTCAAAACAAGGCCGGATTCGTTGTCCGCGCTGCAAAACGAAACCTACCTCTCACTGTGCCAATATCAGGACTAAACGAGGCGTCAATAGAATTCACTTTCGCCTGAGATATTCGGAGGTGACAGTGGTGATATGCCGCTGCCGTCGCCGACGCCCGTAAGAGCGGCGAAAAAGCGCGCAGTACCGCGTCCCCGGTTAGCTCTTGTCGGCTTTCGAGCACTCTTACAACTCTAATCAGGACGCAGCTGTTTTTTTAAGTGCCCTAAACGTACTATTTGCTTACAGACATCAGAATAACACAATGTTTAGTGCGCGGAAAGGCAAAAACGAGTCCCCTTTCGCGCAGTAGCTGATCGGACCTGTTCGAGAAAGCCGCCCGCATCTTCCCACGGGGGGAACTCGAGTAAATGCGTCGCATCTACTCGAGGCAAGCAAAGCATCACGTCAAGCGAAAGCCAAGCAAAGACGCCCTTGACTGAATTCCGAACGCGCGCTCAGCCGCTTATATACGTTGAAGGGACTGCGTAAGCCGGTCCCAGTCGACGACGTTGGCGCACTTGTAAAGCGGCGAGGACCCTAGGTGTTTGAGCCAAGCGCGGATGTTTCTTCGCCGGAGAACGGCACACCGGTTATATGCGCAGCGCGCCCGAAGGAGAGGAAACCGCGGAAGAGAGAGTACTGCACATGCGCCGGCCCCAGCGCGTCTGCCGCAGCTATGACGCAACACAATCCAACACAATCCACTTTAATCCAATCCAATCCAATCCAAATCCAATCCAAGCCAAGCCAAGCCAAGCCAAGCCAAGCCAATCCAAGCCAATCCAATCCAAGCCAATCCAATCGAATCCAATCTAATGCCCTCGCGAGAGAGTGTTCGAATCCAATCCAATGCCCCTCGCGAGAGAGTGTTCGCTTTCGCCTCGACTCGACGCGCATGCGCAGTGAGCGTGCGGACTACGGACGCCAACGCGGGTGACATCGTGAGTTACTTAAATGCTCTGCATTTAAAAGAAGCGCAAGAGAACCAAAACACTGCATGGGCCGCTATCAGCTGCGCTGCGGACATCCCGTAAGCGCCGCGGAGAAGCGGTGGCAGGCGGCGCAGCGATCGCGAAGCTCGAGGCGTATACAACTACAAAGCAATTTAGGTCAGCTCAACGGGCCATGGGACGAATAACCTTAGGAGTAACACTCAGCGACAAGCAACAGGAAACATGCTACCTGGACAAGAGAACAAAGTAGAGTAGAATATATCGTAGTTCCCATAAAGAAAAAATGGACTTGGACTGGCCATGTAGTGAGACGAACCGACAACTGATAAACAATAAGGATAGCAGAGGGGATACCAAGAGAGGGGTCTAGAAGAAGGGGAACGCCCTTAATCCGATGGAGGGACGAAAAAAAAAAGAATTCGGAGGTAAACTGTTAACTCGAGCAGCGCAGAACTGGAGTGGTTCGAGGTTACTGGTAGAAGCATTCGTCCTGCAGTACACCTGAGTAGGCTTCTGCTGCTGCTGCTGCTGCTGCTGGTGATGATGACGAGGATTATTATGAGTTTTTTAAGCGGTTTTATCCATTCGGCAGGGTTCAGACTGTTGTCGCAACTGTCGCATTATCTTTAAATATGATGTCATTTGCCGTCTCAGCTAACCGAACTGCGTGAAATGCCACTTTTTACGCCCCTAGCGTACAATACGGCTGTTACGACGGTAGTCTGAACATAGCCTTATTCCCTTTTTAGCACGCGTTAAGTTCTAGCGTGAGGCGTTGGAAAAAGAGTGCCCCAGTGTTTAAGTATCATGACTACATGAGACGACGATGACGACACGAGATGCCGAAAGCCCGAGCCCTTAAGGGGCTCCGCCCCTTAAAAAACTATTCCGTTCGCGTGGCGTTACAGAGCGCGACCTGAAACTCGACAGTAGCAAGCGATGCTTGCAGCTACCCGATCCGCAGATAAAGGGAGGCCAAGCACAAGCAGCGAAAATTGTCATTGTTACTCTCCCATTTCACTGCGGAATGAACTAGCAGCATCCCAATGCGTAGTAGACAGATCGAAGCCATTCGAAAACGTTAGGACGGATCTCAAAGGGAAGCACCTCCAGCGGCAAAAGTACAAAGCCCTTGGACAACGCGAAGCGAAACAACGCGTTTAAGGCGTTCAGCTGGACGTTGATGCTTTCGCATTCACAAACCGTAGGAAGTGCTCAGGGTTCCCAGTTTCTTTCTCCGATCGTAACCAAACAAAAAAAGTACAGCTGTAGCCTCCCACAAGATAATGCAATTAGATCCCAGGTGACCCTTCACTTTAAAAATAAGAAACCGATGAGAAGGCACAAGAGGAGGATTAACATTTGTTTCTTTTATAACAAAAAATACGAAGAGAGTGGGTGGTGGCCTACGTCCAGGACGCCTTAAGGCCCCAGAGCAGCCCGCGCCCTGGAGATAAGGTACTCCTGATCCTCGAGATGGGAACCCAAGTAATTCCCTCAGACTCCTCCCAGACATGGTGGTTGCATTTCTGCCCCATGCGCAGGCATATACAGCCAGACAAAACTCAATTGCATTTTAAGCAGCACAAAGGTCAAAACGAGCGTACGGAAGCTTATTACACAAACGTTCACTTGAATACTTAATTTTGTACGTTTTGCCTCTGCCGCTGTGATGAGCGTTTTGTATTTTGTGACATTGATGAACTCGTCGTAATTGCTCAGGTACGTCTGGAAGAATTCGTCCAGTTCTCCCTCTTCTTGTAGGCTGGGTGCCGTAACACTAATCCACTTGATGTCCGGTGCGTATTTCCGCATCTGCAAGGGGGAAGTGAAGATTACTTAGTTTGTACGGTGTCAAACCCTGCAGAAGCCTTAATTGTTCACCGGTGCATTATCCATCACGCGGCTTCGATGCTTGTTTTAATTTTTTCTTTACGCAAATACTGAGCGATATGTTGCACGCCTGATAAGCCTGACACATGCGCTCGGTGTCTTGGGCGACAACTGCTGGGTCCTGCATAGGTTTCTTGTTTACTTGACGATATTTCGGACCAACGAGGCGTTAACAGCTTCGCTGTAAAGCGTTAATAGGACGGGGGGGGGGTATAAAATCACCTTATCTTTCATGCGGCGCCACCCGGCAACATCACGCGTACCTCTCCTTATGGGGTAAGGCCAGTAATCACTAACGTTTCGAAACGGGTCGTTAATATGTCCGATCGGATTATAAAGCAACAATGTCTTTCCACTAAGAGGGACATTAGACAACTCAGAATATCATAAACTGCCAGTGTCACTTCATCAGACACGCACAGACATATTGGGCCGTGAAACGTAGGAAGTACCGCTACAAATAATAGATATAAACAAAAATAAAACACAAAAGTGCGTACGGTAATGTACTTATAATTAAACTGGCGCTTCCAGTATGTCCCGATGCTGACATAGGTGGAGAAGCCGTACTCAACGCTCAGCCTCACAAGGGCATCAGCGACGGCGAACTTCGAGGGCACCGACAGGTTGGATATGTCAACGCCGATCAGCTCGGTGAAGGTCTTCAAGGCGGACACCTGCAATGGGGAGACGGCATGCTGCAATATCACTGCACCCCGCGTGTATGGCTTGTCTGCCCACTTTTTACTCGGACCTGAAAGGGTATCTGTTAACCACTTGAAGAGTATGCGCTGTTCGTGAGCTGAGGCAACGCTATGAGCAGGCCATACACGAGGCAATGTCAAATTTTAAGCTGCCTTTTACTCGTACTGGACATTTTACCTTGTTCCCTTTAAACGGCAGTATAAACACCGACAGAAATCGTGAAACTATTTTGGGCTTTAACCAGATATGTTTAAGCTTTCAGTTCTATCGTAAAACGTTACCAGAAAACAATACAAAAAAAGACCGAGCACATGCGAGAGAGAGAGAGAGAGAGAAAAGACTTTATTGAAACACATCCTGCGTGTTAGGAGCCGGCTCGACCGCGCAGGGCTCGTAGCTGCTCCCTAGTCTAACTTATAGATTTCTATAAGTCCGGGTGTAGACCTCGAGGCTTCGTGCCCGCCTTGCTCGGGCTACTTGAGCTCCCCGTCCACTTTCTCCCCTGTCTGGGGTCGGTCGTGTTTGGGTCGCTCTTTCGCCTTTGCTTGGCTAAGGCCGCTTCGAACCGCTGGATGACCCTTCTTTGGTGGTTGATGTCCGTCGAAAACACACTCGCGCACATCCGGTGGGTACGTGTCTCTCGAGCACTGCACCTTGTCCCCCCCGTCGCGCACTTCACTTTCACACCCCCACATGAGATGGATGAGATGGGATAGCGTCGCTGTCTCGCGTTTGCACACACTACACGTAGCGTCCTCGAACAGGTCCGGGCACATGTGGCGCGCCAGCGCCGGTGTCAGCACGGTTTCCGTCTGTAGTTGTCGAAACCTGACTGCCTCCGCCCTGGATAGTTCCCTGTGCGGGGGCGGAAAGGGTTGCCTCTGGTCACGGTACCATCGCAGGACCTCGCCGTAGTCGGTGATGGGTTCTGCGTCTTCTTCCTCGTTGTGGTCTTGTTCGCTGGGGTCCGACGGGGCTTCCGCCACGGCTCGGCACTTTGCGAGTTCGCGAGCCGCGGCATCCGCCTCTTCGTTGCGATTGCCGATGTTGGTTGCCAGCTCCCTCCCTGTGTGGGCCGGGAACCATTTCAGGGCTACGGTGAACCCGAATAGGTGCCGTCCCTGTTTCTGCGATCTTGGCCGCTGTCTTCCATACCACGCCGCGGGCGAAGCTGCGGATGGCGGTCTTCGAGTCGCTGAGGATTGTAGTCGTTCCCGGGATGCGGAGGGCTGCTGAAATTGCAGCCTCCTCCGCTCGGCTTGCCGCCCGGGTGCGGACCATGCTGGCAGTTAGCAGTTCCCCGGTGGATGCTCGAATGGCCACCGTCGTGAAGGCGTCTCGCTTTCCGCGACACTTGGCCGCGTCCACGAAGATCGCGTTGGCGTCTTCTTTGTACTGCCGGGCAAGCGCTAGAGCGCGCGCCGCCCTTCTGCCCAGGTCCCTTTCTGGGTCGGTGTTCTTGGGCAGGGGGTAGACGACGAGTCGCCTGACCACTTCGTCCCGTAGCGGCACGAGGTCGGCGTCTCCTGGTCCGTTGTGGATCGTGTTCGTAGGCGGATTTCGCCAGGGGGTTTCAGGCCCGCTCTCGCGAGCAGCCTTCTGCCCACTACCGTGCTGCCCAATCGCGTCAGTTGAGACGTTCGTTGCGCCTCGCTGATCTCTGAGAGCGTGTTGTGTGCTCCCAGAGCCAGCAAGGCCGTTGTTTTGGTGCCGTGCAGCAGCCCGAGGGCTCCCGCATATGCCTTGCGGATGGCGGCGTCTATCTTCTGCCTCTCCGCATTTGTCCATCGGTGGAAAGCCCCCGCGTATGCTGCGTGGCTGATCACGAACGCCTGCAGCAGACGCAGGAGACTTCCTTCTTTCATTCCTCGTGTTCGGGAGGATATCCGCTTCACGAGTCTCGTGGCGATGCCCATCTTTGTAACGATGTGCTTCGTTGCTGTACCGTTGGCTTGCACCCCGTCCACGAACATGCCGAGGACTCTCAGCCCGGGTACGTGCGGAATGGGTTTCCCGTCGCTTGTGTGGACGACGATGTTCTTGGCTGCTTCTTCCGCGGCCTTCTTTCGATGCCTTCCGGTTGGCGGCATGATCAGGAGCTGGGATTTCTGCGGCGAACACCGGAGTCCCGTGCCCGAGAGCGCGGTCTCCACGGTGTCCACCGCTGCTTGGAGGCTGGCTTCGATGTTGCTGTCGCTTCTGCCCGTCACCCAAATGGTGATGTCGTCGGCGTAGATGCAATGTTTGGTGTTGGAGTCGAGCTTCTCCAATCCTCTCGCAACCTCGATCATTACCAGGTTGAAGAGGAGTGGAGATATCACTGAGCCTTGCGGCGTGCCCACACTGCCCAGCGTGCGCTCCTCCAGCGTCTCGCCTCCGACTTCCAGCCGAGCCGTGCGGCGCGTGAGAAACGATCTTATGTAATCGTAGGATCTTCCTAGACTAAGCTTCGATACCTGAGCCAGGATCGCCGAGTGCTTGACTTTATCGAATGCGCTCTGCAAATCCAGGCCCAGGATCGCTCTGTTGTCGTTCTTGGGCGCACCTCCGGGGGGGTCCAGGATTTCTCGTTGCAGTAATATCATGGCGTCTTGGGTGCCGAGCTTGGCTCGGAACCCTAGCATGGCGTCGGGGTAGAGTCCGTGCGTCTCCAGGTAGCGGCTCCATCGGGTGTTCAGGACGTGTTCCAGCGCCTTGCCCACGCATGACGTGAGCGAGATGGGTCATAGTCCCTCGATGCCCGGTGGCTTGTTGGGTTTCGGTAGTAGGACCGTTTTGGCGGTCTTCCAAGCTCTTGGTAGTTGACCCTGTCTCCAGCATACGTTGTAGTATCGGGTCAGGGCTGCGATGGCCGCCTCGCTTAGGTTGCGAAGGGTTTTGTTGTTCACTCTGTCTGGCCCGGCCGCCGACCGGCAGTTCAGATCTTGTGTTGCTTGGCGGACTTCCCATTCTTCGATGTCTCGATCGAGCTCTGGGTTCTGTGGGCCGGTGTATTCCGGGTGGTCTTCATGGTCGTTGAGGGGAAGGTACTTTTCGTTTAGACGCTTGTGCATCTCCTTCTCTCCCATCTGTTTGGCAGTAACGTGCAGTATTTGTGCCATGCGACTACTCTGGAACTCTCGGCTTTTGCTCTCGTCCATGAGTTGCCTGAGTAGTTTCCAGGTGCCGCCCCGATGTAGTTGCCCGTCTGCTTGGTTGCATAGGGCGAACCATTGTTGTGCGCAAAGTTGTCGGCTATATTTCTCGATCTCTCGACCGAGGTTCGCCACTTTCTTGCGCAGAGTGCGGTTGTGTCTCTGCTTACGCCATCGTTGTTGTATCGACCGTCTCGCCTCGAGTAAGTGAGCGAGTCGAGGGTCCATACGCTCTATGTCTTCCGATGTTTCGATCGATTCGGTTGCCTCTTCGGCAGCCGTGTATATTTTGGCTGTCCATTCCTCGATGTTCTCGACTTCTCCGACGTCTGTGTTTCGGAATTTGTTCCAGTTGACCAGTTTGTGCGATATTGTTCTACCTCCCGGTCTTTCATTTCTTTCGTGACCAAGAGGTATCGTAAGTTCGATTATGAAGTGGTCGCTTCCGAGGTTTATCCCCGTGTTCTTCCATTTGGCCGTGCCTCCCGGAGGTAGTACAGCAAAGGCCAAGTCTGGGTTGGTATCACGGGCCGTCGACGTACCGATGCGCGACGGTTGTGTCGGCATCGTTAGTAGTGTGTATTCGGCTTCACTTGCGTCGGCCAAGACGCTCCTGCCTTTGGCGGTCGTGTGAGTGTATCCGAGTTCCGTGTGTTGGGCGTTGAAGTCGCCGCAGATTATTGCTGCCGCATCTCCTCCTGTGTCCCTGCCTGCTTGTGCAGCGGCTTCTTTGGTCTTGTGCAGTAGACTTTTGAATTTCTGCTTGCCGTGCTGTGGGTTGCTGTAGACGTTGGCTACGAATATCGTTGTCGACGTCTTTTTTCTGCCCTTGGGGTTTCGGGATTTCTTTCCGCTAAGTGCAATTTCAGTAACACAGAATTCTATGGCCGAATCTCTATTGCCCAGGAATTTGTCGTGTTTTATACACGCTATACCTGTCCTTACAAACGTGCACACTCCCTGCGCTGCCCCTTTGCCGCACGTGCGAGCGCTCGGTGGCGCCGCATACGCTCGGTATCCGGGAAGTGATTTTCTTTGCAGGTTCTCTTCATGCGTTTCCTGTATCGCAATGACATCTGGAAGCTCCGAGGTGTCGAGTGATCGCAGGTGCTGTTGTAGTATTGCTTTCCGGCATCTGAAACCGGTTGCGTTCCAGTGCCAGATCCTTATGACGCCTTCTCTGTTGCGGCGTCTATCCATTATTGCTGCGGGATCGGCGCCGCCATCGCGGTCGCATTGCAGTAACGTTGCAACGCTGATTGGACGAGCCGTGGCAACTTCTCTTCTATTGCCTTTAGTATGGCTTGAGTGATCTTGTTCGTGAGGCGTTGCTCAAGTCGGTGCTCGAGGTTCTCGAAATTCTTGCCCCATCTGTTGACAATGGTAGTAAGTTGTCTAACTCGCTTGTTGAGTCCGACGTAGCCGAGGGGTTGTGTTCCCTCGTGTTTCGCCGCCCTCCGCTCTGCTAGGGCTAGTGGTGTGGACGATCTGGTAGGACTGCTTTCTGCGTCCTCGTCCTCGCTCTAGCTTTCGCTGGCGCTATTGATGTCTTCATCTTCTGCCGTTGGTTCTAAAGGCTTCGCCGAGGCAGGGGTTGCCATGGGAAACTGGAAGGTCTTGGGTATTGTGGTTACTATGGCGATGTTGGAAGTACCGTTTCCGGTTCCTTTCCCGCCATTTCTTTGCTGTTCGGCTGTCGTGTTGTTGCTCAAGGTCTTATTCTCTTTGAGTTGTTCTATTGTCTTTCGCTGTTGTGCGATTGTGAGCTGCATCGCCGCCATTTTGGTTTGCTGTTCTTGCAAGGTAGTTTGCATCTTCCGCATGGCTATTTTTAGCTCGTCCATGTTCCTTTTGCATTGTTGTCCACATTCCCCGCTACTCTTTCTGCCGTCACTCACTTTCTCGGCTTCTTTGTTGCGAGGTGTCGGCGAGGGGAGACTTGCGTCATTCCCTCGTGTCGTGGACCTCTTTCTTCTCGTTGTTATTGTCTTATCGCCGTTGGCCTTCACACTCTCTCCCCTCTCCTGTTTCTGCGCCTCGCGCCTTCGGGAGGCGGAGCGCTGTCGCTGGGTTGTTTTCGTCCCCGCGCTATTGACGTCAGCCCACGTCATACCGTTGTTTTCTGACGTCATTGTCTTCCAATCGCGGCTCGCCACGTTGCTTCCGTCATGGCGGCTGTCCAGTTCGGGGAAATCATCCCTTCTGGAGAGTCTGACCTTCGGGGTTTGCAAGGGCGTGGGCGCCATTTTGGCGTTCGTTCGGGCCTCGGCCTTCTGTTTGGCCCACTGACGCTGCTTGATCTGAATTGGCGTCTTAAACTTGTTCTTACAGCTACCCGCGCCCGTAACGTGGGAGCCGCCGCAGAGCCTAAATTTCGGCTTGCAGTATTCTTTATGGTCTTCGCCGGGATTCTTTCTGCCGCACGCAAAGCATACCCGTGCGTTTGGTGTTGGGCATACGTCTTTCCTATGCCCCACTTGCCCGCAGATCTTGGACACCTCCCGATGTTGTCGGTATAGCGTGCACTTGGTGACAAAGCCTCCGTACTGTACATAGTGCGGTACCTTTTGTCCCTCAAACAGTATTACTACCGACGTGGAGTTACCTAGTCGGTGCGCAGCCATGGCTGTCGGATTGTGCTTATTGACGATGCATCTGCGGATATCTTCCTCAGATTCCTCGTGCCCAACTCCACTGATTACTCCGCGGGACGTGTCGTCGGGGGTAGAGCGATACGCGTAGGTTTCGTACGAAGCCTCGCCGATCGTTAGCATCCTGATCATTCCATATTTCTTTGCTCTGCTTTTTCAGGGCGTGCTGAGTACGACAATATTCTGGGCGACATTCGGGGCTATCGAGTCCTCTTCTGCCTCCTCTCCGGCCACGTTGGCCGCCGTAATAATGGCTCCTCTCAGTATAGTCATGGTTGTGCTTGCCACGACTAACCCTCCTCGCGGTCTGATCACCACTCGGAATTCATCTTTGCAGGCGAAACTTGGCATGCGTGCATTCTTCGCCATACTGGCGTTGACTTTGCTCACAAACTGCGCTTTGGCTGCTCGTAGCTTCTCTTCCTTAGCTTTAGTGTTAGGAGCCGAGATGCGAACACTCGGCTTACCTTTGGGTTGGAGTCCTCGCTGCGGTGAGCTTCCCTCCGATGCCTGTTGTTTCTTGGCACGGCGTGAAACTACAACAGTCCACCCCGGGCACTCTGTCGACTGTTGCACGTCCTCGTTGTCTAGTCCTTCGAATGTTCCAGCATCGTCGTCGACGATAATGTCGTCCGCGACGTCGGGTTCGCTCTCCGGTGCTGCAACGGGTTGCGTAGTCGTGGCAGTAATGACGACCGTCTTCCTCGCCTTGTCCCCGGCTTCTTCGCGACTGGCCTGGTCGCGGTGCCGCTTGCGAGTCGAGTCGGATCCGGCTGCGGTTGTGTCCATTTCTTGGATTTCTTCACACTTGTTCTCCATTTCGTCGCGAAAACACGCGGCGAACGTCGGGGCGGCCTCCAAGGTCACCCGGGTAGCTTCGGCAGCCGCGCACGTGGCCGCCGCCGCCGCCGGCGGCGTTAGGCTTAGCGAGGTCGGCTCCACGCCGGACGCTAAAATTGCCGTATCTTCGCCAAAATTGGGTAAAATGGCCCAAAATTGGTATCCACGTATTCCTTGAGTCAAAAGGAACACTCACGTACCAAAGTTGATCCAGTAGGGGTCGATGATCCGCTTGCAACAATACAAAAAAATACAGAGCGCACATGACGGTGCGTCTCGAAACAATCTACCTAGTGCTCGTGGCGTCGTACTGTTCTTCTCGCCAGTTCACGTGCGTTCGCACCTGAAGTGGGAAGCACGAACGCCGAGTCAGCGCTGCGGACGCCGAGTTCGCGAAGACGGTTGCCGCGGGTTCTAGCACCTGCTAACGCAGTCCCCTTTGGGTGCGATGTGAAACCGTGCAGACAAATCGATCTGGGCCTGCCAGTCATGGACAACATTCATCGGCATGTTGGGTAACCCATGTGAGGTGCAAACAGCTCTCTTTGCGACGAAGAAAGAGGGCCCGCCAGCGCTGCTGTTTCTCCAGCCTTGCGTGATTAGTACAAGCTGCGCAATTTTTTTAAAGGGAAATACAGGAGTAAATAAGAGTGGTGAGCTGTGTAAGTGTTTATGGAGGCATCTTAGCAGCAGTGATAAGAATGGACGAGGACAAGAAAAGCAGCTAACCTGTCTCGTCATCCTCCATTTTTAGCGCTGTTGGCAGGACGCCTGCCATTACTCCTGGGGCAATCACCGAAGGTAATCGCGTATACGAAGCGCGCGTAAGTGAGTCATGAAAAAGAACGTGTGCATTGGCCGCAAGAAGCGTACATAACGTTGAAGGCCCCAATAGCAAATGGGAGCAGTGGCGAAAAGGACAATCACCAGTTGTGCTGAGGAAAAAGAAGCTACGTAGATAAGGAAAAGTAAGCTGAGTAGAAGCGCAAGGAGGATGCAGAAGGAAGCAGCAGAACAAGCGGAAGGTCAACGAGAGACCTCGGAGAGGCAGGCGATCAACTACGCCACGCAAGCCCGGGTAGAATACGGTCGACATCTCACCGATTCGGGATTTTGTGTAGCACCGCCAACCAGTACCTCTATGGTGCCGGTGACGGCAGTGAGTGTCGGCGTTCATCGTCTACGAAGTGTTTACTTTAAAAGTTTAGCTGGCGATATCCCACTAGTAACTAAAGATAGAGTACGAAAGGCTCTCTAGGCCGTAAAAAGAGGAAAAGCTGCAGTTGACGACGGCAAAACCGTTGATCTTTTCAAGAAGGGAGGAGATATCGTACCTTAAAAGCTTGCTGCACTATTTTCAGAATGCCTAAAGACTCTAAAAGTCACCAATGTTCAACAATGTTTTGAAGCAAAAGCTGTCTTTGTGAACCGGTGGCGTTCAGTCAGAAAATAACGCATTACCCCGTAGACCAGTTGATCAAACGAAATGTTCTCATAAAAAATAAAAAAAAAGTCTTAGGGCGTTATTATCTTGATATAAGACGGCGTCTATTGCTCCAGACAAGATGTCACTTAAGCAATGCATTTGTGTTTAGAGGTAAGGCCGACTTTCAAGGTATCGGTATATGCTTGGTGTATGCTTGGCAAAGCTGGCTTTGCCACATTGCCTGTCCTGCAGTGAAGTATGGCCATCCACGGAGGGAGTATGATAACAGAAACCGGCTATAAGTCTTGTGTTATCCATGTATCCGGACACAAATATTATGACAATTACCGGCTAAAATGATAACATAAGTGAAACCGGGCTTGTATTGTGTCAAAACATTCAGTTGAAAATCGCTATACAAAGAACGGCTCTAAGTAAGACAATACACGCATCGATCATGAAGAATTAGTGCAAACCTTTACCTCATCAATCCCGTATCACTATACATTTAGATAGTTCGTAGACACGTTTACTTATTTCGAGAAAAATCTTCGCTTTCGCGCTCCCCTTAACTTTCTTTAGAGGGGGTGGCAGATTTTTGATGCCCCACACTGTAATGCTCCCGAAGCCTCGCCATGTTCCCACTGTCTCCCTGAGCTCCTCCTCAGCCTACTTGTGCGGGCTTATATCCTTTCTTCCGCCTATCGACGTGTTATCTAATTAGCTCCTCTTGCCTCAGCCCTACGGCTTATTGTCCTTTTGCCGCACCTTACAAGTGTGCTTCGCCATCTACAACTGTTGGTCCGATTCTTGGGGACCAATTTCAATTTTTCCTCTTCTGCTCAATCACTACTCGTACATTCGCACTTGGTATACACAATACCCTTCCGGTGCAGCCCGACGAATAAGGACGCTCATCAAAGTTATTACCGCAAAATACTTCTTGTCGTTGCCGTTCAAGTTTAAACGGGAAGTACAAACCCTTGACTGCTTTGCGAAACAAAAGAAGGAATGCCCGACCTTAAAACCCCATTATGCAGCTTCTGTTCACATAATTCAGAATTATACAGAGTAAGCATTATACAGTTGAACGTGATTTCTAACTGCCAACGCTACGAAAAGATTGATAATTCCCTATTTTGTTTCATTTTCATTTCATTTTATTACCTTTAAGGTCCCCGGAGGGACATTACATAAGGGGTGGGGTTACACAAAAACGTACAAAAAAGCCATGAATTAGTTTGAAAAATGGCTTGCGACGCTATGCATAAATGTTGATGGACAGGTGATTGCTGCAATATGGTGGGGGAGGTCATTCCAGTCCTTTGCTGCACGAAGAAAAATTGAGGCAGCAAAAGTAACGGTGCGGGAACGTTGACGGGTAACTTGAAAGATATTGCCAATGCGATGTGATCTGCGAAATGGGGGGGAGATGTAAGGTTCGATTGCAAGTGGACTGTGAAAAAGTTTATGAAACAAGCAAAGGGTAGCAATGTGGCGGCGGGAAGACAGAGGGGACAGGCCAATTTCTACTTTTAAAGATGACACGCTAATGTGATAGGCGAGGCAACTAATGTGATAGGCGAGGCAAGGGAAACTTTTGGCGAGGCCTCTCTAATAAGCGCAGCACCAGAAATTTCGCTTTCGAAATCCACAGCTCCTACATTTGCAGATGAGCGCGAAAAATAGGCAGTGATTTTCCGCACACGGCAGAGGACCAGCCAACAAAACCGAGTACAAAGCTCAGCCTGCGTCTTTCAAGGTCGTGAGGAAGAACAGAAGGAGTTTTTCACCTGACCCGAATTGGCCGGGAGTGCGGCATGAGATGGATATTAGCCCCTCCGGAGCTCTAACTGTCTACCAGGGGGATGCGAAAGGGGACGAAGAATATTTTCAAGTTAGTTTTGTACACTGTACAAGGCGAGTTAGTTTTGTACACTGTACAAGGAGACATACCTTTCATGAGCTCCGCGCCAACTTAAAGCCGTTTAATCATCCGCGGTAGCCAAGCGACTAGTTCGTGTATTCATTGATTCTCTGCTAAGCAGCCGTAGTCTGGGGCGAAGTCAGACGTCTGGCCGTAGGTGATGTCGCGTAATATCTAGACTGAAGCAGTCTTAAGGGCAGCGCTACCTTCACACTGCAGATGGTTATCGCATGAATGTCGGGGAAAGGAATGCTATTAACAGATGACCGAAAGATTGATCGGGTGCTTTGATCTCTGGCAGGTGTCCATGCCTGCAGTTTAGATATGGCTACAAAGACAAAACAGATACCAAGAAGCAGGAGTTCCAGACTGCAATAGGAATGTCTTGAGAACTATGGCGCTCTCTAAAAGGTGCTGGCAGGGCAAACAGGACAGGTAATCTGTGAAACATACCACTCGTGCAGATGTTCCACAAGGGGAGGAAGAGATGGTTTTTCGGTGACGAAACCTTAATGAATACGTGCATGCTTGCCCACTTGGTAGCACCAATAGCATGCACCGTCGCAAAAGTGTAGATAAGACAAAATGACACACGGATCGGCGGCATCAACTCGAGCGATATGCAAAAGTACCATGGCATGACGTCTTTTTGATTTCGATACCGCAAGCTTTGCTGCATGTATATTCCTAAAGGCCTACATTTCCACTTATCCGAACGACCCAGCGAGAACTTCGTCCTGCCGTATTTGTGTGATGCACGAAAACAGGCATGGCACGACAAAGAGCTCTTTTCGAGCTGTAGATCCGTAATGAACTAAACAATCACCCAGCAGGGATTTGTTCACGTAATATGTAGCTACGGCACCAGTTAACGAAGGAAAAAGAGTAGCTCGTTGTTCCAGTGGACTTGTGGCCGGATGGGCGTTAGAGGGCACACTATGGAATTCTACTATGCCCGTAATTATCAACAAGGACTGCCGATAACAAAAGTGCCCTTAGGTTAGGTGCACAAAAAGTTAGAGTCACCTGGGCGAATAGTACATATTACAAGTTGTCAAAATGTGCAACGTGTGTCAGAGGGCCATAGAGAAATGCTTTATTGGGTACACGTCTACAAAGCATGCCTATTATTGATACCAGTTTCAACGTGTCAGATTGAACTCCTCCGCTACCCATACCAAGCGGAACAGGTACGTGCTAGCCGTGGTGACTTCCAGCATAAGTTACACCGATTCACTTCAACATTAATGTATAGATACGGAAAAGTACCAGAATGCGTTTCTGTAGATTTTTAACATGTTCGTTGTGCTCTTTTTACGAAGTTGACTTGCGTATACGGCGACCCATAGGAGGTGGACTTCTTGGTTTCATTGCGTGTGGCGTGACCCAGTCATGAGGGACGCTCTTTAGAATGCCTTTTCGAGTTACCGATACTTGGCGTGAGATATTTAGTAATACACACGGCATGGGCGATCTGAATCGTTTACGCTGTCCAAAAGCTACATCGCCTGATTTCCGATTGTTTGCTCTGAGTTTTGTGTTACCAGACAACTGCTGATAACCCTTTGGCTTTTTAAATTTTACTTTATGACCACAAGATAGAACTGCCACTGCGGTAGCGATATATTCTTGGGGCTTTGGGTTTCTCAAAGTCCCAGGCAGGTAAGGCGTTGCGACACTTATTGATCTCACCAACCGTCATTTTTAAAAACAGTAATGAGTCCTGCAGACCAGATAATTCCCGCGTATTATTCCTCACTGCGGACTCGTTAGCTCGGGTGAACTTTGTTGTACAAAAGCTCTCGTTATCACACTCAAGCTCGCGGTTGATAAGAAAAAAAAAGCATGTTCATTTCCAGAAATGTCCCATTCTGGATTAACTAGCAAATCTGTTAGTCCTTGAGATAATCGCGATCACTTTTGCAACGTAGCCAGAGTTTTGAAGCTGTGCCACCTCACGCAGATTCCAATCATCTCTGGATGGAGTTTACGGGAGCGAGTTCGTTTTCGGCTACCAGTATCCGGCTGCTGTTCTTGTCGCCACCGTTAAACCCGCAGCATTCAGAATCTCCGGAAACACCTTGCGAACCAAAGCATTCGGGTGCAAGTGTTGAGGTTTGACACTACATGCGAAGCAATGAACAGCAGTACACCCGAGTACCAGTATAATTCTCAGCTATCGTTCGCTGTTGAAACGCAGACATTTTGTTAAAGTAAAAACATTTTCTGTCACGCTAATCAGTGAATCGGTAGAAGACAAGCATTCTGTGCATTTTTATCGCAGTCTGCCAAAAATGGCTAAGGCACAGATTGATTGATTGATTGATTGATTGATTGATTGATTGATTGATTGATTGATTGATTGATTGATTGATTGATTGATTGATTGATTGATTGATTGATTGATTGATTGATTGATTGATTGATTGATTGATTGATTGATTGATTGATTCATTCATTCATTCATTCATTCATTCATTCATTGGAGTGAGTGAGTGAAACTTTATTTACTTTTTGCACAGCAAGGTACGCAGGAACAGTGTTGAATGCAATAGCCAAAGGCTACTTTAGGGTCCAAAAAATAGTTTCACTCCGGTCACACTAAATTGTAGCTTCTAAGATAAAAAGCACAACACACGTCTAATATTGCGTATCTTCTCAGAGATACCCCGAATAACAGTAGAATTTTTTATACCACCCAGCTAGAATGGGTAGTATGACCAGATGGAGAATAAATAAAACACCCCTTGTTGGATGACACACTGACGGCCTTAGCTGATGCAGGCATCGTGCCACCTGGTGCAATTGCAGTAATTACTCAACCGTTTAATGAACAGTTGAAAGCAACCAAAAGTAAAAATAAAAAAAATTACCCCCATCTCCCCGCGAGGGAACCCTGGTGGGATGCGACGCATCTGGGGGTTCAATTGGCGTTTCCATTGGGTTAATTCTCTAAATCGCGTGAAACGTGTTGTGAACACATAGGATGCCTTTCCATCACATGCGATGGTCGTGACGCTGCTTTTAGTGCTAAGGTGACGCTGATATTGGGTTGTGTCACACCACTCACTGAAGGGACCATCGCTTCCATCACCTCTTCATCGGAAGAATCAAGTCAAGCACGAAGTAGTCAAGCATGTAGAAGCAGTCGAGCAACGTCACATCAAGTGCGAGAGCGAGCGCTGATTGAACCGCCGCGGCGTGATACCTGCTTTATATTCACAGCGCTTGAAGGAGAGGAGACCGCGGAGGAGAGTCGCGCATGCGCGCGCATGCGCGCACATGCGCACCGGAGCAGCTGTTTACGCAGCGTTAACACAGCGAAGCGCGCGCCAACCAAGCGCGCCAGCTGTCGTTATGCTAATGCGCCGGAGTGAGAGTGTTGCACACAGCTGTGGGAGACGAGAACGGAGAAGGGCTGCGGACGGACGCCGCCGCCGTCGCCGACGACGCAGGAGGGACACGCCTCAGAGCAAGAGATGAGCCGCATCTAAAACTTCAACACACCCTGCCTTATTTTTTTAAAGCTAGAAGACAAAACACAAACTGGTTAAATTTTTAAAAAACTATCACTCGGTAATTTACCGAGCTCTATTACATCCCCGAAATCTGTTCTTTAACCGAAAAGCAGCAAGAAAAAAGTTGCAAATATGTCAAGTTTTGCGCTACAGTGCCGCACTGTGGCCGCCGTGACGAAGTTGAGGCCAGCAAAAACTATATACTTATCAGTGTGTTAACTGCACGTTATCCTGTAAATGATACACTGAAACAAAACTAACGGTTCCACGACAATCGCCCACTCACGCTTTCGGCAGCGGCTCTGGTCACCGGCTGCCAAACTCACAAACACAAATCTGTGGCGTCACATGTAGTCCGTCAGAAGCTCGGATGTTGCTACTGCTTTCTTAAGCGCAGAGCACTTAAGGGGCTGGCCTTGTCGTCGTATCTCGCTGTAACGGTAGATATCGAACGGCTGCCGGAATCAGGCAATGCCGCGAGATAATGGACCCAAGTAGATCCCGCCGTACCGTCGTAGGGCATCCCGGCGTTCCGTCGTAGGGCATCCCGCAGAAGCTCCGAAAACCAAGCGCTTTAAATAGCCACAACCGTTCGAAACTCGTGAACCGCTGGCGCTTGTCATACATCCACCGGTTGTTTAGCGCAAAAAAAACTGCAGGTACATTTTACGCAAAATATACCGGCAGCACACGCGTTCATTTAGTTAAGAACGCTCGTTGGGTTGTTTTTTGCGATAGTAAGCGAAACGAAAGTAGCAGTGCAATGACGGTGCGTGCGAGAGGAAATGCAAGCACAAATGAACAGGAGTCCTGCCGGCGCTGTTTCAGGCAGGGGCCCGATAGCACTACGAATCGGGAAGTTTCAATTGTTTTGGGTGGTAGCAGTGAACGGGTAACGGCGCTACAGCGCATTATGGCGAATCACTTTCTCTGCACTTCCGTCAGCTTTCCCATTGAGTGAAACGGCTTTAATTTTCGATTTTCTTGAATATATGTTATATTTTTAACTTTTTAATAAAAATAGTGTCATTGTTACCAGGCAAAGCATTCTTTTTAAGGAACCAAACTTGTATTTCTTCTCCATGGCCCCCTTAAAGCAGTAAGCAGGATGGCATACTGCAGCCCCACCAGACAACTATTCGGCAACGTTTCGCTCTAAATCACTGCGTAGGGAGAGTTACCTCAGACCGCTGCGTTAGTCCTAATTCAGTGCAGGCACGGAACAAGCCGGCCGCCTTTTGTGAGGCGTCCTGACCGCTGGGAGGGACGTCGATGCTGTACACTGCCGCCATGGTAGCCGACTTCATGAACTCGTTGATCTGCCAACATAAAGGCGGAAGAATGGCACCTCGTCTCGATTAAAGGCTATGACACGTCGCAGGATCACAAATAGAACATTGAGAATAATGTGGCAATGACCTGCTGGACGTTCTAATTGGACTCCTAAAGAAGTCTTATGGGACCCGTCGGATCAAATTCAGCTCCTTCCAACAACACAGCGAGACCCGAGTCACGACGATGTAAAAAGAAGTTATTTTTTTTAATTTCAATTTACCAGACTACAGCGATAATTCTGATGCCATTCTTTATTTTCTATGACGGTTCGTTGAGAAGTTATCAGATGTGCAATATATTGCATACTGAACAAAGTTGTCAAAAAATCATGTAGCATGATGCCATAGACAGTCTGTATGTGTTGTGTTGTGTTGTGCGTGTGCGCGCGCGCCTGTGTGTGCGTGCGTGCGGGCATGTGCGTTGTGTGTTGTGTTGTGTCGTGTGCGTGAATGTTGGTGTTGTGTTTGTGTCGTGTGCGTGAGTGTTTGTGTTCTGCTGTGTTGTGTGCGTGAATGTTGGTGTTGTGTTGTGTTGTGTTGTGTCGTGGGCATGTGAGTGTGCGTGTGCATGTGCGTGTGTTGTGTTGTGTTGTGTGTGCGTGCGTGCGTGAAAGCGTGTGCGTGTGTTGTGTGCGTCTGTTGTGTTGCTTTGTGTTGTGTGTACGTGTGCGTGTGCGTGTGCGTGCGTGCGTGCGTGCGTGCGTGTCTGTCTGTCTGTCTGTCTGTCTGTCTGTCTGTCTGTCTGTCTGTCTGTCTGCCTGCCTGCCTGTCGGTCTTTCTGTCTGTCTCTCTCTCTCTCTCTTTCTCTCTCTCTCCCTGTCTTCCTCTCTCTGTGCGAGTGCGAGTGCGAGTGCGTGTGCGCGCGTGCGTGCGTGCGTGTGTGTGTGTGTGTGCGTGGGTGCGTGCGTGCGTGCGCGTGCGTGTGTGTGCGTGCGTGTGTGTGTGTGTGTGTGTGTGTGTGTGTGTGTGTGTGTGTGTGTGTGTGTGTGTGTGTGTGTGTGTGTGTGAGTGTGTGCGCGCTCGTGCGTGTGTGTGTGTGCGTGCGTGTGTGTGTGTGTCTCTATTTCTGACAAAGATGAAGAAGCCAATCATTATAACGTCTGCCTCACTCTGACGTAGGGGGGCTGCTGGGGGGGGGGTTGTTCGAGATACATTCTTCGATAAAGCATTCTTGTTGCACTTCCTTCGCCTTCGTCTGAGTTCGCGCTGGTTTTATCCAAGAATCACTCTGCTGTGCTCACCAAACATCTGAGTTGACAAGCAAATTATTCCCTTCACCGCTAAGTACACAGCACAGCAGTTCGTTCTGGAAAGCTCAAATTGACAGGCCTGAAGAACTTTAGCTTGGCAAGCCATCAAGGCCTAAGTCATATATTCTGAAATCTGAGCTCTTGAAATCTTAGATTTCAAGTCTTAGATTTGAAATCTTTCAGGGGAAAGGAAGCCTAGCCCAAAAGAAACAGAATGGAAATGCGGTGCTTGTCCCTATGGCCGCAGTCCTCTCAAGAATGTCGAGGGTAGAGGCATCGGCGTCACCTAAAGCGATTTTTATTATTTATTTGCACAAAAAAACACCCCTATTTTTAAAAGCGTTAAAGAGGCAAATCAAAGTAATGAGTTCTGCTAAATGTAGTGAATGTCCGATTCTCACGACGCCATGTTTATTCTCTGGCCGAACGAGCTGCGCGCTTCTTCTTCCTTCGCTTCCAGTCGGCCGCCATCCTCGTCGCTCTGATGGTGGATTGGCCGCTGGCTGCGCTTGCAACTTTTCTTTCGCGAAACTTCGTGCCTTTACATAACAAAGATTCAACATTCTCCTGACGTGCAATCTGTTTCACATCGAATTTATGAGTTGAATCAAGAAGACAACAGAAAAGTGAAGACGGAAATAGTGGTGGCGTATGAGACCTTAGTCTTTCATGAGCTCGCAAAACGAAATTCATGAGCGTCACAGCATTTTTAAATACATGAGAACAGTTTTCCTTGGTGGCATCGATAGAAAACCTGCGGACTGAAAAACGCCCATTTTGTTCGTTAGTATGAGCATCACCGCGCAACTACAGCTGCATGAAACACAAACAGTAGGAAGCACCGGTCTCTACTGTAGCTTGGAAACACTGTTTCGGTTTCGCTTTCAGCTTGTATTGTTTACGAAGAACCTATTTCTGAATGTGCAATACGTTGCACGCGGGGTCTTAAGCTATCTGCCACCGTGTTCAATGGGGGATTATTTGGAATGTCGTTTATTTCGAATTTGACTAATTCGAAACTAAAGCCACACCGATCTGAGTCTCGTCGGAGTTTTATCGGAAAGGCATTATATCCGCGATGTCCAATCAATCTGAGCAGCGCTATTGAGATGCCTGAAATGTCCGTAAGGTACTTCTAAGGCTTCCTCATCTTCGTACTAGAATCCTGATTGTAAATTTTGATTTCTCCAGCGCACCGTAGAGATGGAGCACCGAGAAAAGACAGTGCGAGAGGCAGAGAACAATTTATAGAAAGGGAGGAGTGGGTGAAATGTTTGTACAGAGCTTTGCGACGTTCGGAAGGATTAGTCTACGCTTCTGCTGATGGCTTCCCGATTGAATATGATAAGGTCGCTCTGCTCCTTTTCTCTTCTAGATGATTTCAACCACTCAGTAGTGTATGTGCTGCTTTTGCATTTGGGTGTATTGACGGGTATACGCAGACCTGACCTCCAGACTGCGGTTCGAAATACGGTTGTGAACGTGACTATGCATTGGCTTAGAACGGGCAGGTTGTCCAAATTAACTGTCCAGGGGCGGTATTCCCGTGTTTTGTCCCTTTTGTGTCCCTTTCAAAAGTGTCCCTTTTGAGCGAGCCCTGATTGGCTAAAAGCGAACACCCGGATGTGACGCCATGCAAGCACGGTGGAGCTATGAGCCGTGGCTACACGGAGCAGACGATTTGGAGCAGACGATTTTTTGTCGCCTTATTGTTGGTTCGCTTGCGGAACAACAAACACATAAAAGGTACTCTGATACGGTTTCAGTTCTTTAAATTGCGTTTGCAAGAACAGTTACGGTATTTGAATCAAAGGCCTACTGCTTAACCGGAAGTACGTCACGATGAAAGGGACGCAAAAGGGACGTTTTCAAAAGGGACAGTTACGAGAATACCGCCCCAGATGGCCTCCTTAGCTGTAATGCGTTGTCTGGGCTCGAACGTAGCACAAAGACTATGTGTGTGTCGCTTAATTGGACATTCAGCGGTGTGGGTATGCACCGCGCCGCGCAGAAGTTTCCATCCCACAGTTGCGTCACCCAGCGGCGCAGTAGTTTCCTGTGAGCCAGAAAGCCCTGCGTGGTTCTAGGTGGCACCCAGAATACCGCCATAATCGCTTAGAAATTCGGCTAGAATGTATAGTAGATTTTGATTGAATGCCGGTAGACAGTTGTAGCCCCCGTGGACGAATTTAGAAGCGTGATTTACTCCGGCTTGGTTTCACGTGTGTGGACAGCAGAATGCATTAGACAGTGTGATGTCGAGGAGGCATACCGGAAACCACAGTCGGTCATTTTTGTTACTTATTTAATAAAGCTTTTGGGATATATAGTGGTTAAAACTCAAACCTAAAACCAAGAAGTAATGCCGCAGCTTCTGCTCCTACTACCACCACAGGGGCACTGTTTCTAGAAGAGCAGCGACTTACTGAGTTGAAGACGCCGGCCCTTCTGCGTGTGGAGCACACGTAGCTGAAGAAGTCATCGCATGGACGGTACGAAGTGTTCAGCGAAACCTGGAACAGGTCTCTCGCTTTCACGCAGTCCGTCGAGATGCTGGAGTCGCAGCCCAAGAACTGGGTAGCGGTGGTGGAAGAGGTTAGGGGCGGTTGTGTCGGACAAGCGGTACTGACGCAAGAATTGATTTCCAATTGACTGGTTTGACTGGTCATAGATTGAGTGCTACTCACCAGCGGCGCGGTGGGCTCAGGTGGTTCACCGGGGACACGTGACACAGTAGCGGAAGCCGCGTTTGAACTCTTTGCCGCGTTTGAACTCTGCGTACAAACGGCGGAGAATTTTCCAATTGAGATTACAAATGAGGGTTCGAAATATGTTTGCTTATTTCTCTTTCTTGCTTCATTACAGCCAGTAAAACTTACGTCCGGCCGTTTAAAAACACTGGCGTGCAGGATAAGACACGCAGATGGCATCTACGTTCAGGTCTTAGTGTACGACGGGAAAGCGTTGCTTCTTCGTTTGTGGAGCGCTTTGAAGCGGAGCTGCGGTATTCCGCACTTATGCTGTTTAAGGCCTGAAGGTCAGCTGAGAGAGCGAGACTAGCTGCAACGGTTGTTTAATAACGAAGCACGAAAGGTCAGGGGCTGTCTACGCTTATCGCATAAGATTCGGGTGTAAAATGTTGATACGGCGAGGTGTTGGTCAGTTAGAATAAAAATAAGTCTGTGTTTCAAAAGCGTTTATTCTTTAGCATCGGGGTGAGCCTCACCGTTTGGTTTTTCGTTGACGCTCACCGCGTAGTGCCATCCATTCTTTGCAAGACAGAGCTTGCGACAACGACCTGGCCGAGGAAAATTGAAAGGTAGTTTGCAAATTCGTGTAACTACACTCGATGTACATGGTTTATTTTTGTGGTAATGGTATATTTTAGCTAGTTTCTGCGTATTATCTGGGAAAGCACTGCGGACGCCGCCATGCTTGAATTATAATGGCGACGAATAAATTACGGTAATTTGAAATTGCACCGAAACGGATGCCACACCAAAGGCTTAACCGGGGTCCAGGTCCGCGCACGGCGTTATCGCAATAGTAAAAGCTCGTCAATTCGGATCTCACGGGAACGGAAAAAATGTCCGAATTATCCGAATGCCGAATTAATGAACACGAAAAACAACATTAAAATCACGTTGGAGAACCATACCTTTATTTGTTGAAGTATTGTGTAATAGTCGTCTGCTTTTTCGTGCAGATTCCGGCTGACATTACAATTTTTCTTAACTATTTCAAGTGCCAACAGCACGCAAACTGTCGGAACTGCTCAGGCAAACGTCCTCCAAGATAAAAAGCGCCTCCGAGACTTCTCGTGAGGTGCGATGAGGTCGCGGCTGCACCTCCTCGCATGACTCTTCATCAGAATCGTGGTGTTCCTGGGCGCCCGTGACATCATTAATAATTTCTTCATTGGTCAGGAGACCAGCACTTGTCCGAATTAAGCGGTGCGGGGCCTAATTCTGACGAATTAACGAAGGTTTGGTCCCATAGACTAACATGCGTCTTGGCCGGGACCAATACAGCCGTCCGAATTATCCGAATTTCCGAATTAACGGGGGTCGAATTTACGAGCTTTTACTATCAACCTTTTTTGTTGTTGTTGTTGTTGTTGTTCTTGTTGTTTTGTAATTTCTATTAGGGCGCATAGATAATGGCCTGCACGGTGCACAAAAAGTGTTCCACAGCACCTTTTTTGTTGCTTTCGGCAGTGTGGGACCGCCATAATTTTTTATGAGCAGCACATATCAGAGAACATTGACGACGTTCTTTGGAGAGCCTACTTTTTGATGTTGCTGTTTAAGCGTCACTTCTAAAGCTGTTTTTCGAACCTGCGTGACCGTATTTAGTCGAGAAAACACTTCGGCCCCAACACCTTGTATGAAAACGTAGTACATAAAAGAAAGACCTACTAGCACTCCTGGTAAGGTCCATACATGTTTGCGCTGGTTTGAGCAATGCAAACCTTTGCTACATCTATGGCAAAACACTTGTACACAACCAAAATGAGTTCTATACTTTAAAAAAGGCATTGAATGGGTTGTTACAAAAATAAACTCGAGGCGCCCCAACTTGACTACAGATCATGCTCTGAAAAGAGACGAGCGGATTAAAAGAAAAGATCATCCTGACAACGCCAGCAGTGGCCCCGCTGACGCGACACATATGGATAGGTCCACTGGTCAGTGATGCTCAAGTTCCCAAAAAAAAGCAAACTGTCACGGGGTTCCGCTCTGAAGTAGTACAGTTCGCATACAATGAGCCGAAAAAGGGAAAGGGTGGAGGGACGATGGGAGTCTCCCTAATTTTAGGAGAGCGCGCGTCTTCGCCTATTCAAGTTGATAATCAAGTGCGCAGTCTAATGTAGCATCGCTCAGAAGCGCGGAGGCCACTGTGCGCCCAAGAAGACGATCCGTCCTCTCCCCGTCAGCTCATACGAGCAGATTAGTGACTGCTACTTTTATCGGTAGCTGCAGCTCTATAAATGGTCCCTGATTGTATCCAACCGCGATTACTATATTTTCCGAACAAATGTCTGAATTTCGCCGCTTCTCTGTTCGCTCGTTTGGGTTCGTTCTTCCGCTTCTTCCATCTGCTTTGGCCTGGCATGGACGGCCACCTCTCGCTTGTGCGGAGTTGAAGCTCGCTCTTTCTCTCTCTCTCTCTCTCTCGCGCGCGCGCTATGGAACGGCTCCTGCTATGAACCGCTCTCCAATGAGCTGTTTCGCTGTTAGAGATGCCATAGTCGCAGTTGGCTTTTTCGTTCAGTGGGTCACCTCCACCCCAGCCTCACATCGGAAGGCGCCAGTACCTGACATCTCCTCCAAACGCACTCCTTCCCCTGCAGAGCCAGCTTCTCCCCCTCTCACCCTACCGCTCCCCTCCCCACCCTGCGGCACCCATGCTACTCAGCTTCAATCCCTCTGCGAGTTTACACTACCCCTTCCCTCCTTTCTCCAAAACCTACTCTCTGAGAGCAGGTACCCCTGGCCCAACGTGAATAAAGCGGTTCTCTTTCTCTCTCTCTCTCTCTCCGTCCGTCCATCCGTCCGTCCGTCCATCCATCCATCCATCCATCCATCCATCCATCCATCCATCCATCCATCCATCCACCTACCTACCTACCTACCTACTCACCCGCCTATCTATCTATCTATCTATCTATCTATCTATCTATCTATCTATCTATCTATCTATCTATCTATCTATCTATCTATCTATCTATCTATCTATCTATCTATCTATCTATCTACCTACTCACCCGCCTATCTATCTATCTATCTATCTATCTATCTATCTATCTATCTATCTATCTATCTATCTATCTATCTATCTATCTATCTATCTATCTATCTATCTATCTATCTATCTATCTATCTACCTACTCACCCGCCTATCTATCTATCTATCTATCTATCTATCTATCTATCTATCTATCTATCTATCTATCTATCTATCTATCTATCTATCTATCTATCTCTGAGTTATTGCTTTTTCAATTAAAATGGCCCATTTGGCAAAGAATTCGTGGAAGCTTCGCACCAGAGGCCCGAAGACGGCAAACAGCGAAGCTGGCGGCCCCCTCCTCTCCTCCTTTAGCTTATTCCTGGTTCGGCTGAGTTTATCCAGGATGAGACTTAGAGGCCCGGCCAAGTTTTCTGCGTGGTTGTGCTTCGAGCCTCGGTCAAGTTTTCTGCGTGTTGTGGTCGTTAGCCCACCAAAGAGCACTGAACACTAGGTCGTTAAAGTATACGTACAATGTTGTTTTATCGTCAGTAGCAGTCATTTGTTTCGGGATTATACCTAAGTCGTCGCATCCGTTCTCCAATGGAAGCTATTTGGGAGTGACGCTCTTCTTCTGTCGCCCCATCTCTCCTTTCGGCAAAGACCCGACTGCTGCACCTTACATTGCTCGACAGCTATCCCGCTGAGCCGCTGTTCCCGGAAGTGAGCCTGAGCGCATGCATCCGACGATCACGTACCAAAAAATCACACAACTCTACCGAATAGAGCGACAGCATTACCCCCAGCGCACAAACAACTCCCCAGAGAGCTGGAGTGAGTCCTCCGTGTCCTTCAAACGAACACATTCCCCCACCCCGCTAGAAGTCACAATTTAGCTTCATTCAATTTAGCTCCTACCTGTTTCCCCCCCCACTGCCGCTTCTGCGAGGCCCCTGGACGATCTATTATATTGTAGGAGGCTGTGACCACGCCCCGCTTTCCCACCCAAAACCCTCTCCCACCCATGAGAGCCTTCAGACGCTAAATTGGTCTAAGCCTTCGTCACTCGAAACGGGATACCTACTCCTGCGTTTTTTTTTACTCGAAAGTGTTTCATGCGTGGGTACACGAAGATTTCACCGGCGTCATATCCGTCACTGGAGTGATGTTGCCAGAAAAAGTTGCATTGGGGCGGCTTTGCCCGAAATTGAGCCAGGAACTTTCTCGACGTAACGGCAAGTACACAGCGCTCTGCCCAGTGCGCTACGAATTCAAGCGCGAGTAGGTTTACGAACGGGCGTTATATCTTTCCCACTACTTTCTTCATTCAGATGCTGTCTAAGAGGTGCTGCCGTCTAGGAGAAGTGAAGCGAGGTCATTCATCATGACACTAATGAGCGCCAACAGTTGGCACCTCGATACCAGCATCTTCGTGTGCACGAGACGCGAGTTAATTGAAGCACCCTCCGCCCCCTACTGCTTTCGGTTTCGGTTTCGGTTTCGTTTCTTCCGCATGGTTTTCAAGGGGCTGTAGTGTCAGTCGGATTTATGCAATGTTCCGACGCGTGCAATCCCGTGCCTAATGGTGGCACACCGACGTAATATAAATAGCGATGTGCAAGGTCATTAGCATGCACAATAAATTCTCCTGTGAAGGCACATTTCACTTTCGTGTTTTACCGATTCCCCTGAAAGAGGCATCAACCCCATTTTTATGTATAATACATGTTGGGAGTAATTGTTTATGTGGTCCTTGTTTCAACCAGGCCGCTGCGGACAAACATTACCGCAATTGATGTATCTCGCAATTGCCTTATAGGTCTATTATTCCTCTTTAGTTCTATGGTTTACACTAGTTAGCCCTTGTTATGTTGTTACACCCCAAAATTTTTATGCGTACAGGTATACAAACAGCCCTCCAAGTTTATGTCGCCGTTTCCATCGGTGCACGTACCTGTACGCCGATCCAGAACCAGAGAGCGAAGGCGAGGACAAGACCAACCAACACTCCGGGAAGGAGTCCCCACAGCCAGGCCATGATGAGCCTCCTGGAACGCACACGTTCACCTCGGGCATCGGAAACGGCGGCGCTGTTCAGGACCTTCGCAGGTGAGGTCTACACGTCGAAGAGGTGTGATTTAGATGGGACGAGTGCGACACTCCGTGGTGAGAGAAGTACAAGCCAGGCACTTCCCGCGTCAGTAGGAATGGGAGCAGTGTCGTCAACATGCCTCCTAATCCGCTACTTCACGCATTTCAGGCTCTTTTCACGTGTCTGGCCAGCTGGCTATCTCCATCACCCTGAGGTTCCACCTGTCAGCCTCCAGTTGCTGATACCTGGAGGCCCGATCAGCTACGGTGGCCACTTTCCCATCGTAAACGGTGCGCTGTGTGTCGATTCTACCCCTGCGCGGATTCTACATACGCGCCCTCCGGCGGAAGCCCTCTTCATCAGCCCGACAGTCCCATGGTCAACGTCATCCATTTTTGACGCCCTGGATTTAAGCAGCACGCATACAAGCGTCCTCTTCAGTGGGCATGGGAGCAGTGTCGTCAACATGCTTCCTAATCCGCTACTTCACGCATTTAAGGTGTGTAAATCATATTCACTTTACGCTAAGAGGTGCGATGACCGATGTTTATTACTGCTCCCGTGCCCACGGGTCTTGTGACACTGTCTGCGAGTGTTTTTCTATGGCCTGTTTTCTTCTCTGCTGTGGGACATAGAGGCTAACCCTGGTCCGCTTCGTACACGATCTCATTCGGTTGATGACTCCGAATGCTTACCCGATGGTCCCGCGGAGCAAACTAAGCTAACCTTTAAATTACTTAAAGAAGTAGACGAATGTACGCTGGAAAGTACAAAATTTCAAGCCGAATCACTGCTGACATAAAAGCTATCAAAGAAGGACAAAAGAGCATCGAAACCAAAATGACCGCCATCCAGCAATGACTAGACGAGCATGAACAAAAATCCGAGGCTTTTCTCTTATTCGAAGAGCAGCTATCGCAAACGGAACAATCCCTTGCAGTCCTAACCAACCACACCGATTATCTAACATCTGGTGTCGACGAACTTGAAGATTGATCCCGTCGTAACAACCTAATATTTCATGACATTGCAGACGCTAAAGAAATATGGGAACGGATAGAAGCAAGAGTAACATCTGTGTTACCTTCCGTCATGGATTCTTTTCAATCCGACGCAATAGAACGTGCGCATCGTTCAGGGTCCTTTTCACCGAACAAAGCTCGCCCCGTCATTGCTGTTTATTAATTTCAAACAAAAACAAAAAGTACTTTCCCTGCGCAGTCAACTAAAACTTAAGGACATCGCTGTAAATGAAGATTTCTCTGTTACCACTAGCATTGCAAGAAGAAAACTGATCGAAATGTCAGCCTGGATCCCCTTCCTTCGAACTCAGCTAGAAAAGATTATTTATAGACAAGAAATGTTACATCTACAACGCATCATTGACACCGTTCAGCAAATTGAAACTCGAGACGAGCGCCCCAACCATACTACCAATGCCGCCTCTCCTGCCTTATCGTAGGAAAACGAGGGGAGTGGCCATCTTTGTTCATCATTTTCTTCACCTAAAATTTCCATTCTTTTTTGCGATGTAAGAAGTGTACTCAACAAATATGAGTCGTTGTCATCGGCGATTGACACGTGTTCCGCCCACATTATTGCACGAACGGAAACATGGCTTTCCACACATGTGAGCTACACGCAAATTTTTTGCAATGCCCCTCACTTTTCCATTTATCGTTGCGACCGTACTGAACGTCGAGGCGTAGGCGTTTCAAAAGATATTCCATCCAAATATATTCCATATTAACAGTCATTTAGAAATAATTTGGGCCTCTATGAGGTTTCACCATCAAAATATAGTCTTCTGTGTTTGCTATCGATCTCCTTCTTCCTCAATTACATTTATGAATGAGCTACATGACGCAATCAACGCAATTTCTACACGCGCTCCTTCTTCGTGCCTTTTTCTTCTGGGCGACTAACTTTCCTCACATTTGTTGGAGTACGCAACCGCCTCACTTATCGCCATTTTCGACTGAAGCAAGTAAATGTTTAGATTTGTGCTCTGTATTTTCTTTAAGCCAATTGATAACACAACCGACTAGAACACTAAACAACACAGCAAGTACTTTAGACCTTATCTTAACGAACCGTCCTGATGTTACTTCATCTATCACTTATTCCCCTGGATTGAGTGATTATTTGTTGTTGAACTTTCACATTAACGCAATCCCTTCAAGAAAAGCAAAAGAGAAAAAATATATTCTGGACTACAAGAACGCTAACTTCGAAGCTATTAACAAAAACCTATCAGTCTATACCGACTCATTCTTGCTGCGCTTTGATGACCGGTCTGTTCAGTGTAATTGGGATTTATTCTTGAGTAAAATTCACCAACTAATGGTAAATACATTCCGAATCGTGTAGTTACATCTTATCCCCACGCACCATGGTACAACTCGTATATCAAGCGCCTGTCTAATCGTAAGAAGCGCTTTTACCGATTAGCCAACGAGCCCCCCACTCTATCCCGCTTGGATACTTATTGCGTCGCATCTGAAGCCTCCGTCCATGCAATAAAAAATGCTAAAAAATCTTTATTACGTACAGTACTGCTGTCTATGCTAAAGACTAACATTAAAAATTTTTGGCGCGCCATTAATTCACCCGCTCATGCTGATATTGGCCTCGAGGACGACATTAAAAATCCAGTACCTTTTAATATGTGTGCGTCTATCTTAAACGACACTTTCGTAAAAAACTTTTCCTACACTACTGTCGATAAGCTTCCGGCCGTCCAACATTTCGAATATATTGCCATGTCTCAAGTGATTTTCGATGTTCTTGGCATTTCCAAATTAATTCACGGTTTACAGAATCATTCCTCCCCTGGTTTTGACCTAATTACTGCAAAGTTTCTGAAAAATACAAGTGCTTATTGTTCTACACTACCAACAAAAATTTTCCAACAATCACTAAATACATTTACGTTACCCGCCGCGTGGAAAATCGGGAAGGTGGTTCCTCTGTACAAAACTGGAAATAAATCTGATCCCGCTAATTACCGCCCAATTTCACTCACCAGCACATGTTGTAAAATGCTCGAACATGGTATTTTTTCTAATCTGGTTAATTTTCTTGAATCTAACTCATTTTTCCCGTCAGCCCGGCACGGCTTCCGGAAATCATACTCTTGTGAAACTGAACTGGTAACATTTACACACAGTCTCCACCGTATTCTTGATCGTTCGTCTCATGCAGATTGTATTTTTTGGACTTCAGCAAGGCTTTTGACAATGCCTCTCATAAACTACGCCTAAATATCGATGATAATCTTCTAAAATGGATTGAATGTTTTCTTACTAATCGTTCGCAATTCGTTGCAGCAAACGGCTACAACTCACCCCTACGAGGCGTACACTCCGGTGTACCTCAGGGGTCAGTGGTGGGGCCGCTCTTGTTCTTAACTTACATTAACGATCTCTCCTCCCTGGTAACTTCTAAAATACATCATTTTGCTGATGATTGTGTCATTTTCCGAGAAATTAACACCGACAACGATTGCGCAATTCTTCAGTCTGATCTTACTAGTATAGCTAAGCTAACTGGTGTCATGAATGGCGAATGGAGCTCTACACTAACAAATGCAAAGTTCTGCGTGTATCCTATACAAACACCACTCCGTCACTTTATTTTCTTAATAATTCCGCTTTAGAATTTGTTGCCTCCTATAAGCACCTTGGCGTTCACATCACATCAAACTTGTCCTGGGCCCTTCACATCGAATACGTTATTAACAATGCTAGCCGCATGCTGGGATATATGAGGCAAAACTTTTTTAACGCCCCGTGCGAACTTAAAATGTTGCTTTTTACAACCTAGTACGTTCAAAATTGGAGTACGCCGCGTCGATATGAGATACCACTCAGGGAATGCTAACTACTGCACTTGAACTTGTACAGAAAAATTCAATTCGCTTCAATCTCTCCCATTATAACCGAGGTGCAAGCATAACAGCAATGAGAAATACACTTGGCCTACCTACGTTGTCTTCTCCTCGAAACCTTTTTCGTCGAACCCTGTTTCATAAATTGTATCACCAGACAGAGCTCTGTAAATTAATTCCACCACCTCAGTGGACTTCCCATCGCATTTATCACTCTCAAAAAGTTGGTCTTGAATCGTGCAACACAAAAACCTTCTGTCATTCATTTCTCCCCTGTACATCCCGCGAATGGAACCACCTTCCCCGTGACATTGTTAATATTAATACGCGGTAGTCCGGTATTTACAGAAGGCACAGTAAGACTGACTAAGCGCCGTCCAAGCAAGGGGCCGAATTCCACGCGCGTCCCTCTCAGCGTCTTCTTCCTCTTCCCTCCTTGATGACCCCGACTTGATGGTGATGTCTCGTAACAGAACCCCCCCCCCCCCCCCCTGTAAGAGAACCGTCTCGGTGCTGCTCAGGGCAAAACTGTAGGCTGTGGACGGTAGGGCTTTAGACGGACGACATGGACGATGTCAGTCTTCGGAGGGCGCGATTGGTCAGCCGGAACGACAGGGGTGATTTCGTAGTTTACAGCAGTCACTTGGCGCAGGACACGGTAGGGGCTGTAGTAACGGGCGAGCAGTTTCTCAGAACACCGTACTTGGCGCGCAGGACACCAGAACAGCACGGAGGAACCTGGCTCAAAGTGGCGGGTGCTGTGTCGTCGATCGTAACGGAACTTTTTAGAATCCTCGGATGACGTAAGCCTGGTGCGCGCTATGCTGCGGGCAAAGTAAGCCAGGACAATGGCATCTTGGCCATAACCAGAAGGCGGCGTGTTGTGTTCGACTAAAGTGTCCAGGGGCAAGACCGGCTCTCGACCGAAGAGGAGGTAAAAAGGCGAAAATCCGGCGGTATCATGACGGGACGAGTTGTATGCATGGGCGTCCGGAACGGGGGGAAGGGGGGCAACCGCGCCCCCTTGGAAATTCGTATATTTTTATGCACTACAAAAAATCTGCACAGCTTGTTTGGCCCATAATTAAAATAACTTTGCCCTGAAGGACGGAAGAGAGGAGAGAACTACACCGACGTTCTCTCCTTTGTCACGTCCTTTAGCGCAAAGTTTTTTTTTTTTTTTTTTTAAATATGTACGTGAACCAACTAGCCCAACAGTCCACGCTACTCAAATGGTTAGCACACTCAGGTCCTGCGTATCCGTATGGAACGCCCTTCAGGACTGCGGTCAATTAGACACTGACTAACATTGTCGGTCATGTGACGGCAGTGAAACAGACTGCCGGTGCAGGCTATTGAAGATAGCGAACAATTCTGAAAGGTTTGACTCTTTTTTTAAACTCTAGATTTATGCACTCTTACCGCAAGAACTTCCGTTTTCGGACAAAGTTGCAGCTATATCTAACAAAAAATTTTCACCGCTACACCTAGTAGGGAGAGTGTAACATCCTCCCGTGCCATCCCATCACCTTGTACACCCTTTCCTTCGAAATTGCGAAATGTCGGCACCACCCAAGCCCCGCAACAAAACCTATAAATCAGCCCCTGAAAACGCTTGTACGCCTGTACTGCATTGAAAGCCAGTGAGGCGAGTAGTATCTTTATTGCGTGAGCCATTTCAACAGACTTCATCCCACATGTAACCTCGCAATTTGCCCAGAAAAACCCGAGGCGTCTGCGGCTGCTATTCAAGGAAGATTGGCGGAGTGCAGTTCTATGTATGTGCATGTATTGGGCTGTGTGCTGATGATCAGTTGGCGTGAGTCGAGAACCCTCACGCAGCGAGACTGGTCACTCTTCTCAACAAAGTTACAGTAACTTTTCGCATTTTCTTTATTAACTTTATTTCTTTGTTCGGTAATAAAATCGAATGTATATCCTCGAAGTCTGGTTATAATTCGCTGTTTGTACTTTTTGTAACCACAAATAGCGCCTTTTTGGTGCTATCCATCCGTACACCCCCCTCCCACCGTTAATGGATGCCCCCCCTTTGCAAAAAGTTCTGCGGACGCCCTTGGTTGTATGCGAATGTAATGAAAGGTAAAGCAATGTCCCAGTCGCGATGGTCATCCGAAACGTACATAGAAAGCATATACGTTAGGGTTCTGTTAAGTCGCTCCGTAAGACCATTTCTCTGCGGATGGTAGGAAGTAGTAAATTTGTTCGTGGTTGCGCAGGAGCGAAGAATGTCGTCGACTACTCACGACAGGAAGTTTCGTCCGTGGTCAGTCAATAGCTGACGAGGAGCACCATGATGGAGGATCTCCTCGTAAAGGTTGGAAATCTGCGACATCAGCAGCGCAGCTGGTTGGAAGGGCCCGGTGTTATTGCGTAACAGGTCGCGTAATCAGTGGCCAGTGAAATACAACGATTTCCGGCCGCAGACTGGGGAAAGGGACGAAGAAGGTCTAAACCAACTCGTAAACACTGTTCGACCGGTATGTCCAGTGGCTGAAGAGGGCCGGCAGGCGGCGTCGTCGGTGCTTTCCGACGGTGGCACTTGTCGCATGCCCCGACATAACGGCGAATAGAGCGGTAAAGCCCTGGCCAGAAGAAACGCCCTCGAACACGGTCGTATGTTCTTGAAACTCCTAAATGACCAGCTGTTGGATGGTCGTGCAGTTGCTCCAGGACGTCCAAACGAAGGTGGTCAGGCACAACAGGACCTTCCAGGCGTGCATTCCTACGATAGAGCACACCGTCCTTGAGTTGGAAAAATCGTTCTGATGGGTCCGAAGGGGCGTTACTGCGCGTTCAATGATCCGGCGCAAAAAATCGTCTCGGCGTTTCTCTTTACCAAGTTGGAAGAAAGAGGTAATCGCTAGAAGGGATGGAAATGCGTCGGAACAGGTAGCCGCAGGAGGTTCGGCAGGGTAGCGTGACAGACAGTCGGCGTCCTGGTGCAGGCGGCCCGATCTGTATACGACTAAATAAGAATACTCCTGCAGGCGGAGAGCCCATCGCCCGAGGCGGCCGGTTGGATCTTTCACTGATTCTAACCAACAGATCGGGTGATTATCCGTCACAACGGGAAATGGTCGGCCGTAGAGGTATTGACGAAATTTTCCCACAGCCCACACAAGAGCGAGACACTCCCAATGATGGAATAATTTCTTCCTGCCGGAGATAGGAGGCCGCTGGAGTAGGCGATCTCGCAATCCTTGCCGGATTGGCGCTGCGCCAGGACGGCTCCAATGCCATGGCCGCTAACGTCAGTTCGGATTTCGGTGGGTGCAGACACATCAAAGTGGACTAAGATGGGCGATGTGGAGAGGAGATGCACCAATGTGGTAAAGGCTTTGGCCTTGTGAGGGCCCCACGACAAGATGGTGTACTTTTTTAAAAGATCGGTTATAGGACGGGCGATATCAGCAAAGCATCTTATAAAACGGCGGAAATATGAGCAGAGGCCCACAAAACTGCGGACGTCTTTCGATGAGCGGGGCACGGGAAAGTCCTTAACTGCTTTGATCTTATCGGGATCGGGCTGTACTCCTTTAGCGTCGACGAGGTGGCCCAAAATGGTCAGTTCACGCCTCGCGAAGCGCACTTCGCTGAGCTGAGCTGCAGGTTGGCCTGACGGAAAAGAACAAGGATTTCACGCAGGTGCTAGAGAGGAGTCTCGAAGGAGGGAGAAAATACAATGACATCATCGAGATAGCGGAGGCAAGTGGACCATTTAAATCCGCGCAGAAGAGAGTCCATCATGCGCTCAAAGGTGGCTGGCGCGTTGCACAAACCGAACGGCATAACCTTGAACTGATATAGGCCGTCGGAAGTGACGAAAGCGTTCTTTTCTCGGTCCAGCTCATCAACTGCAATCTGCCAATAACCTGAGCGAAGGTCTATGGAGGAGAAGTATTTCGCTCCACGAAGGTAATCTAGGTCATCGTCGATTCTGAGTAAAGGGTAGACATCTTTCTTGGTAACCCGGTTCAAGTGACGGTAGTCCACGCAGACGCGCCAGGTGGTGCCGTCCGTCTTTTTTACCAACACGACGGGTGAAGCCCATGGATTACAGGATGGTTCAATGATGTCCTTGGCGAGCATTTTTTTAATGTTGTGCTGGATGACTCCTCGTTCGGAAAGAGAAACACGGTACGGCCGGCGATGGATAGGCCTGATATCACCTGTATCGTTGTGGTGCATCACAGTTGTGCTTTGCCTCAAATGTCCGTTACCCAAGTCGAAAACGTCGTCAAATGATGACAAAAGGCAGCGCAGTTTGCTTGATTGAGCTTGAGATATGTCTGGGCTGATCAGGGGTGCAAATTTATCTGGCGAGGTAGGCCGATGGTTGGATCCATGTTGTTGCATTGGGTCACGGTCTAAAGCATATGCCGAAATTTCAGCTGCCGCTAAATGGGTGAGAGCTGCGACGGTTATACCTTCTGGAAGTACTTGAGTATGGAGCGAAAAGTTGGAGAGGCAAGCAAACGCGGTTCTGTTTGATGGTGACCACAGTGTGGGGCAGTGCAACATTTCGCGTCAATAGAACGTCAACGATGGGAGTAGCCAGGTAGTCACCGTCATAAATGGCGGTAGACGTAGTGAGGGGGCCATAACTGGTGGCTTGATTTGGTAAGCGAATGTGTTTGGACGAGCACAGGCACGGCGGGGAGGAATCGGCAGTAGGCGGCAACTCAAGGCGAAAGAGGCCCGTAGAGCAATCCATGAGTGCTGCATGCTCTATCAAGAAATCGTGGCCAAGGATCACGTCGTGAGGACATTTGTCCAAAACAGAGAAAAGAGCAGTGGTATCGTGGCCAGCGATGGTGACGAGACAGGTGCACATACCAGCGATCGCCGGTGTAGCTTGAACATGCGAAAGGGCAGGTGTGGGGACTTTTCGCAAGCGGGTCCGTAGATTAGCACTCATAATGGAAATATGCGCCACTGTATCAATCAATGTCCGAACAGGCACGCCATCAACATTCACGTTCAGCAAATTGTCCCTCATCGGAAGCATCAAAAGAGGATTTTCGGTCGGGGTCGGGAATGCAGCACCACATCCGGGAGCGGCACTGGCTAGTTTTCCGAGTCGAGGCGTCCGTAGTGGGTCGGCGAGGTAGAGCGGCGGGGCTGCGAAGAGCGAGACTGTCGGCGCTGGGGTGACAGGGAATGGCCAAATTGTGGGGCGGAGTACACGGCATCGGCGGCAGTGCGTTGCTGGTAGCTGGCAGAACCGCGGTTAGTCCCAGGCTGCGGGAAACGGTCGTTCCAAGTGTTTCGAGCGGAAGAAAACCAGCGGCTCTGGCAATACCGGGCAACATGACCAACACGCCTGCAGTTAAATCATATGGGACGGTCATCGGGTGTTCGCCATTGAGGCGGGTTCCTGTAAGACCGTGGCCAACACTCTTGGCGTAAAGGGGTCGGGGACGACTGAGCTGGCCCATAATGATTGCAGGAAGCGGCGTTGGCGGGATATTGCCGACCGACAGGGTGGCTCATGTGGCAGGCTGGCTGCAAGCCCATGCAGGCAATTTCGTCACGCACAACTGCTTTTATAACGGAGAGTGTCGGCAGATGAACGTCAGCGACGGAGTGTTGGGTGGTGACCGGAGTCATAGC
This sequence comes from Haemaphysalis longicornis, assembly GCF_048455015.1. NCBI lineage: Eukaryota > Metazoa > Arthropoda > Arachnida > Ixodida > Ixodidae > Haemaphysalis > Haemaphysalis longicornis. The sequence continues at coordinate 73,273,947 of NW_027526361.1, read as the reverse complement.
CTCTATCTCACGTCGGACGATACGGGTCACCGTATCTGCACTGGTTTCTGCCGGTGGTGGACGTGGTGGCGAAACTGGGCCCTCACATGAAGACGTTGCAGCGGTATTGGGAAGGCGCATGGACTTCTGAGTGATTCAACGGCTTTTCGCTTGTTCGAAGCGCTTGCACTCATCCAAAATTGAGCTTACAGTGAAGCAGTCTTTGCACATGAGCAAATTGAAGGCATCATATGCTATGCCTTTAAAAATGTGGTCAACTTTATCCTGCTTGGACATGTGGTCGTCAACTTTGTGGCAAAGGGCCAGTACATCTTGGATGTAGGCTATGCACGGCTCAGTTGACGTCTGCGCTCGCGATGCAAGCTGATTTTTGGCAGCGAGCTGGTGACCAGATTACATGCCAGAGCTTAATCATCTCTGCCTTGCAGCTGTCCCAACTAGTAAGAGTTGCTCCGTCGGTATTGTACCACGTCTCCGCTGCACCTTTCAGGTGGAACGAAAGGTTAGCCAGCATAAGGGTGGGATCCCAGTGATTGTGAGTACTCACACGCTCGTAGAGGAGGAGGAGGAGGAATAAACGTCCCTATAAAGCAGTTCGCCTTGGGGAAGAGTCCTCATTCGAGGACCCCTTGAGACCGTCCGGCTTCTTGAGCCCTCTTCACCAGCCAAAGCTGGTCATCAGGGTCCGAGCTGGACAGTGCTCTCTCCCAGTGCTCAGGGGAGGGGAAGGGCAGGGGGGAAGGTTATATACGGCTCAGTTGACGTCTGCGCTCGCGATGCAAGCTGATTTTTGGCAGCGAGCTGGCGACCAGATTACATGCCAGAGCTTAATCATCTCTGCCTTGCAGCTGTCCCAACTAGTAAGAGTCGCTCCGTCGGTATTGTACCACGTCTCCGCTGCACCTTTCAGGTGGAACGAAAGGTTAGCCAGCATAAGGGTGGGATCCCAGTGATTGTGAGTACTCACACGCTCGTAGAGGAGGAGGAGGAGGAATAAACGTCCCTATAAAGCAGTTCGCCTTGGGGAAGAGTCCTCATTCCAGGACCCCTTGAGACCGTCCGGCTTCTTGAGCCCTCTTCACCAGTCAAAGCTGGTCATCAGGGTCCGAGCTGGACAGTGCTCTCTCCCAGTGCTCAGGGGAGGGGAAGGGCAGGGGGGAAGGTTGGGGTTCTTCTCGCAGCCCCAAACAATGTGGTAAAGCGTGCCCGGAGCCTCACAGAAGCGGCATTCCGAGGAGTAGAGGGTGGGGGCCAGAATGTGGGCTCTAGTTGGGTGGGGAAAGGTGTTGGTTTGGATGCATCGAAGGTGGTGTTCTTGCTCTTTTGTGAGGTTTTTGTGTGGAGGAGGGTACATTGTTTGCTGCAGGCGGTAGTGTTGCGTGATTTCTGTGTGTGTAAAAAGGGGACAGATACGCCACTGCTCGCCGATCACCTGACAAGCCCGGTATGTGAAATCTCGGGCATGCTGGTGGGCAGCTTCGTTGCTGGGGACGTCGGCATGGGCGGGAGCCCAAATAATCCTTACACGGTGTTGTGGAGGATGCTGCTGTAGAATTTGTGCGGCGCAGGGTGAGAGGAAGGCGCTAGAGAATGTTCTACATGCTTGTTGGCAGTCCGTAATGATGATCTCCGCAGGGGTTTGAGCAATTGCTAGGGCTATGGCCACTTCTTCTGCCTGTAGTGCATGGGTGGTAGGAATTGATGCACTTGTGAGGAGGGCTTGAACTGTAGTCACAACTGTGGTCATAGCTCTCCTCCCAGGATAGGATGCTGTATACTGTGTATACTGTGTATACTGTCCGTGTATACTGTGGTGGAGTTTTGGCCGTACCGTTTGAAGTTTGCTTTCGCTCTGGCATCTCTGCGATCCTGGTGGTGTGTTGGATGCATGTTCCGGGGCAGTGGGGCCACATCAATAAATTGGCGAATCTCATGCGGAAGGTGAGTCGCATCGGCCTGTTGGTGTTGAATCGGTGAGCGCAGGCATAGCTGGTTCAGAATTGTTCTGCCGGTGGAGGTGGAACTCAGACGTAATAACTGGTTCATGTGATGAGCTTCGAGGAGTTCATCCAAGGTATTACAAACTCCCAAGTGTAGTAGTTTCTTTGTCGAGGTGCTGACAGGTAGTCCCAACGCCAGCTTGTATGCCTTGCGGATCATAGTCTCTACCTTGTTCTTTTCAGCCTTCGAGAGCACAGCGTAGGGGATGGCGTAAGTAATCCTAGAGATGACAAAGGCTTCGACTAGCCTTAGCACATCCGCCACTCGCATACCTCTCGTTTTTGTGCTGACCCTGCGGATCATGTGGGAGACTTGCTCCGTGGTGTGCTTAAGTCGGTCCAGCAGTTTGGTATTGGAGCGATCCGCTTGTAGAAGCATGCCTAAGATCCTCACCTGCTCCCTGCTGAGTTGGAACAATAGGGTGGCCATCCACTTCTACGGAGATGGTTGGCGACCCGGGATGGAGGTTTTTACGTGGTGACACGATAAGCAGCTCAGATTTTTGCGGCGCACACGCTGGGCCACATTGTTGTGCGTATTCACAGACAATGTCGGCTGCCTGTTGTAGGTTGGTCTCAATTTCCCCCCCCCTGACCCATGAGTGGCCCATATGGTGATGTCATCCGCATATAATCCATGGCGTATGCCTGGTATGGCATCCAGGAGCGGAGGGAGGCCTACGAGGGCTACATTAAACAGCAAGGGGGAAAGGACCGCACCCTGGGGTGTGCCCTTGTTGCCGAGAGAAATTGTATTTGACTTCAAACCTCCCACCTCCAGAATGGCTTTTCGGCCGTCGAGGAAGTCCCGAATGTATTTGTAGGTACGTTCCCCGCAGTTAAGGCCATTCAGTTGTTTAAGTATGGCCGTATGACTGACATTGTCAAATGCACCTTTTAAATCCAAGGCTAAGATGGCTTTCGGGCTATCCCTCGAGCATTTCAGCATAACCTCTTCCTTCAGTTGAAGAAGGATGTCCTGCGTGGAGAGGTGATTACGAAATCCACACATGGTATGTGGGAGCATGTTATTTTGTTCGAGGTACTGTTGTAGCCTTTTGTGGATGACGTGCTCTAGAAGCTTTCCCAAACACGAGGTTAGGGATATCGGGCGCAGGTTCTCGGTGCTCTGTGGTCTTCCGGGCTTCGGAATAAGGCGCACCTCTGCCGTCTTTCAGTCTTCCGGAAGATGGCCCGACCTCCATACCGTGTTCAGGTGGGCGGTGAGTTCAATGATGGAATCATCATCCAAGTTCCCTAGGAGCTTGTTGGTGATGCCGTCCATCCCTGGGGCTGTGTTGCGGCTGATGGTCTGCAGTGGCGCTTTTACTTCATAGATGTAGATGTCTTCATCCAGTTTGAGATTTGGCTGTCCCGAGTACGGCGGTAGTGGCGTTTTCGGATGGACGGGGAGGTACTTGTCCAGGAGGGACTTCATGAGGGCATTGGAATCTCCTGGGTGTGACTGAATTATTTTTTTGCATGGTTTGGTTTGAATCGGTCTTGCTTTTTGAGAGGTCCATAAGATATCTGAGCAGTCTCCAGGTCTTTGATGTACTGAGTTGGCCCCGGAGACTGTCGCAAAGGGATAGCCAGCTTTCTTTGCACAAGTTAGCCGCATAGCGGTCTGCTTCTTCTGTTAGAAGGGCGATTCTCCTTTTCAAACGACGATTAAGGCGCTGTCGTTTCCAGCGTTTGATGAGGCTTCTTCTCGCTTCCCATAAGTGGAGGAGGTGAGGGTCTACACAGGGGGTTGTAGTGGTTGTCCTAATTTTTTTTGTGAAAGAATTCATATCATTGCGGAGTTGGGTAGCCCATTCCTGTAGAGTGAGCGGCGGGTTGGTTGCACTGTCGAGTCGGGCTTGTTCCCTTCGCTCACGAAATTTAGGCCAGTCCGTGAGGCTTGCCCTGCCCAGAGGAATAACGTATTCTTCTCCAAGTACTGTCGTGGCTAGGATCGAATGGTCACTTCCCAGGTTTTCCCCGGTGTGAGACCACATCGCCGTGACGTTCCCCGAAGTGATGGAGAGATCAGGGGACGTGTCTTTGGAGATGCTGTTACCCATGCGCGTGGGAGTATGCGGGTCCGACAGCAGGATGAAGTTTTGCTCTTCAAGGATGGAATGCAAAGCGGTTCCTCTCTTGTTGGTGTAGCTGTATCCCCACAAAGGGTGTGCCGCGTTAAAATCTCCCACGATGATGAGCGGATTAGACAGTGCAACGCGTTTTGCTTGCTTGATGAAGAAAGATAGGTTTGCATCTTGGCCTCTTGGACGGCAATATATGTTTAGTAAATAAAGGCTCTGCGCCACTTTAACTTTCCTAGGGACAATTTCCGTTAGTATTCCAATTTTTTCTGACTGCTGGAGCGGATGCTGTATAGCTGTGATTCGTTTGCTTACTAGCGTGGCGAGAGAACTCGAGGGTCCGTATTCATATGAGATAAAGCCGGAAAGTTTTGCCGGGGAGTTTGTTTCCTGAAGAGTAATGACATCTGGTGACTCCTGAGCCGACGCAGTGTACTGCGCCAATGAGCTGGCCTTGTTCTTGTAACCCCTACAGTTCCACTGCCATATGGTGAGTTTTGACCCCTGCGTAGGAATGCGTTTATTCTTGGGTGTTGCTATCTTGGGAAGTGGTATCCTCTGCCAGGTGTGATGGTCTGCTGTAGTGCTTGAGATCTCGGCGAGAGTGACGAGCAGCAGTTGTCTGTCCCTGTACTTCTAATTTATCTAATCGTTGCGTGATTTGTTTTAACATGACATCATTTTCTTTACGGTTTCAGCGATTTGGGTATTCTCTTAACACAGCGGGACTTCTATCGTGCTGGCAGATTGGTAAGTTGGTTCTGAATTCGGTGTTTGCGGGGGTGTTGGTGCGGGACGTTCGGGCTTTTTCCGTTTCTCTGGCGTAGTTTTTGCCCCTTGCCTAATTTCTGCCTTGAGCGCGAGAAGCTCACTATGGAGTTGTCTGTTTTCCTGACGTTGTTGTTTAATCTCGTTAAGAAGCTGCGCATTTAGTCGTTTAAGTTCCGCCAGTCGTCACGCTTGGGGGTATTGGTAGGAGGAGGAGGAGGGGTCTGAGCACGTGGAGAGAGCATTTGAGCCCAGCTCACCTGTACTCCCGTCGCATCTTCTCCACTTCGTCGCTTGGCGCTGGGTGTTCTTCTGCGGGACCTGGAAGTTGATCGTGCCTTGCTCCCGTCTCTGGAGGGCCACCTGGATCTGGAGCGGGATCTTGACTCCCGGCGACCCCAACTGGATCCGCGCTGCTTTTTTCCTCCGGTTGACTGGCGGAAGAAACCGGTGCGGGCATTCCTTGCTAGCCGTGACGTGGTCCCCGCTGCAGAGTGCACACTTGGGCTTGCAGTCGTGTTCAGTGCCCTGTTTAGTCTGGTGGCCGCAACGCTTGCAGTTGGCGTCTGTAAGCGTGGTAGGCTGAGGGCAGACGTCGGCTCTGTGACCTGTAGCATAGCACAAGTGGCAATAGGCGTGGGTCCGCTTGTAGAGGTAGCACCTTGTTTCTACTCCTCCGATGTACACGAAGAAAGGGACTTTCTTTCCGGCGAATGTTATTAGCACGGTTCCTGACTCGCCAAGTCTTCTGCACGTGAGAGGCTCATAGCCGGGAGCAGAAAGGACCGCCATTATTTGCTCTGTTGTGACGCCGATACAGATGTTGTGGGTAACCCCTTTGCAGGAGTTGTCGGGGGATATTCCGTAGGGGTTGACCGGGAAAATGGTGCCTTCTATCTTCAGTTGCTGAATTTTACTCAGTGCTTTCGCCGCCGCTAAAAACGGAGTGCTCACGACGAGCATGTTTTGAGCTTCATTAATTCTAATCTTCAGGTCCGCTTCTCTCCACGTGAGCTTTGCTTCATGCAAGATGCTGCTGGCAAGCGTGTACGGACTGATTTTTCGCAGTGCTAGGCCGTTGCGCGGGCGAATCGCCATCTTGTAATCATTCTCTGGAAGTCGGGGTGGTTTCGGCTTGTTTGGAGGTAGGTTGGAGTTCCTGGTTGCCGTGATTGCCGGTCTGAGTGGGCTTCGGCCTACCGCAGTCGTGGTCGAGTGCTGATTCTTGCGTTGAGCTCGCCTGGTGACTTCTATCCATGGTGCAGTGGCGTCTTCGTCGTCTTCTGCGGAGCAGGAAGATGCGTGCGAAGGCTGCTGGTCCATGTCGTCGTCTGCGCCGTCAGCCGTCGTCCCTGGTCAAACGCTCGTAGAGACTGACCCAGTCCTCCCTCCACGTTGACATCGTTTGTGCCATAGAAGAAACCTGGGTCTCGAGGGTGGCTCACGATGACAAGCCGCGTAGCGGCATTGGGGGGTGCAGAAGGCGGTGCCATGGTGGCGCCTTGCAGATAACGCCCGCTTCGAAGATCCGTGATCAGGACCTGTGAGCCAGCCGTGTCCAGGTCTCATGGGCCACGGAAGAGATGGGTATAGCAGGACGGAGCCAAAACAGCACTCTCCACCAAATAATACGCGGTAGTCCCGTATTTACAGAAGACACAGTAAGACTGAATAAACGCCGTCCAAGCAAGGGGCCGAACTCCACGCGCGTCCCTCTCAGTGTCTTCTTCCTCTTCCCTCCTTGATGATGATCCCGACTTGATGGTGATGTCTTGTAACAATATTAATGATAACCGGAATTATCGCGAGAATTTAGCTAATATTATATATTGAGGAACAATATAATTTTTTATGATACTCACTATACTGCATTATTTTTTTCTTGCTTTGCAACCCACTCCCCCTCAGTAATGCCTTTGGCCTTGAGGGGTACAATAACTAAATAAAAAAATAAATCAATACCCAATGTTAACTAAGTGCGTTGGCATGCCCCGCCTAAAACGAACTAAAAGATACGAAACCGCCCTTATTACGGTAAAACCTCATGGTTCTTGCAAAATGATCGGCACTGGTGGGACTTGAACCCAGGCTGCCAGCGCGGGACCGAAAACCTACTGTGGCCGAACCACGGGGCCGTTTTAGCAGTTGCTCAAGATAATAGATAGGGTGTTCCAAGCAAACTATTAGATAGCGCAGCGTGCGTCCAGGCAGCCAGGTTTGTCAAACACGCCGCCGGGGACGGGAAACACCTGCGCCAAATGGCAGCGCAGCACGTCCACTACGATCCGTCTGAGATGTGGAGGTAGAGAGTGGGGCAACGGGGCGGTCCTGATGATGGCTAGAGACCAGGAATGGCACATGAGGCTCCTGACGATGGTTAAGCAGAACAAGCTTCGGAGGGTGCTGTCGAGAGTGCTGGCTGGCCAAGTGGTGACGGGTGCGGCGCGAGGTTCAGCAGAACGTTCACAGCGGGTCAACAGTAGGCCTAATATAAACTTCCGTCTTCCCATTCTTAGTAAATTCTGAGCGCTACCTTATTTTTTTTACCTTTAAACGACATACGCTGGTTGCCAGCTTTAACTATAAAAAGCCAAAGTGCCAGATTTGGCTGCGAATAACCAGATTGGGCAGCCTTTGGTTTTGTTGGGTTTTACTTTTCATAGTTCTTGTACGCTTTTTGTTCTTTAATAAATGCAGTCAATTAGCACTTCGGCAAGAAACTGCAACAAAGGCAAAACAAACTAGAACAATTGTACGGTGCCCAGAGAAAATCACGCAGTACCACTGTGCAGGGGACAACTGCAGCTTGCCTACGCATAATATCGTGCGAAAGGATCGCGGATGCATTCCTATAAATAAAGCGTTTTTCAACACACCACCATATTTGTGTGCTTCTACGTGGGCTTGTAAAACTGCCAGGCTACACAGCACACGCTAGATATAAGACAATGCGCTCACACTTCCCGTGCTTGCTGTCGAAGTAATCAATCATCTATCGGTTGAATGCTTGATTGACTGGAATAGGTTGTTGATAAGCTGTTTTAAAGCATTATTATGTGAATCAGCATTCACTGTCAGCGGACTGTATTCGAGACGCAAAGGACATCTAAGTTTCTGTGGCTTAAAATGACGACGTGAAAAGGACACCATCATTTTTTTTGTTTTAGAGCGAAGCTTTCTCTACTGCTCTGAGGTCGTCGTTTGTCGCGCAAGACGCACTTCAGGAAGGCCAACTTCACAATTGGTTTTCCAAAACGATGATAATAATAAGCAAAGGAACATCAAACGCATCAAGAAAAAAACGATTCCTGTGGAAGCAATCAAACCGGGGTCTTTCGCTTTACGAAACCGACGTCTACACGATTTCGTCATACCGGCATGGCGGAAGCAGTTCGAATTTTGCGCTTCGACTTTGTGTCAGGCTGCATAAGAGAAAACTTTTCGTTTTACCCATCTGTCTTTTTAAAAAAGAACTTCGAATTTTTTTTGTCCACGACTATTATGATTAAGAGGTAGGTCCAACCACCCTGCCGGTCTAATGCTTAGGCGTCACATTTGATAGTTTTAACATCAAGTTCAACGACGTGTTAAACAAAGAAACTCATTGCACGTCAGGCTGCTGGTATTGATTGATTGATTGATTGATTGATTGATTGATTGATTGATTGTAGGGTTTAACGCACCGACGCAACGCAGGTGATGAGGCGCGCCGTAGTGGAGGGCTCCGGATTAATTTTTACCACCTGGGGATCTTTAACGTGCGCCGAAATCTCGTACACACGGGCGTTTTTGCTTTTCGCCTCCATCAGAAAAGCGGCCGCCGCGGCAGGGAATCGAACCCGCGACCTCGTGCTCAGCAGCACAACGCCTTAGCCACTGAGCCACCGCGGCGGGTAGGCTGCTGGTATTGCTAGACAGCGTTTGACGTAAGAGCAAAACGTCAGGTCTTATGTCAGGCTAGTTCCTACTTTCCTCCCAAACTTACTTTTCCTGTATGCCAGCGGTTCAGATGGCGCCTAAAGTAGCGATACCGTCCCTAGCGTCACCAAAAAAAGGTTTTAGCAGTCGCAAAGGCTCCACATTACATCTGCGAAACCAAAAAGTTTGGGCAGAAGTGCTTCCGTAATAAAAATTAGCAAGGCAAGCTATCAAAAGTATTCCAAGTATGTGTTCCGGAACACGTACCTTCTTTACCTGGCGATGTGTTCTTCACGGGCAAATTAAAAAAAAACTTAATAATGGGAAATTAATAATCCAAGAAGTGGTGCAATATATCCGGTTCTACGCAGCTTTTTCCGGTGTCCCGTAACACCTGTAAATCTTAACACGCTTCTGAAATTGTTCAACGCCAATTTTGGCCAATATTAGCCGCATCGTACGAAGCACGTAAAATATTACCCCATGCTCCTCACAGAACTAAATTTAGGATACAATAAATTTTAGTACGCGGGTGTTTGTTCTTTTTGCCTCCACCAGAAAAGCCAATGCTGCAGCCGTGAATCGCACCCGCGTCCTCGTGCTCAGGAGCACAACGCCTTAGCCACTGAGCCACCGCGGCGGGTTCTTTACTTGTTACACAGAACATTTCGCATAAACTTAGACCTAAATTTTCAAGACACCACATTGACGAAGCGAAGGCATACGTTGGAATTTTAAGAATATTTGTTCACTAAAGCTATTTTTCTCTATTCGCTCTTTCCACGTGAAAATCGGGAATGGAACACACTGGATGCAGTTGATGAAGTTATAACGCAGCAGCCAATATTTGACAAATTTATGGAACTGATTGAAGCTACTGGTTTATTCGAAACGAGTCGGCAAGAAGGAGCGATTGACTGTTTTCTTGGTGCAGCCCATCCCGTTTCGAATAGTCATACCAAACCACTTGCCCACAAAATTCTTTTCCTTTTGCTTTTCTGAAACGAACACGCCGGGGCAGTGGCTGGGCCAAGACAAAGCGTTTATTGCGATAGCGCGGGTTAATGTAGCGCTGTGCGAGAAGGGTTAAGAGGAAGGGAAGGAGAAGGAGCAGTGCTGATAACCGCAGCTTCGGCTGGCGTGACGTCACAGATACATCATTTTCTTTGTTAGTAATATCGCGATTGATGTTTTTGCTTGGCGCATTCTTCTTCGTTTTGTTTTCTTCTTGACCTATGTTCTTTTGCTGGCGAATATATGCGTGCGTAATTATGTGTACAACTATGTATGAATGTGCTATTCCTTTGCTTGTATGTTCTAAATTATGTGCTTGTTTTTTTATTATTATTATTTTGCACTGACTTCTGGAGTTCTCAACGTCGAAAGTTGGGACCGTGATGTCATCCGTATAATATTCCCCATGGGGTACTGACACTATTGTGTAAATAAATAAGTAAATAAATATTCGGGCTCCTTAAAGCAATGTAGCTCCTTCCAACAAAGCTTCGCATTGTAGAAACCTTGAAATCTCCGATGCTGAAATTGATTAGGCCGTCCCTTGTTCAAATCTCATGATCTCATATTTTGGTTCTGTAATGTACAAATAGAAGCACATTCTGCGTTATCAACCAAGCTGAATCAGGCTAGAACTTTAGCTACACGCTTTCGACGGTCCGCTCCGGTATCGGCGGCAGGCTCAACGCAACCGCAGCCAATGCCGTCCGCGGCCAAGTGCGCCGCGCATGCGCAACGGCGCTCCCTTTTCCTATCGGAGCGGAGCGGACGGTGAAAAACAGTCAGCTAAAACTCTCTAATAACTAAACGATTTGTAGGACGCTAAAACTTCGCCTTTGTGGAAAGCCTTAGCGTTATCAGGCCAAGCTCACGACGCATTATCCTGCCCATGACCGGCTATATTTTGTACGACCTGCTCACGTCGCCGTCTCCTACGGGAGCGCGCGTCCCAAGAAATGTCACATGGGCTCGCTCTCACGCCCGGCGCCCCCGTTAGATGGCTCTATAATTGATCCTCAGCTTCGCTTGTTTACGCACGGCCCGCCGTGTGTTTTCATATGGTCTGAGAAGTTCCACGTTTACAGATAACGTAAACATAGCGGCAGTGGCGCGCGATTTTCGAGAAAAATTAATTGTGCATCTAAGGCCCGTGCGAATGTATTTGTATATATTCGTGCAAATGTATTTTTGCTGTGGTGCGCTGACAACAGCCTCACTCGTAACTGTGGCTATGATAGACTTCTACTCCGTTTTTTTAAAGACGATAGTCTTTCTTGGGCTACTTAACCCCAGAAATTTTGGTCTGTCTGTATGTCTGTCTGTCCGTCTGTCTGTCTGTAACTCGATTCAGCCACCCGGCCAAAGTAAAACAATGCCTGCGCAATAGTCTTATATAGTCACAGATAAATGTACCCGTCTAAGTCCGGTGTAATGTTCATACTTGTCAACATTGTTGAAGAAGAACAAGACATTACGCAAATATAAGACAACAAATTAATACAGAAGTGATATTTGCAATGTTCCTTTATAAACAATCATACATGCTTGACTTTTGCGAAATTAGATACTTCATCAACTGCAGAAAAAAAAATTCACTCCGCTGTCGCCTGCTGTCGCCCGTGCCACTATAGCTTCTGGCGCCATTTAAAGAAATCAACAGCAACAGTTACGAAAGGTTCCACTAGATAGGTTACACGTTCTGCTTGCAACGCACGTGGAGTAGGGCAACGCGGTTCCATAAACGTTGAAGTACGGCGCCGCGATTCACGCGCGTCTTCGCCGTACGGCAGCGTTGGCATCGAGACACCCGGTTTGAAGCAGTGGAACGCGGGAAATTTAAAATGATTTAAGCAAACCTTTGGCGTCTTTACTTTGGGACTAGTGCGACGCACGAGGAACATGAGAGGTGAGCGGGAAAGCGAAGGGAGGCATTTACTTGGCAAAAGTCCATAAAGACTATCGTCTTTTGACGACATTTGCAACGAAAGAAGCAGATACGCGGCCAATTTTTTTATTTCAAGCTCATGAGGGAATATTCAACTCAATTATGACTGTACGTTCAGCTACTCTCCTTAAGGAAGAACGTTTCAGATATCAGTGAGCATAATTGCATCGTAAGTTTACGTTACGAAAACGTAGGCGGCATTGTGCAGTAAAATGTTGCCTTCTTAGGAAAGCAGTAACATTTACATTACAAAGATTAAAATGGCCTTCGGGAAAGTGATTATTTGGTTGATAAATTGTTGGTCAACGGGAACTTGTGAAAGAAAATTCCCTTAGCGGAACGGCTGCTCGATTTGCAAAACGCAGGGGTCGCGACCTTTTCAGGTGGAGATTGCAACACGCGTGCACTGCTCTATACGAATTGTGCATGGTCGTGTTATTTAACATTTTTGACACCTTTATTTTCACCACTTCCTTTTTACAATGCTTTTTTTTTAAACACCGCAGCGCGTCATCGGGCTTGTTACAATTTCTAGGCCCGGCGCGACCCGGGAGACACGGCCCGAGCCACACAAATTTATAAAATATGACCCTGGTCTGGCCCTAGCTTGACAGAATGTAATAAATAAGCCTGAATCCACCACTCTGTTTTATAAATATCAGCCCTAGTCGGAAACATGAAACCGAAAAAAATTTGCGGTCTTCAAAGTATATTGGATTTAAATTTCTATTAAACTTGGACTGAGCTTTCTACAATCAAAATTTCCTGACTTAGAGTATATATTTTCAAGAATCTGGGCGAATGTGCTTGACTTGCGACGAACTGAAGCCACACCGGGGATCATTTAAAGGATTTCGAGAAAAGGGCCGGGATAATCTTCTTTACACATTTATTGAACAGATATTCCACCTTTCGTTGATCCATTCAATTCGTTTCACAGAAAAACTCTCCTTCAATATGCTTTAGTGGAGAAAAAAAAGTTGCCAAAAAAACTCTTCAATTCAAACAGGCCTAGGCTTGCATGATGTAGCCCGCCGCGCTGAATTTCCGCGCGCTTTTGTTATCATTCAATTTTCTTTGAGTTCACTTAAATAGCCGGCGCCGGCGCGACCAGAAAAAAAAATTGTTCAAGTTCGAGCCCGGCCCAAGCTTGGCCTGAGTTGACAAAATGCGTGCTACACCGTCCGAACCCGGCATGCGGTCAGAGCCAGGCTCGGGCTTTCGGCAGTACCAAGCCCGCGCAGTTCCCTAGCACAATTCCTATGCAAGTCAATGCGACCGTGCCGCGACTTGAGGATCAAACGCAGCGCCGTGGCTTGCAGTGGCGCTCCAGCGAACTAAAAAGAACAAGACAGGCAAAAGCGAATTGCGCGCGCTGGGGAGCGGCGGCGTGCGCAGGTCGTGCAAATATAGCCGGTCGTGATCCTGCCCTTATCCTGCTCTTGAGTCGCACAGTAACGTAATTTACCGCTGACTTTACCGTGCCCTCTAGCGGCACGCATGAGCGGTCGCGCGCCACCTGCTGGAGGAGTGCCTTACCATCTGCGGGTTTCATTGGGCGCCGCAAGATGGCGCTGTGGTATTTTTCGCGCATTTCGACATTTATCTTTAGCTCAACGCTGCTCACGGAGACGGTTTTTCTACGACACTGAGCCCTTACTCTACGCGAAAAATCAAGGTGCTAGGATTGAAAAACATTTCAAATTATAAAATATTGATCTCAACGTTCAGTTGCGCGTGGGCAGCAATATGAATTGGGTCGCAAAGTCCAATAATGCCATCGGACGTCACGCAGGCAAAATAGATTTCGAACGTAATGGCAATGCGTCGAAGTAATGGTACGTACCATGGCGGTCGTCGGGAGGCAGTTGACGATTCTCTTCAAGTGTTTTTCGTGCTGACAAACTGCGTTTGAATGCCAGAAAACAAGGAATATATGCGGGCGTGGGCGTGTGCATCGTATTCAACAGCATTGTGTTCAACATGTTAGCTTCAAGCGGCTGCGCGGGAAAGTAAGCATCCTGGACGTGCTGTCGCACAGTCCAATCCTCGACTTTGTCATTCGGTTTTGCTGTGGCACAAAGCATGGCAGACTCCGTAAGGAGTTCCTGAAACCGTATTACGTCACCTTGCACGCGCGTTCGCGAGCTCTGGTACTCTGGCGAATGGATCTGTAAGATACAGGTGATTTATGTACTTTACAGTATGGCCGCCTATCGAGTTGAAGTTTCTCTTGGGCGATGCTGTTCCACCTGGATTCGCCTAGTGAGCTCTGTTAAGAACGAATAATATTTGGTTATAACAAGGTGGCGTTCCGAAGTGCCCTATTGGATCAACAGCGTATGGGTCGTTACACGAAGTACGCCATAATATTCGGCAAAAACCCTGCTTTGTCAAGGAGACATCGACCATCACACGATAAAATGGCGTCCAAGCGTCGAAAACGATTTGAAAGGTGGCCGCAATGTGTACTACCCACTCTTTTACTAGTGAAACAGAAATACCTTCCGTGCAAAAACATGCATACGAGAGCAAAAATTAAGAACACCGCTATATAGATTCTTCCTAAAGTAATAATGGTCCGCATCTTGATTTCTCGCGTAAGAAGCCGCATGTTCGATTCTTTTTACTCCGAAGCGACTCGTAGTTTCATTGCAATAACACTGATTTGAGACAGAGCTTGGGAAAGACAGCTGGCGTAAAGTCGCTAAGGAGCTTTGTTTCAATCCACACACCATTGCAGGCAAGCAGGTCAGCCGTGTGAGCTTATCAACACCGCACTCTGACACCGGCTAAGCTAGAAATGGCCTAGACACGAAGCCTTTTCCGCAGCAACTCTGGGCTCAACAGTAAGTGCTAGCACTTGAGCCCGAATTACAAGCATAAAAACTTTTCGTGCTCACTCACAGGAGAACCATCATAGCCTGCCCACGAGTTCTGCTCGCGAAAAGTGCGGTGGCTACGCCTTGGTATATTGACAAGCTAATCACCTTTGTTCGCAAAAACGCCCACAAAAAGCTGTAAAACTTACTGAGTCCTGACTTAGGTAAAACGTTTTGTTCCTTCTAGCAACGCCGCCTGTATTAACATTGCCAGACGCGTCGCGCGCTTTTCAATGGGAAGGGTAGGGACGCTTAGTTCAGGCACTGATCCGCTATGTGGCGCGTGCCGGCGGACATCTCGCCTTACGCCACTGCTCGCGAGTCGCAAACGCTGCACCCACTTCTACGACGTGTGTCTGTCAGCTTGCCTGTTGGGCTTCAAGGGCCGTTTCGCTTACATCTTAGCCGCGACGGGGCGCTAGTTCTGTGGCGCACTGGGGGATCTCGTTCAACGTGTCGCTCGCTTCATACTTGCTGCATTTTTCCAAAGATAAAGACGGAGGCGGACTGAAATAGTGTAAGAACATACTGATTGTCGGGTAGACATATAGCTAACAGAAAAACGATATTTTCTGATGGGGCAGCCATTTTTTTACTGATATTTTTCTTTCTGGAGTATTTAGAGAAGAAAAAATTGCCTGCACGTTTTTTGTTCAGGCGCTCACTTCTACGATTACTTTCCAATAATATCACGTGCTTGTAAAATTCAGAAAATTATAGGAAACAAAAGGATAAGCAGCTGGGATCCCGCCACGCTGTCCGGGCGCTTCTACAGTACAGTCCTCAATTTTAAAAGTGCTTACTGATGCGGGGTGCGAACAGCGGGGTCAAAACAATACCTAAATGCGGAGGGGTTAGAGGTGGGATGCCCCACTCAGAAAATTTCAGGGCCTGTGATCCGAGTAGATGGGCGCGCAAAGCCGGCATCAGCCTGCGGCAGCGCAAGGGATTTTGCTTCGCGACAAAGAAAGTTTTATCAGTGACAGACCAAGACAGACAGGCATGGTGAAAAACAAGAAGACGTAGCAGCGCCGCCTCGGGAACGCTAAACAAACTTTCCACTATTTTGCATAGTTTCCGAGAAGCGGCGCTGGCTGGCGGACACGAAAGCACGCTGGAAGGCCACGGAGCGGGGAAGGGTAGAAGAGAGCAACAGGAGAGTGGCTGTTTGGCCATTTTTCGATCACGCGTTAGGCAATGTTTATACAGGCGGCGTTGCTTCTAGTATCGTCCGAAGTCAAAATCAGGAGAGATTGTAAAACTGAGCGAATAACGTCTTTTAGTGCTTTTAATTAAGCTCACTAACCATGAATTCAGAAGACCGCCTTCCGCAGCAGCATCCTATTCGAGATACCAGGTATGCTGACTCAGGTGACACCGCCACTTACTGAAATATGGTATAGCACAGTCTAAAAAACCCGTCATGCCGCCGATTGCGTTGCTTACCAGGCGTCCTCGACAGCTTGCTTTTCTTAGTGATGTTGCTCTGTTGCAGCCAGGGCCAAGGAATTGTGCGAGTCACCTTGCACGCATATAATTCGGAACTGATGAGGGGAACTGTGTTGGTGACCATTGATCGACTTATTCTGTTTCTAAATCTCGTGCTAGTGTCTGCGCTCATGCGGTTAATTGCCTTACGAGCGAAACCTTTTTCAAGGTCATGATGCCACTCGTCCACGAGCCAGCCCTGATGGTGTTGGAAATATAAGGTATATAATATATAACCTGCAAGGGCCGTATTCTGCTGGGCATCCGGCGCGCCTCGGATTAGATCCGAGACGCAGTCCGGTGCGGTCACGTGAGGAGGCGCTCGGATGGGGTGTCACGCGATTGGCTCGGAGCGGTTGACGTCAGCCGGCCTGCGTCACGCGGCTATATTTTGGCTATGTTTGGCTATGCGAGCCGACGATGAGCGCCGCACAGGCATGCTCGGCGCTTCGTCCGGGCGCTTACACTGGGATGCCTCCTTGAAGACCTCTGCAGGCGTCCTGCCAACGGGAGCCGGGCTGGCTGCCGGCTCTGCTGCAGGCGACGAAGGGTCCTTGGGCGTGGTCGCGTGCATTGCGGAGGGAACGGCTTCACGAACGTCGGCGGCTACGACTGGCGACTGCGCGGTGTGCGGTGCGGCGCAAGCTTCTAGTGGCGTCGATGCCGCGGTTGAAGCAGAGCAAGAGGAAGCCACGTCGGTCGGTGCCATGGCCTGAACCGAGGTGCTTGGAGGCATCGTTGGGGCGGTTGCTGCCGCGGCATCGATATCGGGCTCGGTCTGTGCATGCGAATTGACGGAAGCTCTGGAAGCCGCCTCCACTGTCATCCCCCGGACTGGACCATCTGGGGAGCCTCTAGTCGTGCCGCTCGTCTTACTTCCTTTTCTTCTCCTCAGTGAACGCGATGCATTCGTGGCGGTCGACATGCAAGATGCCTCACTGGGTGAAACGACCGAGGGAGTTCGCCGCTCGGAATGCTTGGTCTTTTTGGAGCCCTTCGAGTGCTCAGTCGTGGCAGACAATTGAGTGGCATCGCGGCGTTCGCCATGGCTTTGACGGCGGCTGTGTCTCCTCTTTTCTTCATGCTTCGCGTTTCCGGTGACCCGTGAAGGCTGGCCAGTGGAATCCATGACAACTGTCGGCGTAGGAACGTCAGTCCTGCAGCAAGAAACGACCGCTGCAGACTGCTTCTTCTTCTCCTCCCTCTTCTTCTCTGCCAACGCACGACCCACAGCTCGGGGATCGCGCCAGAGGGAGGCAAACCTGTCAAAATAATGCACGGATATTTGCGTAACAGCGCCTGAGCTTCAGCTGCCAGAGCCTTTTCTCACAGATTAGGCGGTCTCTAGGAATTTTTAAATTTATTAAAATCGGTAACATGGTACCTGTGCTTTTTGATCGCACGTCTCGTCAAAGGGATTGGCCATCAGTCATTTACATAAGAAAGGTCACTCCAGCGTCACCTCCGGAAGGCTTTTCAAGATTTTCCGGGGGTGACGACTCCAGCCACCCCATCAACAAAGAGTGCAGTATCCTGAATTCACCCGTCATCATACTGAGCTATATTCATGCACTTATATCCTGGCCTGGCTGAAGCTAACTCTTTCTCGGAGAAGATTTTGCCTGGTAATTAGCTCAATCATTTGCTTGATTGGCCGGAGCTCTGCTTCCAGTGCAGGAGGGGGCCCTGTTGTGTGTTGCTGTTTGGAGCTGTTTGAGAGACCGTGCTTTCCAAGGTCACCTTGATTTGGTCCACCAGAGACTTTGGCAGAGCATGACTCGCTGCGGTTCGCCTCCGTTCTTTGAGTCCTGGAGCGGGATCTGTGCTGGCCGCCTGCGGTCCCCTGATCTGCGGCCTGGAGATAAAGTCGAGGAAATGAGCCGGAGCCGCCCGTTTGCTGTTAGGCTCACACCTTTGCGATGTTCATCCGGGCCCAGCGGCGTAGCCAAAATTGTATACGCCCGACGTAAAAAAATGAAAAAGGAAACAGAGGTCGCGCCCAAAATTATGTCAGTCAGTTAGATGCCTTCATAAACCGACATTCTTCCTATTTTCGTTTTTATGTGTTAGTAACTGGGTGCGGTGTGTAAATAGAGTGGGAGAAAAATGCTGAAAGGAGGGAGCCACAGCACTCAGGGAGTCTCGGAGGGCGTTCTTACATCTGTAGCGGAGAGAGAGATAAACAACTTTATTAATACTCAAGGATCAAGTGAGGGGGGGGGGCGGTCCAGAGGGTCGCCGCGACCGCCAGGGCCCGGGATGCCTCCGGGTCCCGCAGCGCCTGCTCCCAGAGGGAGGGGGAAGGGGTCTGCTGGGCACTCGCACAAAGAATGATAGTTCGTGTCGAGGGCCCCGCAGGCAAGGCATGTTGGGGAGCCAAGAAGGTGTGGGTGAGTGTGAATGAGCTGAGAGCGGTGGGGGAAGGTGTGGGTCTGGAGGACGCGCAGACAGTGAGCTGCGTCTAGGGTGAATTGGGGGTGTGGTGGAGGGTACTGGCGGCGGGGGAGGTGGTACCGAAGGGTGATGTCCCTGTAATGCAGGAGCCCGCCGGGGCTACCGGAAGGGGCACCGCGCGTAGGCGTAGATGAAGCGGTGGCCCTGTCTACTAGTTCCCGAACACGTACGTTCGCCATCTCATTAGCGCCTACGCCTGTGTGGGCTGGAGTCCACAACAGGCACAATACTCCTATTTAGTTTTAGCATTTCAAGCAACTTAGATGACTATTTGTTGTATAGCGCTCGTGCAGTAAGCGTCCCCCAAATTTCCACAATATCTCATGTCTAGCAATTGCATTTCTTAGACGGAAAAGCGTTCGCAGATGTGTGGTAGTGCAGCTGACCGCTGTGCTTTTTCACCCAGCGCCACAAAGTGCTTCCTGTTCCCTAGTTTTACGCTGTACGGTAAAAGTGTCAGCTGATTTTATTTCGTTATAACCTATATTGACTTCTCGCTTACTTCTCCCGCCTACAAGTGGCCCTATATAACTCTCTTGAGCGTACCATTCAGCAAAGCGTCGCATGTGCGCTTGTGCAGCCCTTGTGCGGAGCGGCCTTGACTTGTAGCTTGATGCATCGTACACATTAACAGACTAAAGAAGAGCACATTCTTCCATTCACAAAAGTGTTGTGGCCTAGCTTCAAGTGAGCGAACGAATTGCGACAACTCGTGGGCGGCCGGCGGACTAAACGCTGGGCCGAATGACTCTGCCAAACGTTCGGCGAGCCGTGCAGTCGCGCGGTCAAGCCAAGTCATTTTTTCCTTACGTCCCACGAAAACGCCAGAGAAAATGGGCTTAGGATGCAGAGATGAGGACAGCATTTTACAAGTGATTTTAACCCGCCGCGGTGGCTCAGTGGCTAAAGCGTTGCGCTGCTGAGCACGAGGTCGCGGGTTCGATTCCCGGCCGCGGCGGCAGCTTTTCTGATGGAGGCGAAAAGCAAAAACGCCCGTGTGTACGAGATTTCGGCGCACGTTAAAGATCCCCAGGTGGCCGAAATTAATCCGGAGCCCTCCACTACGGCGCGCCTCATCGCCTGCGTTGCGTCGGCGCGTTAAACCCTACGACCAACCAGAAGTGATTGTATATGCAAAGTATCTCTTGCTCTCAGCTCCGTCGTCCGCCGTCCGTCGTCCATCCATCCGCCGGCCCAGGAAGACACCGGAAACACTGTCGCTCCAGCATCTCATGGTCGGGGCTATGTCCCTCCCTTGGGCCGGCCTAGGAAGACACTGGTAACACTGTCACTCCAGGGGCCATTAAAGGGTAAGACACCACAAGGCGTTCAGCAAGCCGAGCATGCGTAGTGGGGGTGTGGAGAGAGAGAGAGAGAAAAATATTTTTTATTTCTCCAGCAGAGGCTGATGTGCGGGCCTCACTCCATGGAAGGCGTCCCTAGGTCGGGATGCCTTGACTTCTGCTGGCCGTCCGTGCTCGGGTCACCAACTTAAGCGGGACATCCGGGACCGGGCTTGCCAGGGAAGCCCTCCACTGCTCTACGCTTGGGTTGGAAAGGGGGGGGGGGGCAACAACGACAAGGGAGGGACATAGCCCCGTCGCATCTAATAAAATTACACCAAATTCCCGTAGGAGAAAACTGAGTAGTATGCGAAACAGCCATGGGCTCAACGCAATTTCCCATTTCGTAGTTCTGGTAAGTGAAAAGTGTGGTAGTTACCATGGAAACCAAACTGTAAATATACCGGTAGCTACGTACCTCATCCTAACGGAAACGACGAACTGAAAACTAATGGGCACTTGAATCGACCCCATGGCTGCTTTGCATACTACTCGGGGTTCCCCTACGGGAAGGTGGTGTAATTTTTTTCTACTAAATAAATTCGAGTAAAGGCGCCCAGAGTGGTCGAAACATGGCCTAGGGACTCAGGACTACAATTCGCGCTAGTATTCCCCTAATATTTACAAGTCAGTTCAGTGTCCTTTAAGAGAGCGGAAAATTTTCTGCTGAACTGGGAAAATTTGTAGAACAGAGCTGGGCTGACGTTGGTACTTGTATGGAATTGGTGTTTACGGCTTTAATTTTTATTTACATAACTGCTCTTTTGCGGCGGCTTCTATTGGTCACAGAGCACGTAAGCTTATACACGTCAAATGAATGCCGTATTTCTTATCACGCTTATAAGCCCCCCAGGCGGCACAGAAAGTGTGCCCCAAGACCGGCCCGTCTATGGCCGCTTTCTGGCATGTCCGGCCAGCATCCAGGTTCTGGCAGCCACTGATCATGCGTTGAACGGCCAACATTCGGCAACTAGCGCTTCTGTATTTTTCCGTCCGCCTGTGTACGGACGCACAACGGCAGCTAACCGGTTGCCAGATATTCAGTTCTCTTACGGCTGCGGTTGTTGAGAAAGAGAACGGCCGAAGTACGGCCTTAGGGCATCCGTTTTTTCTTCGGGAAGCGGTAACAGGCCGAAGCACGGCTAGCGACCGGCCACAGAATATGCGTAATCTTGCGGCAGTTGGTGTTCGAAAGGAGACCGGCCGGAGCGCGGCTGCCGTGCATTCGTTGTTTCAACGGTGAACCGCGCGTCCGGCGGTACAATATTCATTTTCTTCGGGCAACCAGTGTTATGAAGGATACCGGCCGACGTACGGCCCCAGGATATACGTTTTTCATTCGGTTAGCTGTCCTCGGCCGAATTACGGCAAGAGAATGGCCACCGAATATATGGCAACCGGTGTTCAAGAGGAGACCGGCCTACGTAAGGTATCTGGTTATACGTCATTTTTTCGGCAAACGGCATACAGCCGAACAACAGCACGCGCCTGGGCGCCGAGAATTCATGCACAGACGTGTTTGGACGGAGACCGACCGGTTTTTTCCTGGGGGCAGAAAAAGCCGTTAGGGAGCCGAACGACGGGGACGCCTTTTTTATCCGCTCCATGATTCTACGTTTTAAATGAACGAACATCGTTTTTCAAACAGTAATGAGTGTTCTCGGTGAATGGGCAAGGTGCAAGGACTCACTGGACATTAGCAGGGAACCTTTTAGGCCATTGAAATGTCATTTATTGCCACAAGAACACTGTGCCACACCGACGGGTGAGCTAAGCCTCGCCAGTCATCGCCGCTGCGACGCCTCTGCCGACGGCTTCGTCGACGCATCAGCTCGAGGCTATTCGCCCCCTCAAGAAATGGAGAGCATTGGAGACATCGACCCGGCAGAGATGTCCGATCCGAGATGGAGATGGTTCACCAGAATAACTGGCCTTCAAGGGCGTCGAGCAAGCGGCCACCACGCAGGAGCTAAACCGCCCCAATGTCAAGGACTCCCCACCAAAGAAAGGCAAGTGCGACCAAAAGCGCAAGTTATTCTGCGTACAATTAAACTGCGACAAGCAATGTTGCACTATGTTGTTGGCGATAATCGTAGAAGAGACTCGCTCGCGCATTGGTAGGATCAACTTCATGCCCTGCACTATGTTACTTCATAGGATTTTGCGACTGCCTATTTAGAAAAAAAACTATTTTAAATTTGCGATAACAACAGAGCCTTGTCACTGACGAAGCCTAGCTGTTAATTTAGTTCCGATGTTTGAAGGTGAGCTTAGCTACTCTTGGGATATGACTCATTTGGTTAAACATAATCGCCAGCATCCTAGCAAACACGGATTTTGTCAGGATTTTCTTTGCTCAACGCAGATTGTTGAGTTCACGCACGATTTGGCTCTTGCAATAGATAAGCTTAAAGTGGTTGACTGTATATTCTTGGACTGCAAAAAAGCAAATGATGGTGTTCCATATCCCCTTCTGCGTAGTACATTTCATCCTATGAACTGAATGAATCGGTTTTTGCATTGTTATTACTATTGGCCATATAGCTTTGTTCAAAAGTACTGTGTAGTTTACCGGACTATATCGAATGAACGTGATTCCGTATACCTGCAGCTTTATTCGAATTCAATGACATCCTGGTGTGCTGATTCAGAAAAGTTTTTGGATGTTAAACAGTGTGTTAACGTGGCACCTTTACAAGAAAACCTTCATTCCAATTGAATACGTATACCGTAAATTATGCTGCTGTGACAACGGCCGAGGAATATAAATACCTAGTAGTTTATTTAGGGAGTGGTTAGAGGTTAAATAGGCAGGTTCACACCATAAAAGTTACGGCTGCATATGTTTTTGGCTTTCTGAGACGAAATTTCAGTGAACCTCCATCTAACTGAAAAGACCAACGTATTTCACTCATGTGCGCTCAATCTTGGAGTACGCATGTGTTTTCGTGGATCCCTACACCAAAGCTGGTTGATACGCTCGAAAACATACAGAATATGTCAGTGCGATTCGTATTAGGTAATTGGCACGCTGAACTTAGCATGAGAGAAAGTAAAAGTAAACTCAAATGGCAGGACGTGAAAGATCACAGACGAAACCACAGGTTGAACTTTTTTCGTAATATCTATCATTCGAAAACTGGAGTAGAAAGGGAGAAGTATGTCCAAGCGCCATTCTACATATCGCAAAGTGGGACCGCTAGCTTAAAGCAAATTATTAACTTTCCTTTAAAGGTGACGCCTTGCGCGATTCATTTTATTTTACATCAATACTGCAGTGTAATTATCTTCCACGTATGATTGCATTAACTGTTTATATTGACGATTTTCAGCGCGCTTTGTAGAATTATTTTGTTATTTTGTCTCATATTTAATGCTTAGTGTTATGTATCTCCCTTCTGTAATGCATGCAAAGTCACAATGAAAACCAAGGCGCATGCATTGCAAAGCTTCGTCACTGCGACGGCAAAGGATAGGGCAGCGCCACCTGATGGTCAAAATGATAGCAGCCTAAATTGATTCCGTGGTTGCTCAGTGCTATTCCGAAGGCGGCGGCCACGCAGTTTCTTCGACCGCAGCAGATGCCACTGGCTTAACGTATGACAATCGCTTGTGACATAATCTGGCCGCGCTAGGAAGACTCGTTTCCCCTCCTATTTTACTCTTGCTCCGTGGTTCTGATAGCTCAGAGCGCGCTGTGGTGGTGCTCAAAACAGTTAACCGCGCAAACCTCCTTTCTAAGTCAAAAATATTCTTCACCCATTTGGTGTTCAGGCAATCAGAACGAAAGCACCATAAAAGAAAGCTACTCCACTCCCTACTCCTAAACAACGAACACATTCTGTAAGGGTACACTACATCACATGTAAAAGACAGCAGAGTGTGATAGCTTGCAAGCGCTGTCTTCAGGTCTTCAGGTGCTTACAATATAAAGATCCCCAGATGGTCGAAAATGCGGCTCATTGTCTGCGTTGCGTCGTTGCGTTAAACTCTACAATCAAGCAATCAATCAAGTGCTCACTATGAAATATTGGCGGATCCGACACAGGTAGCAATAAGTGTAAAGTGAAGCTTTGCAATTCTGTTTGTACATAATATTATCACCTTTCTGATCTTACGGTGGAAGTAGACTTTTTATCACCGGAAACGTCGCACGGAGGGGTCGTAACCATGTGGTCCTCTTAGTCCGTCACATTTACACGGGCGGTTTAGACACCGAAGAAACTCCTGTTTGCCAGCATGGTGTGTAGACGTCTAGGAGCGCAAAGATAGCGATACAGAAGTCAACTAATGTTTTCCTATTGCCAATAGCTGCGTTGTTCCGGGGCAGCGCTACACGCAGGCCAGCGTTATCTGTGTAAGACAAAACCCATGGGTGCGCTCTAGCAAAACCCATCCCCCACCTCTAAAAAATGGGGGTACAGGCAAACAAAGTTGGGCTTTAAAACAGACAAACGTGCGACAAAAGTTTCCCTATAAAAATGAAAGGCCATCCCAGATAAAAAAAGAGAGAAGAGGGGAAAATGGAGGAACATTATTCCAGGTGCTGCAGCACTTGCAACTTTAGGCCGTAAATTCGACGATCTCGCTGACAGTTTCGACGCCGAAAAAAAGAGCTGGAGGCGTGAGAGGAAGCTTTGCGTTCTCAATACGCGACAGTTGTGGAAGGCGTCGCAGTACCCGCGCATGTCGTTGCAGGGTGAACCAGGCTGAAGCTTGGCTCAACAGTGGGTCACCATCTCCGGCAATCCGCAGGCCCCCTTTCATTGTTGAATGCCGGTCACAAGCATCCGTTCCTTAACCGTCATGACGTATCAACAGGAGACACATGGCGCCCGTCAAGGCGGGAAAGTGTGTACGTGTTCAAGCTCGGGTACTGAGTTTGTCTGGCATTCAGAAAACCACGCGCCGCGCCTCAGGAAAGTCCGAGGCCATCCACGCTTGCTGGGCTCAAGATGCCAGCTTGAACGGTTGCGGCTGCCGGGTGTTGGTTAGTTTGAGTGAGAAGAGGACAGTGTAAACGTTTGAAAGTATTTATTTGCTAGCGTTGCGGTGGTACTGAACTTTCTGGTTCTTTTGATTGCTAAGGAACAGGTAGATAGAGACTATACGGATCTTCAGGAAGCTATAGTGGGAGTTTGGGAAGAGCTGATAAAAAGGTGATACAGTCCCAAAATAGAACCGAAGACAAGGGCCTTAGACGAAGCAGCTCCTTGCCTTGCCCCCTCAGTCAGCTGACGGTGACGTTGAGCTGATGTGCTGGCCAGACCGGCCTCCATGACTTGACAGAAGCAGAATATGCAATGTTTGAGTTGTTTTCCCTTGTGTATGACCAGGTTGCATGAGAGAGGGGGGTTGCTGTCACCTATACAGCACAGTTTAAAATTAATATTAATATCGTACGTTTCCTACCGAATGCTTTCGCCGCTGTAGAATTTTGTGTATTTGTGTTAATTTTAAAATGGTCTGGTGTTCGTTTGTAGGGTTTCATAGGATTGCGTATACCCCTTTTGTTATAGCGTACGCTCGCCTTGTGCAAGGAGAGTGGCTTCTTTGATTTCTTCAAGTCTATAATTATTTATTTATTTATTCAAAAATCCCCCTACAGGCCCTCACTTGGACGGTGTTACATGGGGGGCGGGAACAGATTTAAAACGAACAATGCAAAGACTAACAGCATGTTAATAGGCAAAAAAGAAAATACAAGCGTATGCGAGGCAAAAAGAAAGAAAGAAAGAAAACAAACAATAAATCTGGGAAGGACCCGTAAATAAACCTACGAAAGCACTTTTTAGTGAAGTTAGCATACAAAGCAAGTGTGTAAAAGTTCTTGGAATTCGGTCGGATCGGTTACAGTTGCAATGTGAGATGGCAGGGCATTCTAATCAACAATTGTGCGAGGCATGAATGATTTTGAATATCTAGGAGTGTGGCATTTCACCCGTGTCACGTTTAAGGCATGGTCACGACGGGGAAACATGGTCGGTGGCGAAGAAAAGAAATCAGCATGAAGTGAAGAGTGATAGTATAGTTTATGAAACAATGATAAACGTGATAGTTTACGACGATGTGATATAATAAAGATGCGCGAAGTTTGAGAGCCGTGAAGCTGGTATGACGCTAATAATCTGAAAAGACGAAACGAATGGCGCGATTTTGAAAGGATTCAATTCGATCAACTAAGTATGCTTAGTCAAGGTCCCAAATGGCAGATGCGTATTCAATTTTAGTTGTGATGAGAGTTGTGTACATGGAAAATTTAAAACCTGAGGGGGCCTAAGGCGCCAAATATACACCTGGGCTATGAGGGGTACCGTAGTGGAGTCCTCCGGAATAATTTTGACCACCTAGGGATTTTGAACGAGCAACACAACTTAAAGGGACCATGCAGACAAAATACAAGATTGTTTTATTTGAAAGATTTGTTGTTTTATACCAGCAAACGATGCTACATTCACTGAGAAATTAATCACTGAAAGTTAAAATTTTGATCCTCTCGCCAAATCGTGTGTTTCGTGACGTCTGCCATGATGTCCCCAGAACAGGCCTTCAAGCGAACGTTATTACGCTCTACAATATGCGAGACAGTTGGCGTTCCTTTTTGGCATTCATAAACTCATACACCGATACACAGAACGTCCGGAAACGTATACAAAAACTTAAAGGACATCAGACACACAGCCTTCCCCTTAATTAGTACAACAGGGGACACACTGGAAGACCAGGATAACACGCTCGCAGAACACTTTCCAACCCGTGTCCAGTTCAGCACACTACACAAGCACTTTCATGAAACACAAACAATCGGCCTGAAAGAAGTGTTTACTTGATAACGACCAGTCAACTTCCTCTTATAACTCCGAGGTTTCAATTCATGAGCTGAGGGTTACTCCGAGCACTTGTAAACACTCACCCCCAGGCCCAGACAACATCACATATACAATGATACCACAACTACGCAAAGACACTCCTCTAACACTCCTGCACCTATCTGGCAAGATATGGCTTTCAGGGCACATTCCAAACTCTTGGAGGCAGGCTATAGTTGTAGCTTTCCTGAAAGAGGGGAAGGACCCTTCCTCCCCGCTAGCTATCGACCCATTTCCCTGACCCGCTGCCTGTGCAACCTTCTCGAGAAGATGATAAACCTGAGGTTCGTGTACTTTCTGGAGTAGAGTGGTATTCTCGAGAGCTGCCACGCAGGCTTCAGGGTGGGGCGACCTACCAACGATCAACTTGTTGCCTTGGAGTCTTACATCAAAGATGATTTGTCCATAGCCAGTTCTGCCTTACTGTATTTTTCGATATTGAAAAAGCTTATAATACGGCCATGCGGTACGTCATCCTTAGTGACCTTAAGTCCTGTGGTGTGTCGGGTAACATGTTGAATCCCATTTCTAGTTTCATGTCCAGGAGGACATTTTGTGTTAAGGTTGGGTTATGCCTGTCCGGGATACATGTGCAGGAAAATGGTGTGCTGCAAGCTGGAGTTTTAAACTGCACATTGTTTATAGTTAAGATGAACTGCCTCCGAAAGGCATTGCCACCAACCATTTCCTGTTCCATTTATGTAGACGATGTGCAAATATCTTTTAAATCCTGTAACCTGTCAATTTGCAGACGTCAAGTACAGCTCGGTGTTAAGAAACTTGCTGGCTGGGCGGGCGTTAATGGTTTTAAACTAAACCAGGGTAAAAGTACTTGTGTTGTGTTCTCCCGCAAGCGCGGGATTAAGGCGGACCCTGAGATTACTCTTAATCATGCATCTATTCCGGTGAAAAGGGAGCACAAGTTTTTAGGTGTCTTATTTGATGAAAAACTCACGTTCCTCCAACATATCCAAGAACTTAAACATAACGGCCTCAATACACTAAACATTCTCGAGGTCCTCTCTCACCAATCCTATAGTGCAGCCAAAGAACTGCTTGTTATGTGTCAGGGCACCCCCCGAGAGGGGATGCATCAAAACCCCCCAAAAGGGTAAAAAGAACAAAGGAATGGAAATTTGAAGTGCGTGCCCGGAGCGCACCAATGACCGAACGCCAGCGCCTAAACCCCGAAGCATCATGTCAAAATATGGCAGCGCACTGGTCAGCCAATCAGAGAACGCCGCGCAAGAGACCAGTGGCGTGATGACCATATATGGACATGGAAAAAGCAAGAAGCCAATGAGAGTGCGCAGAGCCCAGAGGGTATAAAAGTGGGGCGCACAAAGAGAAGAGGGGGGCAAGAACCCGAAGAAACCAGGAGGCGGTAGGAGCACGTGCGCTTAGAGGTACAAGCCAGGGTGACGGAGCCAGGCCATCGACCATGCCATCCGAGCCTGTACGAAAGCGGGCCGACTTCTCATCGGCACCGTCATCCTGGGTGCACAACGAACCTGTGTCTTCGTGGCCCCAGCGGCATCGGTCGGGCACGAGCGACCAACGCCACGCTCCGTCGACGTTCTTCTCCACGGCCTACCTGGGACCTCCAGCGGCAGCGGCTACCAGGGGATAGCCACCGAGGAAACCAGTCGGGACGCGCGGAGCCCACGCCGTCCAAGGAGTAACCACGCGCATCTAACGCCGACGCTGAAGAGAGACGGGGACGGCTACCACCGAGTCGCGGCTACGCAGCGCGTGCGACACGTCAGCGCCGGCGACAATGGGGTAGGCCAGTTCATTAGGGACATAGAGGGCACAACTAAGGAGTTGTGGTGGGAAACACATTGACTAGGACTCAGTGTAATGAGTGCATATAAACTAGGTGTGTAGAACTTTATTGTAGACTTTTGGGTTTAGATTTGATTTGGGTTTTCGGATTGTTGGAGGTTTGAGTGTTTATCATTTGTGTGTAGTTTAACAATTGAGCGCTTTGCGTAAGGATTTTTGAAGTGTGCAATAAATGGGTGTTATGTCTAACATGTAAACGGCATTCCTGTGTCTATCTCTGAGCTGGTAAAGACAACCCCACCATCCGTTCACGTGACACTGCTTCTCCGGGTCTTTACCGCCTATGTCGGGTCCCGGTTAGACTACGGCAGTGTCGTGTATGGGTCGGCATCAAAAACAACACTAAAGATTCTTGATCCAGTACTCCACTTGGGCCTTCGCCTTGCGTCTGGTGCTTTCCGCACTAGCCCGGCACAGAGTCGATACTTTGAATGTAACAAATTGTGCCTTGGGGACAAATGAGCGTACGTAGTCTTTCTCTGCGCTTTTGAAATTTCATCGCTGAATAACCATCCTTCTAAACCTGTTTTTAATGATACAGCCACATCCCCACTGCTTGTAAATCGCTCGTCCGTTCCTTTGCCGTTCTTACTTAGAGTGGCACAGGAAGCTTCGGATTTCAACATCTCCTTTTTACACATTTACACATCTTCTTTTACTGACGTTTTACCACCCTGGCAGCTTCCACCTGTATGTTGTGGCTTGTCTTTAATGAAAATTGATAAACCAGGGCACCGCAAACTGTAATTTTTCAGTACTTCTTGTCCCTGCAGTATAAGTACCAATGTGCAGAATTTTATAGTAACTCATCAAAAACTGCAACCATAGTGTCTTGCGCTGCTTATGGGCCAAACTTTGATGCATACAGAATTATGAGCACATACACCACAATGTACTCAGCTGAATCATATAGCATCTTACTCATTGCACAACACATTCTTGAACACAAAATTCCAGAGTTCATCATATATACAGATTCCATGAGCGTTGTGCGCGCATTTCCATCACACAAGCTATGCAAAAACAGAATTGTCAATATGGTTTCCAACACTATCTTGTCTAGTATATATGCCCGAAAACTTGGTCTGGTGTTGTGCTGACTTCCAGGCCACGCTTGAATTGCTGGCAATGAGGTTGCTGATGACAGGGCCGCTGTTACCACACTCAGGAACACAGCAGACATACGAATACTACCACACAGTGACCTAAGTCACGAATTCGAACACACCTTCGTAGCAAATGGCAAGCACAGTAGAATGAACAGAAAGATAACTACAAGCAATAAAACCCCACTTGGGACGGTACACAACTGACTCAAAAAACAGACACACAGTAGTCGTCTTGGCTAGGCTACGGATAGGGCACACCCATGCAACGCACTCGTATCTGCTCACGGGATCTTCAAGACAACAGGTGCGAAGAGGCCCTATCTGCAGTTTACGTACTCATTCAATGCAAGGCACTTGACACCACATGACGCAAACGCTTCCCACAACAGTACAAACAACACATCCCGTTTCACCCATCATACTCTTTTAGGAGACGAGCCCATGTTTTCCATCAAGCGTGTTTTTAAATTTCTCACTGATGTCACGTTTTTACACCTCATTTCTGACCATACATCATGACAACCTGATCCTTTACACCACTGACCCTTTACCTGACTTTTTACCTGACCCTTTACATCTTCATTACCTTAAGTTTTACCTTGTATATTTTTACTGAAATGGTTTACTTTTACATTCATGCCACTAAACTGAACTAACCATCCTTTTGGGATCCTTGCCCTCACTCGGCTTTGCGCCATAAAAACCCAAACATCATCATCATCTTCTTCAATCTGCAGCGGACTGCGGAACGCCTTGTTTACCGTCAGTCGTCCTAGATGGCGCAACCATACTGCGCAGGAACACTGCCGCCCTCGCTTTGTCTATGCCCGTATTTGCGTCTTGCTTGCTTTCACAGCAGAACTGTTTCAGGCCGACACAAATCGATCCGGTGTTGACTGAAAAGCAACCTTTACGCCGCGGAACCGGCAACCTAACCACTATGCCACCCGTAAGTCCCGAGGGGTACCTGTTAGGCTGGGTTGGGAGCAATAACACGTGAAAGCAACTGGAATGAAAAGAAACGCTTGCTGTGGCCGGAGTCGAAGCTGCGTCTTTCGCATTATCAAACAAGGCCTATTCGCTTGTGCTATCATCGCATTCGTGGCTCACAGAATTTCCTTTGGGTTCGTAGCGCGGGCGTTCGCTTTCGACCTGGCCGCGGGTTCCAGCGCGTGTTAACGCAGTCCACTTGGGAAGAGATATGATGGCCTGAGGACGGCCTGCCAGTCACGGAGAACTTTCAGCGGTGAAGTCGGAAATAAATGTGAGGTGATGACATGTGGAGCGGAAACGAGGCCCTTTAATCAACTTGAAAGCAAACTTAGGTCGGCTCAACTGGCCATGGAGCGAATAATGATCGGAGTAACATGTAGAGACCGGAAAGGAGCTTAGTGTATCAGAGAACAAGCTAGAGTAGAAAAATGAAGAAAGCTCAGACTAACGCGTAAGGCTTGGAGGTTGCGAAGCTGCACGCAACCTCCACGACCAACAGGTTGGAGTCCGCGATTCCAGCCGATTTCCTTCTTCGCTGCCGCAACAACCTTTACTCCATTGCTGTTGCTATAAGTGTGAGCTTCTTACGTTTTTTGGAAGTGATAACTATTAGACATCACCTTCAAGGGGTGTGCGCTATAACGTGTCTTCCTCGTTCCGAGCAAGTGTTGCCACGATTACGGCAAACGCTGGAGCTTTTTTTGCAAATCTCGGCCAATCTCCTTAACCGGGTATGCTTGGCTTGACAAAGTGTGCGCCATTGACCCTGGGGCGCGTTTCGCAGCGCTTCGCTCCACAGAATACCCACGTGACTTGTGTGATGTTACTGCGCAGGCTATCCTTTTGAGTGCCGGCTAATAGGAGCTCGCCGTTCGGGCTCTGTGCCGTGCATGTAGAGTACTGAGTGCTGGCGCTGACAGCTTGAGTTCAAACCCCAGCAGGTCTAGTTCTGTTTTTGTAGCGTAAGCTACACTGGCCGAGGTTGAGCAGCTTCGCGTGTGCCGAAAAGGGCCGTTCTGCGCAAGCGCCAGGGACATTGGATTGGATTGGCTTGACTTGGCTTGGTTTGGTTTGGCTTGGCTTGACTTGGATTAGATTAGATTAGATTTGGATTGGATTGGATTAAAGTAGGTTGTGTTGGATTGTGTTGCGTCATAGCCACGGCAGACACACTGACACCGGCGCGTGCACAGGTGTGCGCCTCAATTGCGCAGTAGCCAAGTCTGACACTGCACCGGAGCCGCTTGATAGCCGTAGCCGTTTCACGTGGCTTGTGAAGAGCCGTGCTGAGCATTCGCGAGGAGCAGTGAGTGGACAGGACTGGACTGAATTAGACTACATTGGACTGGAGTGGACTGGACTGGACAGGACTGGATTGGACTGGATTGCTGAACCTTAGCTCACGCTACGTATATCCTAGAATAGCAGAGCTAAGCCACTACTAATTTTTTTTCAATGCTTAACTCTTTTTTTGTAAATTTGTTCTTTTTTTTTTAACTCAAACCTACGCGTTGTTTTGTTAATACTTGTGATTTGGTATGTTTTGAATCACTTTAGGTTTGGGGCGCAGCCAATCATCACGTTATATTACCGTTCTCCATCGCGCGAACAGACATGCCACGTGGGTGCTCTGTGTAGCGAAGCGTTTGGGAATACGCAACCCTGGGCGGTTGCCACGAGGCAATCACTGCCAATCTCCCAAATTGGGTATGCTTGGCTTGACAAACGTGTGCAGGGGACGTTGGGCGTTCGTCGCGCGGAACGCACACATGAGCGCTGGGCGTTTTCTTCGTTTTGTTAACTGGAAAGGAGTGGGGCCGCCAGCTTTGCTGTTTCTACAGATTTGCACCACTAGCGCAAGCTGCGCCATTTTTTTATTTGTTGCGATTGGTAGTAATCATTTTGTGAATCATTACTACGCTCAACAAACTGGGTCACGTAAGACAATGTCGCTTACGCCAATCGGCCGGTGTTGTATCAGAACCCCAAAGCTCCGGACTGCTGTGCAGCTATATCAAGCATAGTGGG
Organism: Haemaphysalis longicornis; assembly: GCF_048455015.1. Taxonomy (NCBI): domain Eukaryota; kingdom Metazoa; phylum Arthropoda; class Arachnida; order Ixodida; family Ixodidae; genus Haemaphysalis; species Haemaphysalis longicornis. The sequence goes on along the minus strand of NW_027526361.1, from coordinate 73,241,204 downwards.
CGCAGTACCAACAGCAGTCCGCACGGTCGTAGCCAGAATTTGTTTTCGGTGGCGGTTATGGTTATCAAAACGGAGGCTTTTTGCCGAAAGGCACACTCACTATGGCTCACACACTGCCTAAAAAAATTTAGAGGCGGTTTAAAGACCGAACCACCCACCTCCTTTGGCTACGTCCGAGGCAGTATACACTGGTGCTTCTACGTTTTCGTGTACTCCCGCAACTTCCATTGTTTGACTCACCATTCTTGCTGCTACAAAATTAATATGTATTACATTTACGCGAACATAGCTTGCTCTGCAAGCTTGTAACCCCTATTTAATTTGCGTTAGACTTTGCCGGCCGCAGACAATCAGACAGCCGCTCGTAATACCTCCTATAGGTTCTGTTTCGGGACATGAGGTCGTGAATTGCATGGCCATTCTCTTGTTTCCTATTTATATAGCTTATTTGAGCGAAGGTTGCCCTAAAAGTGGTGTAAATGTTGTTCTAACGAGGCAATCTTCGAATCAACCAAACCTACATTTTGTCGGCATCGCTCCTTTAAGAGAGATAGAGAAGGCTCTCATTGAAAAAAAAATTCCCCCGCATTTCCCCGAAGGGGAGTATGAGGAAGTGCGAAGCACGGGGTGATGCTATGAGGGGGAGTTTGTTGAAGTTTGGTGGCATTTTGCCCGTTAGTTACATTAACACCCCCTCGTGATCACGTTCGGCTTAACACGCCTCGTTTGTCCCTCTGCGGAAATCTTGGTGAATTAACGTGTATGTTCGAGAGGAGGAGCGCACCGCACCGCAGCGCACCGCAGCTGCGAAGCGCCGACCGGAGTGAAGGGAGAGGAGGCGCAGTCACGTGAGAGAATGCAGAACTAGCGGGTTTGTAGTATCACGTGTACACCACGCAGTTATCAAGCCGCTATAACGCCGCTGACGACGTAGTTTGAATGCGTTAAAGATATAAGGCGCGTTACTAACACTGATATCAACGTCGCGTCCGTGGCTGAGTCTCCCGTCGGACACCGAAGGGAGCGGTCATGTCAGGAGCGAGCTCCTCGCGTTCGGCAGGCGCACCCGCGTCAAACCGGTCCTTCCCCGGCACATCGGCGACCGTCCCCGGCTCGTCGGAGTACAGGATGCTTCTCCCCACCCTGCCCACGGGAAAGGTGACGGAGAATTCGCTGTTTCTGCACTTTGATCCGGCAGCCCGTCCATACGGAATCCAAGATATCGCAGCGGGCCTCTCAGCTGTTATCGAGCTGAAAAGCATCGCCAGCCTTGGAGGCTTTCAGTTCAATCACGTATGGATGATCACTTTCAAGACGGGAGAAGACATGGCTCCCCTGGCATCCAAGTCCGAAATCACAGTCAAAGGGAGGAAGTGCGTCGTGATCGACCCGAACGTGCAGGAGAAAGAGATTAAGGTGCACTGGGTTCCACACCACGTCCCGGACGTCCTCATCGCCCAACAACTTGGCCGCTTCGGGAAAGTGAAGAGGGTCGTTCGTGAGAAATGGAGGATCCCGGGACTAGAGGAGGCTGAAACGAACACCAGAGTCGTGCAGCTGGCACCCCGCGACGTCGAGGCGCTCAACGAGGTGCCCCACCAAGCGAAGATCGACGGCGTGCCGATTCTGATCACCGTACCGGGACGGCCCCCCCTTTGCTTACGCTGCAGGCAACTAGGCCACATACGTAGGCAATGCAGAGCCACGTGGTGCCGGAAATGTCGTTCTTTCGGCCACATTGACGCGGACTGCGTACAAACCTACGCGTCTAAAACCAAGCAACGGTCGGCCCCGCAAACGATGGACGACTTTATGGACGCGGAGGATATCGAGGCGGCGAAATCGACAGCGGCTGCGCCCGGGGCCATTGCTGCAGCTGAGAGCAAGGCAGGCGGTGACCCCAAGGAACCGGTTACGGAGAGCGCGACCGAGACTTCCCCCCCACCCACCGCCAAGCCCAACGAGGACGAGCAGCAGAGCGGAGAGGAGAAGCCGGCCGAACCGGAGGGAGAGGAGGTGCCCGCCCCGAGCGACCAGCCAGGAGGGACCGACGGATCCGACGCCGACGAGTATCCCCCGACAAAGGACGCAGCAGCACCGCGCCAACCCGCCAGCGCGGGCGTGGAGACGCGGCGGAGGGCGCGCGGGAAACAAGGCGGCGCAGCCCCCAACCATCCAAGCCAGGGAGAGACCGGGTCAACGAACCCCGAGGGCAGCTCAACGAGCGGAAGGAGTTGAAGACCCAGTCGGTAAGCGCCTTTCACACCATGACACCACAACAGAGCGCAGTCACGCTTGCCACATTAAATGTGGTAAGTCTAACCTCGCAGAAACGGAAGCATTGGCTGGCCGACCTCCTTAATGAAAACAAGATAGACGTCGCTTTTTTACAAGAAACCAAAATTGCTTCTCGCGAGGACGCTCAAAATTTTGTACGTTTTTTTGGCCACCAATTTTGGTGTTTTTACACCCTTACAGCTACCCGTGCGGGCGGAACCGCTATTCTAATTCGCAAACATAATTCCTTAACCGTAATTGACTGCGAGCTGGCGAGGGACGGGCGTTATTGCACCGTCGATGTCCTGGTGGGAGGGGAGCTTACGCGCTTTGTTTGCGTTTATGCACCGAACGATCAGGCGGCGCGCGCCGATTTCTTCTCTTCCCTTCGTGACATCCTGGTGATTCCGGGTCGACTCGTCCTGGCAGGCGACTTCAATTGCGTTGTTAATGCCAGCGACAGAGCAGGTGCTAGGGGCGTGGCGGACGCTTCGGCGCGGGTTTTGAAAGCAGTCCTACGAGAGGGTGACCTGAACGATGTCGCCCTCCAGCGTGGGTGGTCAACTTCTCGCTACACCAGATGGCGTGGCACGTCACAGGCTCGCTTAGATCGGGTGTATTTGACGAGCGATGCGCTGCCGTTAGTGACTGACTACGCCGTCACCCCTGTTGCTTTCTCGGACCACGGTTTGGTAACATGTACCATCAGAATTGAGCGCGAAATCAAGGGAGGGGTTGGCAGCCGTTGGCTGATGAACACTACGGTCCTCGATAATGCGGCCTTCGCTGATCGCATAAGAGGCGAAATTGAAGCACTCAACGCTGCACCCATCGATGGGGTCGCCTGGGAGCGCTTCAAAAAACGGGTTAAAAATGCAGCAATCGCAATCGGACGACAGGAAGCGAGAGACAGAAAGGCGAAATTAAGTCGACTCACGGAGTGCCTACGCTCTCTTGTGGAAGCGGACGAGGAGAGGCCGGGGGAATTCTCGGAGGACATTCGCAGTGTTAAAGAGGAGATCCGTACTGAGCTGGAAAAGCGGTACTGGGGGGCTCTTGTGCGGAGTAGGGAGCAGCGAGTGGTAGCCGAGGCACAGCCGTCGAAACTTTTTGGTGCTTTCGAGCGGGCAAGGACTGCCACTAAAGCGATTTCCGAGGTCAACCACCCTAATGGGCTCGCTCGTGGGAGCAGGGAGGTGGCGGCTGCCTTCGGCGACTACTACGAAAACTTGTTCTCGCGCGCTGTTACCGATGTCCCTCCGCCGGATGTCCTCGATGAGCTGCCCAAGGTCCCGGAGGACGTTAAGGCCGTCATAAACAACCCCATCACGGTCGAAGAGGTCGAAAGCGCTATAAAGGAATTGCCAAAAAATAAGTCACCGGGGCCGGATGGGATCGTTTCGGAGTTCTACCAGGTATTCCGAGAGGAGATCAGCCCTGTTTTGGCGTCGGTATTCGAAAACGTCAAAAACACAAAGTTGCTGCCACCTTCGATGCGGAGCAGTAATTTGGTCCTTATACCGAAAAAAACGTCTCACGATACGGCACCCAGTGTTGAAGATTTCAGGCCTATCAGTCTGCTATCAACAGACTACAAAATCCTATCCCGAATCCTGTCCAGACGGCTCGAGAAGGCCCTCAGCAGTGTGGTGGGACCACATCAGACATGCGGATTCAGGGGCCGCTCAATAAACACCAACCTACACCGCATGAGGACTGTCTGTGAGGTGGCGGAGTCAGGGTTTTTTCCCCTTGCTGTTTTGCAACTCGACCTCAGAAAGGCCTTCGACCAAGTAGACCACGCCTTTCTGTTGATGCTCCTCCATCGGTGCGGGATAGGGGACGAAATGGTGGAGTGGATCAAGATCTGCTATACTGAAATCACCACCAGCATCATTATGAATGGGGAGGTGGGGAGCCCCATCGCCGTGAGAAGGTCGGTCAGGCAGGGCTGTCCCATGTCCCCGATTCTGTTTGCATTATATATAGAGCCACTTTGCAGAATGGCAATGGCATCGAAGTCAGTCAAAGGCTTGGTTCTCGGCGACGAAGAACTAAGAGTCCTGGCTTACGCGGATGATGTCGCCTTCGTATGTTCATCGAAAGATCAGGTGAGGGAGATCGTCGCGCTCGCGCAATCATTCTGTCGGTTTTCGGGTGCTCAGCTGAATCTTTCTAAGTGTGAGGGAGCATGGCTAGGTGAATGGCCCACCAAACCATCACAGCTCTACGGAGTCCGATGGAGGGAGGCCATCACCCGCTACCTCGGAGTCAACCTGGACTGCGGCCGAGCCATTGCCCCCCGCTGGCAGTCAAAGCTGGCAGCCGCGGGTAGGAAGTTGGAGCCCTGGCGAGCGCGACACATCGCCTTTTTCTCAAGGGCACATGTTTGCAATGCCGTGTTATACCCGGCCGTCCTGTACGTGGCCAGAGTATCGACCATCGACGCAGGCTCAGTGGCCAAGCTACACCGGATGTTCGCAGTATTCCTCTGGCGATCCACCTACGAGCCTATGCGTCGCACGAACATTTTCTGGAGTCCGGAAGCGGGGGGCCTCGGGCTTGTTAACGTGGAGCTCAAGCTGACAGTGCAGCGTTTTTTGTTCTTCCGGGATCGTCGCGACGGTTTCCTTCGGGCTGCTCTGCAAAACGTAGGCTCCTCACATTTGGCCCCTTGGCTGCCAACAACAGCGGAGTTTACACACAGTAACCGGGCAACGGGCTTTTACAAAGAAGTGGCGGCAGCGGTGGCCCTTTTGCAGGGACTGTTCTCTTGGGAGTACCTGTGCGCAGTGGCCCCGAAGAAGTTGTACTGGGACCTGGTGGAACAGATCCTTCCACCCCCCATGTATCGCTCACCACCTCTTGGGCGCATGAAAAGTGACGTCCTCCGGCGAGTGCGGAAGCTCCCCATTCCTTCTGGTTCGAAGGATTTCTTCTTCCGCTTTCACACAGGGGTTCTACCCACTAAGGCAAGACAGGGGGAGAGGGGCTTCTTTCTTCCTGGAGGGACCAACTGCTTGTTGTGTGGAAGGAGGGAGACGGCAGAGCACGTCTTTTTGGAGTGCAACACGGCGTCGTATTTCTGGGACGAGCTGCAGTGCTCTTTCGACACGTACTGGCAGCTCACCTGGATGAACTTGAGGTTCTTGGAGGCGGCCTCGGAGCACCCGCTCCTCCGTGACTGCGTCCACGTCATAGGTCTCCACTCGCTATGGAGGGCGAGAGTCGACGTGGTTGAATGTGCCGAAAACCCGCGGCCAGCGTGGAGGCACTTTGTACAGAAGGCGCAGTGGGCAGTGGCCGCCCTCGACGGGCCCGATTCAGACACTGAACTTCGCGACTCACTGGCGCGGGGCTCACGAGCCCTAACGGAGTTTAAGGTAGAACAGCAAAGGAGATGGGACTTGATCTGAGGGTCGGAAGCGGGACAGCACCATGGGCCACTTCTGCCCACTAACGACTTCTACGCCCAACCCCTCGTCCCTATTACATTACTGTATACTGTAAACAAATGACACCATCGCCCATTTGTAAGTGTTTCTAATAGGAACCACGCCAGCACTGCGTGGCTTGGCTGGCACTGTCTACGAATAGTTTCCACTTCCCTGGCGAAACACGCTGAATCTTGTCTTGGCTTGTTCAGTCCCCGAACGCGATTATTTGTCTGTGTGAGCAAAGGATGTTGCACTGTTCTCTGAAACCTCTGTAACCACTTCATCTGGCCCTGTATGTATATTTGTAAATAAAGTTACTGTTACAAAAAAAAAAAAAAAAAAATCGCGTCCGTGGCTTAGTCGGTAGAGCGTCGCGCTGCGGCCGCAAAGTCCGCAGATCGAAACCTGGCGCCGGATGCTGTTTTTTTTTTATAGTGTAGTGGCCTGGCTGGCGCGCCGAGAGAGGGTGTTGCGAGCTGGAGAGTAGTAAAGGGGCTTTAGGAGAGTAGGCGAGGGGGGAGAGGAGGCGCTATACGAGCGCGACGATTCAGGCTCGCTTAAGAAGTGCATTCGCACTTATTCCTGGCCAATCTCCCACGTGGGTATGTGCCATGTCAGCGGCCAGGCAGCGCGCGCCCATCTCCCCCCGTTGCTAAGGAAGACGAAAAGCACGCGCACCCGCAGCTGTTGCTATGCGGACGGCGGAAGGTTCGGGGTCGCTTATAAAGTGCATTCGCACTTAAAAGCAAAGTTTTGCCGGCGTTTGCAATCGCCTACATGCTTCCATGCTGGGGATTGGGGATGTAGGGAAAAAGGGCTTTAGAAAGAGTTTGCAGAAAGAAGAAAAAAACTGGAGTGGCTTGACGTGCTTGATGGGCTACTTTTCAGATTGTGCAACAGAATAACATTTTTGAGGATCGTGAAAATTGGGAGCTAAAGGCTTGCCGTATATTTTGTGATGATGGTGCCTTTTTTTGCTTTTTTTCTCACGGGTAAGCAATTTCCCGTTACGACCTCCTGTACAATATCCGGCACATGATAAGTGCCTGCATAAGTATTGCCGCTTCGTCCCTACTCATTCCTGCTCTTCCAGTAATTAGGCATTTTACATCATCATCATCATCATCATCATCATCATCACCAGCCTATCTAAGCCCACTGCAGGGTCAAGGCCTCTACGAATAATCTGCAATTACCCCGGTCCTGTGCTAACTGCGACCAATTTATCCCCGCAAACTTCTTGATCCCATCTGCCCATCTAACGTTCTGCCGCCCCCTGCCCCGCTCGCCTTCTCAAGGGATCCCCTCTGTTACCCTTAATGACCACCGGTAACCTTGCCTTCGCATTACATGCCCTTCCCACGTCCATTTCTTCTTCTTAATTTCTACTAATATGTCCTGAACACGCGCTTGTTCCCTGATCCACCCTGCTCTCTTTTTGTCCCTTAATGTTACACCTATCATCTTCCATTCCATTGCTGGCTGAGTCGTCGTCAATTTATGTTGAACCCTCTTAGTGAGCCTTCAAGTTTTTGCCCCGTAGGTGAGTACCGGTAAGATGCTGCTGTCATACACTTTCTCCTTCAGGGACAATGGCAGGCTGCCATTCATTATCTGAGAATGCCTGCCGAATGCACTCCACCCCACTCTTATCCTTCTAGTTATCTCTGCATCATGGTAGGGATCCAGGTTCACAACTTCGCCTAAGTAGATATATTCGCTTACCACTTCTACTGTCTCTTCACCTATCTCAAAAAGCTGTGCTGTCCCGAGGTTATTGGTCATTACTTTAGTTTTCTGCATATTAATTTTCAGGCACACAGTTCTGCGCTGTTTGCCCAGTGCGGTAAGCATGCTTTGCAATTCGTCCCCCGAGTTACTTAGCAAGACAACGTCATCAGCAAATCTGACGTCACTGAGGTATTCTCCATTAACCGTTACTCCCACCTGGTCCCAACCTAATGTTCTGAATACTTATTGTAAATAGGCTCTGAATAATATTAGAGAGATTGTGTCCTCTTGTCTGACGCCCTTCCTTATAGGCATTTTACTGTTCTCCTTCTTGAGGATTATGGTAGCTGTGCACCCATTGTAAATATCCTCTAGTATTTTTACCTAATGCTCGTCTACACCCTCGTTCTGTAATGCCTGAATGACTGCTGAGGTTATTTCGACCGAGTAAAATGCTTTCTCGTAATCTATGAAGGATATATAGATGGTTTCAGCATACTCTGTGCACTTCTTTATCACCTGATTGATCGTGTGAATATGGTCCATTGTTGAATAGCCTTTACGAAACCCTGCTTGTTTTTAAGGTTTACTGAAATCTGAGGTGACAGAAATTCTGTTAGCGATTACCTTGGTAAGTACCTTCTAGACGACTGGCTGTAAGCTGATCTGCCTGTTTTTTTAAGTACTTTCTGTCAAATTTCGTATGAATTAGGATGGATTATGGATTATAAATAGGCGTTTTACAATAGGAGTCAAATGGTTAAACAGTTGGCGTTTTGGAGCTTGTAAGATCGGCTCTGCTGCATCCCTGTATAGGCATGCTGAGTATTCTTAGTTGACCGTTCTGTGGGATAAAATCATGCACTATTTTAAGGTGATTATACAACTTGAAGGCATAGTGGCAACCATTGTTTGTCGGGTAGAAATTGTGTCGATGATAGGGCCGTGAAAAATATCAACAACAATTTCAACATCGTGCAGTTTTTAATCGCCGCTGCACAGAAAGGGCACAGGCCTATCACGCTTTTTTGGCTAAAGGTGTGGGCATGAAAAGTTTCCGCAGCGGGGTGTTGGTCAGTTTGAGTTTTAAGACGAAAAGGTCAGTGTTTCAGAGTATTTGTTCTATGAAAGTGATTTTTGGTGGGCCACAGGTTTCTGGAAATGTTCTGGATCTGAGATGATGAGATCCTGAACTAATATACCGGTTAAAACAAACCCAAAGGAATTCTTCTAGTGTGTGAAGACGGGCTAGAAGCCGTCACCCCAGTAGGTGGTGCACCTCGTCCAGCTTGTACCTGCGGCGTCGATCTGGGCGTGGTGTGGTCAGCCAGTCGGAGCATGCCACACACCCCGTTGAGGTGACACCCGTTTCAGGTACTGCAGGTCAGGCAGCGCGACGTTCTGTGTTGACGAGCCACATGGTTGCGTCTGCTTCACCGGAAGGAGAAGTGAGCGTTGCGGAGTCGTGTCCTCTTCTCCGTCGCCGACAGGTTGACCCGACAGTCCGCCAAGTTATGACCGCGGCTGTCACACAAGGGACACGCCGGTCTGGCTGAGGACTCGGACTCCGCAGTCAAAGCCAACGCTGAGGAAACGCGTGTCTCCGATTGTTCGGGGGTGTTCAAGTCAGCGTTCAGGACAGATCGACGAGTCGCAGCTGATAGAGGCTGCTCTTGTTGGATTCTCAAAAATTCCAGTAATTTCTTGACCTGGCAAGAAACACGAGCTTGACAGCTAAAGCACTCGCAGCTATTCGTGAGGCTCTTGATTATGTCATTGGAGCTACTCCTCAACTGGCCTTTCTTCTCTGATTCCAAGGCTGCCTTACAAAGCTTACGCGCAGCTCTGCGCTACGACCCCCTCAACCAACTGGGGACGGATAAGAGAAAAATTCCAGCAAGCCATCACAGCCGGCCATGACGTAAGATTCCAGTAATTTCCATGTCACTGCGGAGTCATCGGTAACGTGCTCGCGGATGAAGATGCCCGTACAGTCTATGAGAGCGACAGCACCATCCTCCTTCCACTTTGAAGGACCGATTTCGAGACGACACGTTGCTCATGGCATACTGTTCTTGCGGAACTCCCGGGGCGTCCAAGGCGCTGACGCGGAAATGGACCTTGTCGTACAACTAGCGGGGCCTCTCGATATCCGTCGAGCTACGTATCAGTTTCAATGCCATCAGTTAATCGATATGCTCGTGAAACAGCAACTCTGTACTGCCAAAGCGTTAACGAGGGTTCTCACGGCAACGTAGTAGTTCGCTTCCGAGAGTCGGACACCCTCAATGGCTCGCCTTGCATCGCCGATCAAGTACATCAGCAGGTACTTGAACTTCTGAACTTTTGTCAGCTCGACGTTGTGAAGAATAGCCAAGCTGTAGTGATCCCAAAAAGCTTGCCACTCATGCAGAATTCCCGAAAACGCTGGAATCGGAAGTTTCCGAAGGGTTACTGTCCGATGTTGTGACGCGGCGCGATGCATGGTGACGTACCCGTTGGATTATGGGCTGAAGCTGTTGCTCCCCCGGTTTCGCTGGCTACAGGAGAGTTCGGCTGAACATTTCTCAGAAGAAACCGTGCCCGAGAGACGAAGTCCGAAACCTTGCGGATGTACTCTAACGCTCCATCGAGTTCTTAGTTGCTCCAGCACGTCATCGTCCGTTGCCTCGGCAATCTTCCCGAGAGCCGTGAGCTCAGCGACTTGCCTCACGATTTAGTAGACGGGGAGGCTCAGGCTCGCCGCGTCGGGAAAGGGCTGCTGCAGCAGGTCATTCAGTTTAGCTGAGAGCCCGCATGACGCCGCTCCTGACGCCGCTGCAAATCTTCCGAAGGCGGTCGATCGATGAAGCCATGCGGGTATGCTCCGAAGGGCGATTTCCCGGGTTTCGGCGCCAAAGATGTCGCAAAAGCTATCGCGAGTCAAGGCCCAGAGCCCTAGGCAGAGTGACCCGTGCTTCTTTATTCGATGTCATCGAACCACTAATCCCCGTGCCCTCGTCCCGCGTGATTCTGGCCACCGAAGGCAGCATCAAACCGCTGCTATTTACGTGAGGAGTAGCCAGCCGACACCCTTTCGGGCGCAAGGCGCAATCAACCTTTTCGCTTTTAGGTCCAGAGGCTTGTCGAATTTTTCTTTGCCGTCTCGGAACCAGGACACTGTCACTGCCAACGTTTATAGATACTTTTTCAGTTCCGTATCTCCCCGCCGCGGCCATGGAGAGAAGGCGGCCGGCCGCGACTCTCGCCACCGCGGCGCTGCGGTTGCGAGTTGCGCTACGAAAGCGAGCGTCGTCTGCTAGCGGGGAGCGTTCCGCTCGGCATCTCCGGTCCTCACCACTTCTGGCTTACTGCAAAAGAAATAACTGTTCGCGGATGTTTCATCATTTTGTTGCGGCCGTTGCAGTTCGAGATCTATTTAACACGGACGGTATTATGCAAGGAGTCGTGTACGTACGCCCGGGGATTTGAAGCGGTGGTTTAAATATCAAGAACGACAGCGTTTTAAATGAACGTTCGCGTAGCAGTGGCTGTCAAGCGTGCACACAAATTATCTTGCCATGCCAATTACGCAAATTTATTGCATCACGAATGATATTTCCTCACACGACTGTTGGAGCAGCTTTCCGTTTCGTGGACAACATAGGTGGTATCGTGCCTCACAACAACTGCAGTGTACGTATGACCCCGCTTTCATTTCGGCCGCGTAAAAAACAATTTGCCGACGCTGCCTCGGTTCTTTTTCGAGTGCTGCCGTTCTAAAGTTGGCTGGGAGCCGTATTACCGCACTATTCTCGGCTATCTGAGCAAAATCGGTGCACTGCAGGGGAACAGGCGCCTCATGGTTGGACAACTCCTCTTGTCGCTCCATGGGCAAGTGCTCTCCTTTTGTAATCATCTAGCTCGGTCGCCGACGCTGCCTTTCTCTTTTAAGTGCGAATGCACTTCTTAAGCGACCCTGAACCTGCGTCCACCGGCGATGTCCGCGCACGTGGAGATGGGCGCGCGCAGCCTGGCCGCTGACATGGCACATACCCACGTGGGGGATTGGCCACGAATCTCCTCGTCTTCGTTGGCAACGGGGGGAGATGGGCGCGCGCTGCCTGGCCGCTGACATGGCACATACCCACGTGGGGGATTGGCCAAGAATCGGGCGTGAGAAGGGCTAATGCACCTGCTTAAAGGAGTACTGACACGAAATTTCAAAGCTGAGATCCGCTCTAGCAATCAAGTACAACGACAACACAAATAGGTGTCTGTGAATAAATGCATCTTTCTTTCTTTGTAGTTGCGTGTGTGTGTGTCTGTGATCTCTCTTTCGCGAACATTACCGAACCGCGCAAATTCAACTCGTGCATTCGCACTTTCACATTCTTCCCCTCGGGGAAATGCGGGGAATTTTTTCGGAGATCGCCGCCAAGTCTGCTTCCGCAACACATTAAGTTGCTGGGAAAGTTGGGAAAGTTAACGGAAACTGCACCTTCCTTCAGTGTGAGCCCGGTCGATCTCGGCGACTTTACCTGTACTTCTTCGCAACGTCCTTTTCGAGAAAATGAAGTCCACATACCTTGCGCGTTTTCCCTAGCTCTTTGACAGCGCGGGGAAATATGGATCCGATGGCGGCGCTAAAAAGCGACGCTTCTGAGTGTTGCTTCTGTATCTGCTCGTACAGCCAGGTGCGGAGCACGTTGGCATTTCGGTAAGCCATCAAAGAAAACACAGCGTATTGACGGAGTCAACGAAATCCTCGATGAAATCGGCACTGTTAAATAGCGTCACAAACTGAACGCACTGTAAGGGCACGGTTCGCGCACAGGGGTAAAAAACAAACGCAAACGAAAGGAATAAACTTGTAGAGACACGCAATTACTCAGCCTACTGGAGCACGCGTATGCAGCTCTTGTGGAGGAGTGGACTCAGAAGAACCACTACAAGGGGCAAAAAAATTTGTATTGCTTTCTGTTTATTGTAGCAGTTTGCCTCCAAGAACGTACACAATTACCAGATGCGTGCGCCAACCCACGCTCGGAAAAAAAGCATAACTGAAACCGCATGTGAGCGCCGGGATGTGAGCGCGCAAGAAAAGCTCGGTGCGCTTGAACCTAGGGCAGGGACGGAGAAGAATAATCAGCACCACATGAGAACGTCGACTTTCCGGAGCGCGCGTGCAACGCCGGGCAAACGCAGCGCGCGCGCGAGAGAGAAAAGAATGGCAGAGAAATACAACAACCCTCAGGAAAAAAGCAAAAAACAAAAAAAAAACTACGTGGCTTAACACGTTACGTAGGGTTGGTGGTCAGGTGATTTTTTTCACTGTTGGACTCCTTCGCCCTCATGCAAATACCGGCCCTCCCGTAGCGTACGTTCCGCCCCGGCATCTCGGGTTGTGACCAGCTAGCTCTAGCTGCGTACTCGAAAATAAATAACAGTTCTCGGAAGTTGCTCAACGTTGTTGCCGCGCTATTCCAGTTAGTGATTTATTTGCAACGGGCCTATTATGCAAGGAGGTGTACGTACGCCCAGTGATTTTTAGAGGGGGATAAAATACCAGTAACAATGACAGCATTTTAAATCAATTTTCACGTAGCAGTATAGCTGTCAAGTGCCATACCAATCGCGCAAATTCGTTGCAGCACGAATGATATTTCCTGATAGCCATGCGCAGCAAGTGCATGCTTCCTTTATGAAAGACATCCGCGTATCCTTTGTTGTTCCGAAGAAATTAAATTGTTTCGCCGGTCAAAGCTAACCCAAAATCCTGGAAAAATTAGGAAGTTTTGTATCGAGATTTGAGTTGCAAGTTTTCCGGTTATATTGATAGCATTAAGAATTTTTGCTTTTTTTTACTAGTCTGTTTTGTTTTAATACTAGTTCTTTAGCTTGAGGAGCTATATTCATTCCCTCCTCCTCACAGTTGTACATTTTGTAAATGGCACGTGCCCCATGCACGATGCATGTGCCCAGCCTCCTCACAAGCATCACTGCTAAGGTGGGCTGTAAAATCTCGTACAGCCGACTGCGAATTAAGCAAGTCGGCATTGCACCAAGACCAGCACATGAAAGAAATTTCTACCGCAAGGGTGAAGACAAACGCCAGCGAAAAGAAGAAACTCGTAGAGCAGACACGCAACTACACCGCGGCCGCAAATTTGAGCCCAGCGGACCGGCCGCGCACGCCGTCAACGCTGCCGTCGGAGCCGCCGCCGCAGCCGCCGACACAGCGCAACTCGCGACCGGAGCGCCCTCTCAGCGCCTAGGGTAAAGTCGCGCCCGCTTTGGAAGGCGCAGTTCCGAAACTGAAAAAGTATCTATAAACGTTGGTCACTGCTGCGGGCAGATTGCCTTAGGAAGTGTTTCACATACACATGCCCACGCACTCACGCGCTCACACCCACTCACACCAACAAACACGTATGCGCTCACACGCTCACACGCACGAATGCGCACAAGTACAAACACACGCACACGCACACGCAGGTGGACGCATGAGCGCGGGAAATGGCACCAGGCTCCCATTTGCCATTACGACATTCATTTCCGGAAATACAGATATTTTTAAAATGCCCATTAGTGTATGCGCTATGTAACGCTAACGTCCTCATGGTATCCAAGACAAGGGATGTATTACCGAAATACAGGGATACCATTGGATCTCACGACGCCGCCACGAAACAATAGGCCCGACGCCACGGCAATTCTGCTGTGAAATTGTCGCGGCAAAAAAGACAAGACGGGTGCACTTCTACAATACCTGTTATCCTTGATCTCACAACCAAATATAATAGGCCCCCAAGAAACGAATGGAAACGCCTGATTGCATGGATATATAACATACGCCGACCCGTCCGGAAAAGCAACAGCAACGCTCGTGTGGAGCAGCATTTCGGCGACACAGCATATTACCCCACAGAGGGACTGCGAGCCTACACTTGTAGAGATACTCGCGCTAAACCAAGGAAAGGACCAGCCGATTTATTCTTAACATACTGTCGCCCCTCACGCAAGCAACCCGGAGTACAGGAAACTGTGCAGAAAGGCCTAGAGTTAGCAAGGAACCCCCCCCCCCCCCCCCACACACACACACACACACAGTTACACTAGGTGATTTTAATGCCTCACACCAGATGGGGGGGTATAGCAACAACACCGAGAAAGGACAGGCGATAGTTAACGTAGTCAACCAAAACCACCTCGACCTGCTAAATGAGCCTGAGACCACAACCAGACTTGGCACCAGTAGGTCTAGAGAAACGTGCCGAGACATCTCGTTACTCGCAGGTTCACTCGACGTCTCGGGGATGACTACTGAAACTAACCTCGGATCATCCGTCTTGTAGTAAAAGGCAGAAATTATAAATCCAAAATCAGTGCAGCCCGCATTACCCACTGGGACCGATTCCGCAAGGCCAGAATATCTCGGGAGGAATGCACAGAACTCTCGTACCAGCATTGGGTGCGGCAGATGGTCTCAGACACGAAAACCCATACCCAAGTCATTGCCACCACATACAAGAATCCCTGTGTAGACTCTAAACTTAAGCAACTGTGGGAAGCCCGTCAGTTTCACCAGAAGATGGACAAATCAGAAGCATAACCACAAGCTCCGCAAGAAAATAGGTGAGATAAACAAACAAGTAGCAGTGTACGCAGCAGCCCTATGCAAAGGAAATTGGCTCAGATTGTGATGGACTCCAGGCCTGTCTATCCCTGAGGAAGACCTGGCAGTTGCGGCGCCACTTAATCGATCATGACCCGCGTACTCAGTGCATACCAGGGAACTACGGACCAACTTCTGCAAGATCTGGAATGCAAATACCTGAAGACGGAACGTAACTTCACCCCTCCTTCATACACTTGAAACCCGAACGCCGAACTCGACAAAAAGATAGAGCTCTACGAAGTTAAGGCAGCCATCGCCGAAAGCAGAAAAGCAGCGCCCCAGTACTAGACCACCTCACCTACAAGGTTCTGGAAACTTCGAAGGAACTCTCACGCACCACTTCAATAATTTTTTGACAGATGGGAAAGTTCCAGCACAATGGAAGACGGCGGAATTCCGCTTTATACCAAAACCGGGGAAGTCACCACACATCCAAAACTTGCGGTCAATTCCTCTTACGTCCTGCATAGGCAAAATTATGGAAAAGATATTACTACAGCGCCTTCACAAACACCTGTACGAGACCAAGCAGAGGCCGGACACAATGTCCAGATTCAGAAGACACATCGGGACCCAGGATATGCTAATGCAACTGAAGGAGAAGATCCTCGTCCCCACCACTCGTCACTCCCCACGGGCCATCCTCGCACTTCATCTGAAGGGGGCCTTCAACAACGTAGCACAGGAGGCAATCCTACTGAACCTAAACAACAGAGGCTGTGGAAAGAAGACATACGACTATATTGTCGACTATATTGTCCAACCGAAAAGCCATAATCAAGATCGGGGACGTCACCTCGGACACCATCACCCTTGGCTGTGGGGGACCCCTCAATGCTCAGTCGAGTATCCGCTAGTGTTCAAAATCGCGCTTTTGCCCCCCCCCCCCCCGTGGTGGCTGCAGCCTACACCGAACCTAAGACACGCTCTCTATGCAGACGATGTAACCCTGTGGACGGGGACTGATTGATTAGGGGGTATGCAGGACACTCCAACTCGCCGCAGATATGGTCAACCAGTATGCGAAGGAATGCAGGTTGCCATGCTCACCACGAAAGTCGGAACTTCTTGCGGCTCGACGCCGCCGCCGCAAACGAGAAGATGACATCCAGGTGAAACTTAAGAAACAGTTCCTCAAACCTGGCACATAACTTAAAATTCTAGGCCTTCTGATACAATCAGATGCGAAGAACAACCAAATGATACAACGGCTTACAAAAACATCCGTACAGGTTCTACACATGATCACAAGTGTCACCAACTGACACAGAGGCATGAAAGAAAAAGACGCACTTCGTCTCGTCCAAGCTTTCATCCTGTCAAGAATAACTTACTCAGTGCCTAATGCAGTTCTAAATAACAGAGAAACCGACAAACCACACCGTCATCAGGAAAGCAACAAAACAGGCTCTGGGCCATCAAATGAACGTGTCCACAGACAGGCTATTTAGCATTGTGCTACACAACACAGTATGAGCTATTTGAAGGTCACCTGTCCAACAAAAAAGGTCGTTTTGCACAAACCCGAATGGGCCGGAAGGTCCTTGCCAAATTAAAACTGATGCCAGTGGGGTTCGCTGTCTCAACAAAAGAAATACCGGAGAAATGGTGGAAGCACATCATAATCCTTACAGTACAGAAGATTATGCATCCTGTTCACCATCAGGGTAGGCGTGAAGCAAGAGCCATAGCTCTGGGCAAAACATATGGATCTCTGCCCACAGTGGTCTACACAGATGCAGCCGCATACCCCAAAAGTCAAGCCATAGTGGCTGTGCTGACAACAAAAACAGACCTCGTCATAGGGGCCACCCTGCCGCGAGCCTCAACAAAAGAAGCTGCAAAACTAGCCGTAGCCATATATCTATCGCCAACGAAGACAACTGTCATAATTACTGACTCACAAGACGTATGCTGGAATCTGAAGTCGGGCTGGGTGGCTCCAATGACATACCCCATACTTTCAAGCAAGCCACCATACAGGGTAGTCGAAGTGCTGTGGGTGCCGCCCCACTCCTCTATGGAGGGCAATGATCAAGCCCATCTCAAGCTAACCTCTCTTCTGACTAATCTCAAGATTTCTTCTTCCGCTGACAACACTGGTTTAAACAAAACTATTCTGACAAATATAAGACAAAGCATCTTTCCAGTATTATCCCCCCTATTTCAGCAATCCCTATCATCCGGCGTTATACTCCATGACTGGAAGGTGGCGTAGGTTGTTCCGTTTTTCAAATGTGGTGATCGTACCTCCCCACTAAACTATCGCCCCATTTCCTTAAACACTACCATATGCAAACTCATCGAACATATTATACACTCCCATATCATTAACTACCTCCAAAAACATAACCTTATTTTTCCGCATCAGCACGGTTTCCGTAAAGGCTTTTCATGTGACACCCAACTAGCTCGCTTCATTCACGTATTACATTCATCTATAGACGCTGGAATTAAAGTCGACGCAATTTTCCCAGACTTCTCAAAAGCATTTGATCGTGTCCCTCACCATCGACTCATTCACAAGCTTAAGCTACTGAACATCGACCCTACTCTTGTCACGTGGATAAAAGACTTTTTCAAACAGGGTGCAATTTACATAAGTTAGCAATCACAACTGATCTCTAGTCCCTGTAACATCTGGTGTCCCTCAGAGAAGCGTACTCGGGCCCTTTTTTTTCTAGTTTATATTAATGATCTACCATTCTCGTTAAATCTTACATCAGACGTTTTGCGGATGACTGCGTATTATACCGTAAAATTCAATCTAACCATGATTACGACAATCTTCAATCTGACCTAACCGTTATTAAAACTTGGTGCTCAACCTGGCTAATGCCTCTAAACCTTGCTAAAACCAAAGTAGTGTCATTTACTAATCAAGCTTCCAAAAATTAAGCACCTTATATGTTTCAATTCAGCATCTTGTTTTTTTTTTCACTGTTTTGGAAATGAGTATGTATTTGTGGTGTTTTCCAAAGCGATAAATTAGGCATTTCCTTTCTTTATGACGCTGTTTTTGTGTTTGCAAGGCAAGTACGACTGTCTTTCGCATTGCGAAATCGATTATTTGTTTCTAGCATTATACGCACCAATGCACTAGACCTGTACAGTGTTTGTTGCTCCTTTTTCTCGTAGACCTTCTCGTATGCTTCACTTGTATCTATCACGCGTATGGTTCTTTTTTAAAGGCAAATGCGCCTACATTTTTCGAATTTTCTGAAACTATATTTTGTTCAAGCATTACACGTTTTGTTTCATCACACATGTACAGTGATGATTCTTCTTGTAGTAGACCTGTTTATTTCACGCGTATGATCCGGAATATTTTTATGAAAGTGTGATGGCTGCTGCCTTGTGTTAGGGGAGGGGGAGGGGGCCTGCGGCCTTGTCAAGCTGGCATCACGCCAGCTTTTTCTGCAGGTCTTCTGCATCATGTGTCCTTGATGCCAAATAAAGTCATTATTATTATTATTATTATTACTAAACGACAGCCTCGTGGGGAGAACTTCCACCTATAAATATCTTGGCGTGCATCTAACCAGCAACTGGACATGAAATACATCAACCACATCCTCGCGTCTGCTAACCGTTCACTTGGTTTCCTCAAACGTAACCTCAGACATGCTCCCGCGCGTTTACGTAAGTTAGCAAATATTACACTAATACGCCCTAAACTTGAGTACGCATCATCCATTTGGGACCCTCATCAGGCATATCTAATAAATGACATAGTCACATAGAAGCCTTGCAAAACCGCGCTGTCCGCTTCATCTTTTCTGATTAGGTACTCCCCCTATACCAGCATAACAGCAT
This sequence comes from Haemaphysalis longicornis, assembly GCF_048455015.1. Lineage (NCBI taxonomy): Eukaryota > Metazoa > Arthropoda > Arachnida > Ixodida > Ixodidae > Haemaphysalis > Haemaphysalis longicornis. The sequence goes on along the minus strand of NW_027526361.1, from coordinate 73,222,283 downwards.
TAAAAAAACGTGCGGAACTCGAAGCCTTATGGTATCGTCGACACGTATCTCGCTTAAGATTATTTCATAAACTATACTACCATGTGTTCCTTCGTAGCGAATTTATCTGTGAACCCGCAGCTATTTTTCCGCGTCGAAATCATTCATGCAAAATCAAACGCATCACATGTCATACCCTTGCTTTTTCCGAATAATATGTTCCTCGCACCACAACTGACCAGAATATTCTACCATCAAACATTGTTACTGAACCGAATACCATGAAATTTACTAATGCTTTGAGCAAAAATACCAATGTATAATGTGTATCATTTCACTGCTTCCTTTCACTCAGTTCTTGCACTGTCAAATTACGTGTGGTAATATTCAGTGTAGTAATACTCTGCATAGTTCTTTTAAGTTACTGTACGAAAAGCCGTTCTTATTGTTTCTACTGAATTTTTCCTATTTGTTTCCACTCTAGCGATGTAAATAATTTTTTCCTTTTTAGTTATTGTGTTTATTTTGTTCTTTTTGTACTTTCTTATCACCCCAGTGTAACCCGCCCTTACCCTATGTAAAACCCTCCCCAGAGGTTCTTTAAGGTTTTTCTTTAAATAAATAAAAATAAATAAAAGGCCCGACGTTTCGTCGACCAGGCCGCAGAGGGCTCATATGAACCTGTACCACTCACGACGTACCAGGAAATTACAGAGTACTACAGACTCGGTCGCAGAACCGTTCCATTGCCCCACCCACAACTAACCAAGGCACAAGAAACTACGGTCTGACCTGTGCAAACAAACCGAATCAAATCCCCACCCAACACTGATGCACCTTATGTTTCCAAATCAACACAAAGCTCAATGCAAATTCTGTACGCAATGAGGAACACTTAGGCGCATCATTCTTGATTGCACCCAGAACTCTGATTTGCCACCTCCTCCGTCACCCCATTCCCCCAAGAAGAGTGAGATGCTGCTGTCCAGCTCCCTCTTTTGCGATCAGCTCCTGCTGGTTGAGAGAGCGGTAGCACCAAGTACGGCGCATGGCTACCTGTAAAAAGGTTCCACTCCCACAAGGCTCTGCGAAATAAATAAGTTTTTCCTCTCTTTCTCCGCGTAGTGTATACAGTCAGGGCGCGTAATTATGTAAACCGGCTGCACAATAGACCGTCCGTGGGGCACTGCTTCAAGTAAAGAAGGTACACCGTGACGAAGGATTCATCCTGTCGCCAGGCCGGCAATTAAACGCCGCGGCGAACTCGGCCATCTGGCGCAGTGGCAAGGAACAGCGCGAGCGCCTCGACCAGTAGAGGTTGTTCGGCTTGCGCTTCGCCGAGTATCCGCACCACTTGTAGCAGTGCGCCACGAAGAAGAGCTGCTCGGCGGTCAGCGGCAGCCCTGGGATCACGGCATCGCGCTCGTCGGGAGAAAGTGACCTGTACGCGTAGTACGCCAGCCAAAGGCCCGTCCAGTCGACGAAGCCTTCCGAGTCGTATCTGTCGTTGAGCCTCGGGAACTGCACCCGCGGCTCCGCTTCCACCTGCAGTCAAGTAGAGGCGTGTAAATTGTAACCACCTCCAGTAAACAAGAGGTGGTGAGTTCCAAAATGCGTCGAGATGAGAGGTCAATTCAGGGAAGGAGAGAGACTATAGAGCTGTGATAATCAATTGCCGCGTTCGGAGAAATAATTGATGTCGACATCTTCTCTTGCAACCGTGGTTCGAGAATCATACCAGTTTTCTTCTGGCGTCACTTCTATTGAGTTGCCCTCTTCATTTAAATTCTTCACTATCGTAAATGTGGCCATCCATACCAACAGTGATTTCCAGATGTTGGCACCCGCCGCGGTGGCTCAGTGGCTAAGGTGTTGCGCTGCTGAGCATGACGTCGCGGGTTCGATTCTTGGCCACGGCGGCCGCTTTTCTGATGGAGGCGAAAAGCAAAAACGCCCGTGTGTACGAGATTGCGTGGCACGTTAAAGATCCCCAGGTGGTAAAAATTAATCCGGAGCTCTCCACTACCGCACGCCTCATCGCCTGCATTGCATCGGCGCGTTAAGCCCCACAATCAATCAGTCAATGTCCAGATGTTCCCAGCAGACTCCCGCGCTTATAAGCGTTTGTTATATCGCTCGACAGAATGCTTTGCAGATTTATTTGGTCCCAGGCGTGAAATATACAAGAGTGCAGTCAGGACGGAGTAGGGATAGGAGGACATATAGGCGGGAAGTAGTGGTTTCTATTTAGCGCTTGTCCCGCCTACTTGTTACCTTTTCTGTGTCCCTTTCCTAACATGCTGTCTTGTAAGCCGTAAAGCTCTCAGTAAAGCCCTTGTTATCTGTAAAGCTCTCCAAGAACTGCGTACGCATTTCGGAACGACCTACACGTACATCTGTATTTCCATCCTAATGACCACCCAACGAGGACATTTCTGTCACCAATGTTGTGTGTAGGCGTGATTGTTTCCTCCAAAAACGGCTCCATAAAGCACTGTGACATTGGCGTATGATGGAGAGAAAAAAGTTAGCAGTGGCTTAGCACGGCTACGAAAAGATATACGCAGCGTGAGCTAAGGCTCAGCTGGTTATTCTTAATTTCCAGGTTGTCTAGGATTATCTTGATTACCATGCGCACTGCTGCTTCAATGACGTCACACGGAATACGCATTATGTGACACGTATATTTATCAAGCGGCTCTGGCGCAGCGTCACCAATCGCCCAAGAGCTAAGATGGTTCAACAGGCACACGCCGATGCTGCTGCGACGCACGAGCCATCGGTTCTACACCCGGCCACCTCTCTCATTATCATAAAGTGGACCGAACCACTACTTGCGGAACGGAGGTCGGCGAAGGCGCTGGGCACGTGGGGTGTGTTAGAGACGCCGGGCAGGGAGCAAGGTTCTGTGCGGCGCGTGGCGTCAGTGCTCCTCGCGCACGCGCAGCACGGCTCTCCACGAGCCACACGAAACTGCTCAACCTCGGCCATTGTAGCTCACGCTACAATAAAGCGGACATGAAAATTCAGATGCTCGCGCTAGCCGCCAGGCGGGGAGCTTATACTTGGGTCGGTAATATGCCTCGTCTTCGTTACTGAACACTTGCACTATTACTCGAGTCGTTTCATTACTCCCTGCTGGACGAAGTACCCATTTCTGTATTACAACCCTCTGTATCTGCTTTGAATCGATCAAGAGCCCCCTCCAGGGTATCACTGGAATTTTGTTGTAACTTAAGGGCTGGAAGAGAATAAAGAGTGATCGAAAGAATATCCAGCCTAAACGGAATTCCTATGTGCTCAACATACCAAAGCCAAAAGGGGAACATAAACAGGCCTGCCTAAAGTCTAAACATGGATTCCATCAAGCTCATGAATAAACGGAAAGTGACTACTCTTGATAGTTTCTACGCATTTCAGGTCGTGGAGCACTTCAGTTTTTCCGCCAAATGTATTTATAAATTCTCTAAAATTGCGAAATCAATACCCATTCCTTTAGAATTCAGCAGAAATCTTCTAAAGAACACTCACCCTCCCTTTCTGATTGGACGCAAGCATATATTACGTTTCGTTTCATGTTTTTCTCGTTTCTTTTTCCACCCGTTTTGAAGTCTTTCTTGCTATGGTTGCACTGCTCATTCATTTTAAACTGGAAACTGGCCGTTACAGTAATCATGTTTGTCGCAAAGCAAGCAACATTTATCTAATCAGAACTCCTTCTACTTTGACTGGGCGTGGCTGACTTGACTCAGTTGTTCGCTACCCACAAAATCGGCCGATAACTGACTTAACAAAAAAAATCCCGCCCGCATCTTCCCACGGGGGGAACTCGAGTAAATGCGCCGCAGAGTGGGGGGGGGGGGAGGGAAGGTATCGCGTGAATGTTGCGTAATTGGGTATGGTTTGGGAATGCTAAATTGTTATTTCGTCCTTATTATTCTTATTTATTGAATGAAGGAGAAGCGAAGGTAAGGAGTGTAAAGTGAAAGTCTGTCTTCATTGCTTGGTGCCGTCGTTGTATTGGACGGAGAGGATGACTGCTTTGTGGTCGCTAAAGTGCACTGTCAAGGGGTCTCTGAGGAGCGGTCGTGCGATTGCGTAACTGGTGAAGACGTTGCTTCCATCGCATCTACTCGAGCGTCAAGTCAAGCGAAAGCCAAGCAAAGACGCCCTTGACTGAATTCCGAACACGCGCTCCGTCGCTTATATGCACACCGCCCGTGTTCGAGGGAGAGGAGTACGGGGGAGAGACGCGCATGCGCACACTTCCGTACACAACCGCGTGAACTTTCCACGCACCCACCACGCCATTATCACGTGTACACGCCCTGCCGCCGTTACTGTTGAGCGCGACGCAGCGCACGGTTAGCTACGACGCATGCGCGCACAGACGCACTCCCCCCTCACCGCCGCAGCTGTTGTTGAGAGCGACGGAGCCCACGGGGTACACGCGCTCCTCCCGCACCGCCGCACCTGTTGTAGAGAGCGAGGAGGGTAGGGGGAGAGACGCGCACCTGCGCCTCGACGAGACGCGCATGCGGAGTGAGCGTGTGGACGGCGCCGACAACATCGACGAGTGACATCGCGAGCCTAAGAAATGCTCGGCATTTAAAATGGGCTGGCGATTACGAAATAATGCGATATTTGGGTGCAGCAGCAGTACGCTGAGGCAGCACGCACTCGTGGGTTCTCTCGACGGCAGCGATGGTGAGCCTCGGCGTCGGTGGCGCGAAGTGCGTCTCAGGAAAGGACCGCGAACTGCGTTTTAAGCGAACGCACGTCATAGACACGCGCACGCCCCCCCCCCCCCTCTCATGTTCTCAGCAAGCGTTGCGCCGTCGAGCCCATCGTGCTGGCACAGCATACTGACCCATCCCCTTCTCACCGCACACTTGCGGAAAGCGCTGGCTCCCGCCACCCCGGCGAACCGCCCTTTCTATCCAATTTCGCGACACTCTCCTCCTCTGCTTTCTTTCACTTGTCGGTCTTCAAATCGTTCGCTTCTTCTTTCATTTGTTGGTCTTCCCATTGTTTACTCTGTCACGATGACGGCGACTCGGGTCAGCACAGGGACGGGCGACAATTAGCTTTTAGATGCAGAGCATCTGATTCACTCGCCTTGTCCCTCCGGCGTCGTCGTCGTTGTCGTCGGCGTTGTCCACCCCTCCCCATTCTCCTCGCCACGCCAGCTGCGCTCTCCGCCGCTGACCCCCTCTCTTCTCCGATAGCGAACACTCTCTCGCGAGGGGCATTGGATTGGATTGGATTCGATTCGATTCGATTCGATTGGCTTGGCTCGGCTTGGCTTACATTGGATTTAATTGGATTTGGATTGAATTGGATTAAAGTGGATTGTGTTGGATTGTGTTGCGTCATAGCCGCGGCAGACGCGCTGGGGCCGGGAGAAGTCACTTTCCGTTTCGAGAGAAGTCACTTCCGTTTCGAGAGAAGTCACTTTCCGTTTATTCATCAGGCGGATCGAAAACATGTTTAGACTGTAGGGAGGCCTGTTTATGTTCACCTTTGGCTTCGGTATGTTGAGCACATAGGAATTACAATTAGCGTCGATATTCCTTCGATCACTGTAAACTGCCTTCCAACCCTTAGGTTCTAACAAAATTCCCGTGATATCCTGGAGGAGGCACTTGATCGTTTCAAAGCAGATACAGAAGGGTATAGTGCACAAATGAGTACTTCGTGCAGGAGGGAGTAATGAAACGATTCGAGTAAATAGCGCAAGTGTTCAGTATCGAAGACGAGGCATATTCCCGACTCCAAGTATACGCTCGCCACCTGGAGGCTAGCGCGAGCATCAAAACTTTCAGGTCCGCTTTATTGTAGCGTGAGCAACACTGGCCGAGGTTGAGCAGTTTTGCGGGGATCCTGGAGTGCCGTGCTGCGCATGCGCGAGGAGCACAGACGTCACACAGCGCACAGAACGTTGCTCGCTGCCCAACGTCTCTCACACAGCCCACGCGCCCAGCTTCTTCGGTGACCTCCGTTGCGCACGTGGCGGCCCGGTCCACTTGATGACCATGCGAGGGGTGGCCGGGTGTAGAACCGATGGCTCCTGCGTCGCAGCAACCGGCGTGCGTCTGTGGAACCAGCTTAGCTCTGGGGCGATTGGTGACGCTGCGCCGGAGCGAATTGATAAATATACATGTGACATAATGCGTATACCGTGTGTGTGTGTCATTGAAGCAGCAGTAAGCATGATAATCAAGCTAATCCTAGACAACCAGGAAATCTAAGAATACCAGCTCACGCTACGTATATCTTCGCATAGCCGAGCTAAGCCACTGCTAATTTTTTCTCTCCGTCATATGCCGCTGTCACAGTGCTTTTAGATGCAGAGCATCTGATTCACTCGCCTTGTCCCTCCGGCGTCGTCGTCGTCGGCGTTGTCCGCCCCTCCCCCATTCTCCTCACCACGCCAGCTGCGCTCTCCGCCGCTCACCCCCTCTCCTCTCCAATAGCGAACACTCTCTCGCGAGGGGCATTGAATTGGATTCGATTGGATTGGATTTGGATTGGATTCGATTAAAGTGGATTGTGTTGGATTGTGTTGCGTCATAGCCGCGGCACGTTGCGTCATAGCCGCGGCAGACGCGCTGGGGCCGGCGCATGTGCAGTACTCTCTCTTCCGCGGTTTCCTCTCCTTCGGGCGCGCTGCGCATATAACCGGTGTGCCGTTCTCCGGCGAAGCAACATCCACGCTTGGCTCAAACACCTAGAGTCCACGCCGCTTTACAAGTACGCCAACGTCGTCATCGACTGGGACCGGCTTACGCAGTCCCCTCAACGTTATGCGCGCTATAAAACGCGGTCCCTTCACCGCTCCGCCTATGCGTCGCATCTACACAGGGGTTCCCGCGAGGGGAGGTGGGAGTTTTTGTCCGACGAACTCTTGCACATGTCCCATTGTGATCTCACACACACGCCCGAAGTACCGAAAACTTTGATGCGTTCGCAATAGAAACGACGACCGTCATCATTACCAGGTGTCACCGGCGCCGCAGTGAAGCGAAACGAAAGTGGTACTTGCCGCCTCGTAGGCCTTCCTCAGGCACTCCACCTTCTGCTGGAACTGTTCTATCGTAGTCGTATCTTTTAAAGTTTTCCTTCTGTTGCCAGCGTCTGCTGTGATCCCCCTTACATCGAAGGCGTGCATCATCTCGTGTCCAATGACCTGCACAAGATACGGTAACGTGTATAGGCACCAGGCTGGAGTGGGGTTTCTTTTATATGCGATAGGCAAGTCGGTTGACGACAACTGACGTCCCGATACCAAGGGAGGGCCTCTAATCATTGTAATCATAATCATCGTCATCCTTAAAGACGATCGTCTTGCTCGGGATACTTAAACGGGCTGACTGTCTGTCCTGCAATTCAGCCACCACGCTGTTTTTTTCTTTATTACCGGCGTATACAGAGAACAAAAACCAAAACAATAACAGATGCTTCAACCACGATATAATAAGAACCCCACCCGCAATTACGGATGGTAGGTGTGAAAAACGTTTCAGGTTAATTAATTCGTCCAGCATGTTACCCCAATTCGATTGCTCGCTCTTCACTTTCATTACATCCCGGATATAAGCGATCCTTCAATAAATTATTTGTTGATGGTCGCACATTCTGGTCTGCATGTCGCACGGCCATACAAGGATTCCAGGGACTGTGAAGGCTCAAGGACATAAATATGTCAAGTGGCATGCCTGCATCATTTCGTGCTGCAAGGAAACGTATTCCGTTCGGAGATACCAGCAGTTATTTTTTTTAGGCTTCGCTGGAGAACGTCCCAGAGGAACAAAGCCTCAGAGCAGTTTAAGAAACTCTGTTCGGCGGTCTCCAGTTCACCACAATGTCAGCAATTCACGAACTTTGCTACAAATATTCGTCTCTGAAAAGATAAGTTTGTATAGCTAAAGCTTCCCAAAGCACTATATCTGGAAACACACTTTATACTTGTGAACACTGTTCAGAAAAAAATGAAACATTAGGCACATTTGAGCCAAAACAGTAATACAGAACTGGGTTTGCAGTGTCCTTTTATTTTACAAAACATGGCCGCTTGCTAAATAAAAAAACACGCTCTGAAAACAATGTTTTATCCTAAAAATACAAAAACGCGAGCGCGTCCCTCACCCCTGGCGGCATTCCAAGATGACCAACAGCAACGAGCGGTTCCAGAAGATGGCGAGTGAGCAGTGTAACGCGGTAAATTTCAAGTGACTTGAGCAAACTTCTACCGTGCTTATCGGGGGAGGAGCGAGACGGCAAGCGGAGAAAGTGAGAGGTGGGCGGAAAAGCGAAGGGTAGTATTTACGTGGCAGCTCCGGGGCGGCAGAAGAAGTCTTTTGACGACATTTGCAGCGAAGTGAGCAGGTATCATAATCATCGCCAGTATATCTACGCCCACTGTTGGCAAAGGCCTCTCCCATGGATCTCCAATTATCCCGGTCCGGTGCTAACTGCGACCAATTTGTCCCCCCAAAATTCTTGATCTCATTTGGCCATCTAACCTTCTGCCTCCCCTGCCGTCCTTGCCTTCTCTAGGGATCCACTCTGTTACCCTTAATGACCAATGGTTACCTAGCCTTCGCAATACATGCCCTGCCCACGCCCATTTCTTCTGAGCAATTATGCGGTCATCTTTTTAGGTATGAATGGCTGGTTAGTTTTCATACGCTTTGAACCGGCTGCCTCATCGCAGAAACGCAGTATGTGGGCCCCATAACTTCCACAAGTGAGGTGTCATAGCGGCTTGACTAATTAATGTTCTTCCATTTCTATACCGAATATCTTTTTTGGCTAGATTATGACCAAACACTGGTCGCCATCCCGCCTTGCGAGAGTGAATATCCAGCAAAGTTGTTGTAAACCGCTACACATGGTGATGGAGGAGAGGAGGGTATGAAATATATCTCGTCGTCTCGGCGGGCTTGTCAGTTGTGCTCGGTAAGTGTCACTACATAAGGGTACAGAGTATCGGCATTCTTTTCTCCGATTGTTCCGTGCCGCTGCCCTGATCATTGGTCAGTTCGCATTACGTGACATTTGTTAATGCGAAGCATTCTTTGCCGAGAGCCCCCCAGCCGCGACCGTGTAACACCATGCATTTCCACAATAATGAAGATTTCACAAGAGTAACACCTGTAATCGTTATAATAGAGTAAATTCAGATCATTGGTTGAGCGAAATTTGGAAAAACTTAAAAATATAAGAAAAGTATAAAATTGACGGACACTAGCGAACCTTGTAATGCCCTGCATTTTCAAAATAATGCAGATAAGCGGAATTTTAGCCTGTAATCGTTGTAATAGCGTAAATGGAGATAATTGGTTGAACGAAATTTTGAAAAGGTAAGGAAATGAAGATGTATAAAAATTGCGCAAAATTGCAAACCCTGTAAAGCCCTGCATTTCCCCAAGAATGCGGATTTCACGGAAGTTCCACCCATAATCGTTATAATAGCGTAAAATTAGATAACTGGTAGAAGGGTACTTAGAAAAACCAAAAAAAATTCACAGCATATCCACGGGGTGAATGATGATGAGTGGGCGAAGCTCCTGAGGGGAAATCATCGGTAAAACCGTGACTCTTCAGTGAAAGTTCGCCCACTACATCTGTGTCCGAACGTAACGTCTAGAAAGTCTCGCTTAAACCGCGCGTCGGCACCTTGGAGCTGAGCTAGCCTGATGCGTTTTGCAGACGCCTCACGAGCTCTCACTGCATCGGGGTCTGCCTGCCGATACGCGCGCTTTCTCGCCGCTTCCCGTTCTCTGACGTTTTGGAGATCCTCTTCGCGCCGCAGCCGTGCCGCTTCGCGTACGGCAGGGTCCTCGCGCCGTTGCCGTGACGCTTGGGCCTCTCGTTCTCGAACGCTGGGATCTTGGCGGCGTCGTCGCTTCGGCCTCCCGCTCTCGTACGGCAGGATCTTGGCGTCGCGCAGCTTCACGGAGCGCTTCTGCCTCGCGGGCTCGCACATCTGCAGCCTTATCCATCGGGCGACTCCGAGCGCGCGCCAACAGCGAACGGATTTTATTACAACGCTCCCCGCCATCTAGTAAACAATCCAAGAACTAAACTAGAGGTAGCCACGCCATCTAGTAAACAATCCAAGCGCATTTTTCATCATATACAAGTACCGCCACATAGTAAACAATCCAAGAACTAAACTAGAGGTAGCCACGCCATCTAGTAAACAATCCAAGAACTAAACTAGAGGTGGCTACATACATACGTCGAGGATGGACAGACCCACGCCTTAAGGAACTTCTCCCCTAAAATTGCTGTAACAAGACAAGCGCCACAAGAATTCTACGCACTAGTAGAGAATTCTTTGAATTTCTGCAGATTGTTTTACACGGTTCACGCGCCGCCAATTTTGTTCTTTATGGGTTTTAGTCGGGAACTCTTGTAGGCTTACCTTACCCCCCTGCTCTGCGGCTGCGTGACTGGCGTCGTTCCTAATTCGAATTAAAGATAACGCGTGTGACAACATTTCAGCGGCAGAAGGGTGTCCAAAGATTCTAAACATTCTGGGTTCTGCCTATCTTGACGCATGCGCTCGTCGCCTTGGGCAAGAACTGCTCTATTTAGTCAGACTAGTCCTGCCTAGCCTTCAAAGATAATCTGCAAACCTAATTTTTACCAGGACGACATGGGGTGATGTCACATAAATTCCAGGCGCGTTATCATCCATAATGCGTTTTCGATGTTTGTTGTCTGGTTCCCTTAAACGAATTCTGAGCTCTGTGCTGTATGCCTGATTCGCTTGACGCATGCGCCGCCCGGCGTCTTACGCCTTGGTGTCTTCGCCCATGGAGATGAAACCACTGGAGGTAGAGGTATACAGCTTGGCTATAAAATGGCGTGCGTCGACAGTTGTAGAAAAACGTGGGTAGAAAAACACTAAAATCCATCCACCCTGTGAAGATGGATGACCAACGAAGCTACTATAACACAAGCCATAGAGCTGACACGAATTCCCGCAAAAGGTGTGGGCAAGTTATATTAATTGATTGATTGATTGATTGATTGATTGATTGATTGATTGATTGATTGATTGATTGATTGATTGATTGATTGATTGATTGATTGATTGATTGATTGATTGATTGATTGATTGATTGATTGGTTTGACGCGCCGACGCAACGCAGGCGATGACGCGCGCTGTAGTGGAGGGCTCTGGATTTATTTCGACCTCCTGGGTATCTTTAACGTGCGCCAAAATCTCGTACACCCGGGCGTTTTTGCTTTCCGCCTCCATCAGAAAAACGGCCGCCGTACCCGGGAATCGAACCCGCGACTTCGTGCTCAGCAGCACAATGCCTTAGCCACTCAGCTACCGTGGAGGGTGAGAATTTATTCCTCTTCAGGGTTGGCGGCAATCATACCAAAGAAAGAGCTTTCGTTTCAGATACGATACGTGCATGAAACCGTAGCCATGAATTGGTTGAATGTGGTTAAACCAACTTTGTCGAGCCAAAGCTCGGTTTTCGTCAGAGAGCGCAGTAAACGCGCGCAAAATTGCACAGCCACAGCAAACACAGACGCTACTCGCAGCGAATGGCGATGAAAACGAAACGCACAATGAAACTTGATGGATCCAGCACTTCCCGATCAAGTGATTACGCGCTTTCACTGGAGAAGCACAACAAAAACTGGCTTGACCCAGACTGAGCTTGCCCTTACTCTTTTAAATGCAGAGCATTTCAGTAACTCACGATGTCACCCGCGTTGACGTCCGTAGTCCGCACCGTCGTTGTCCGCACCCCTCCCTACTATATAAAAAAAAGAATAATATCCGGCGCCCGGTTTCGATCCCTCGACCCTGCGTGCGGAACGCAATGTAAATGGTGCTCTACCCACTGCGCCACAAAGCCGACACAGAATGGGACGCTACGAACGCGCCTATTATCGTTGACTCATTCAAATTACTGCTGACGAGCGCTCTCTCGTCAGCAGTTGCCACAAGTGCAACAACATTAACGTAACGCAAACTACTTAACGTCGTGCGCCCCCGGAAATGCTCAGCATTTGATCGTGCCCCTCGCGAGGGGGATGTTTCACTGCGTCTTCTCTCGGTCGCGGGACCCGTGGCGCCATCTGGCGGAGGCGCGGCACAACTCGTAGCACTTTGAAAAGATGCAGCGCCAGCCGGCTGTGTGTTTTTCCCTATCTCCATCCCGCTATTTCCACTGGAACTAATGAACGATTACACGCTTTCACCGCGGAAGCTGTCGTCGCCGCGAAATTGTTCGTTCAGTGGCCTGAGCGTAGTCGGTGGCGCTTCTTTCGGTGCAGAAAAACTGCTTGAGACGCTTGCTTGACCTTGGCTCAGCTTGAAGGTCACGATTACGTCGCCAGGCATTTCCTCGTGTTTTACTGGAAGTAATAGGTTCCGCGTAAACGTCACGCAGGCAGAGTAATCTTGCGTCAAAGTCAACTTCCTGAAGAATGCTCTGTAGCTCTCCATCTAACGTAGGCATCTCGAAACAAATCTGGCCTACTAAAACTGACCGCTGGAACGGCTGTACACTTCACCGAATTTTATTAAGCTGTCGTAATTAGTTCTCAGTGAAGTTGTAAGCCTTAGAGAATTCCTGGCTGCTGCCATTACATGGGCGCAACGGAGGGAGTATGGTTAGAGAAAGCGGGTGTAAATATTATTTTAACGATACTATCCCTAAAGAAATTAAAACAAAATTAGATGATATTACGTCAAGTTATTTCATTGAGAGCTACAGAGAATTCACCTGAAAAATGGCTTTCCGGATCTGTGCGCGGACGCAAAACTTTCGAGATACTATCTTTAGACAGCTCCGCTATAAAAGGAGGGCGAATTTCTCAGAAGCATTGCAAGAATTTATTGGTTTTCCAAAAGTAACTACGACATTCTGCAACTGAACAAATTCGATTTTCCCGCCTGGTATAAGCAATCAGTTCTTGTTTTCATGAAAGCGAACAGCTTCTTGTAAAGCTGGGTCTTAGTAAAGCTGGCAAAAGAGGCCCTTCCGTGGCCACTTTTCGCAGGCATATAAAACGGTTTCATGAAAAACACAACTATGCGCGATGCGTCTACGTCCCTCCTCTTCCTAATGCACACACTGTCCGTAATTTCAAAATGGATGTGAGAGGACTGAGAAGGACGTGGTTTAGGCGTTTGGTGTAGCAGACATTTAGCTTGCGCAACCACACTGACCCCGCTCAACCGACCACCCAGCGGGGAACGTACATCGGTTTGACATTACCCGAGAATGTGTCCGAAGTTGCAAGCACGCCCATCACTGCATGTCACAGCGACAACCAGAGGCTTCGGAAGCGTTTTGAGGAAGTGGGAGCTAAAAAAATGGGATGATGCTGCTGATCATGATGGCGATGATGATTATGATCTTATTACAAGTATTACGGCATTATTTGCTGGACTCACTTTTCTGTGTTGCTCAAATTTAGTACGCGCCAACCGTTGACCTGTTGTGTTTCATTAAGTAGTTCTAAAAACCACTGTGCACTTTCCTTTGGTATCTGAATAGTTTTTCCCGAAAATTCGCCCTAGCTTATCCTACTAAATCTTTCATCAATCCACATTTACTCGGTATAGAGGTACTGGTTATCCACTTCAAACATTATATTTACAGCAATATTGGGGTTGCTATTTGCTTAATTAGGGCAGAGCAATCGTACCCTCTAAGTGGCACTCGAACAGCGTGCACACGTGACTTCACGCGTGGTTCAAAGGGCATCAAGAGTATTTTTTTAAGAAAATAATTTGCACCCCCTCACGCGGAAAAAAAGAAAGTTAGCCCAGCATCGCTGACATAAAGTCGCGAATGACGATGTTAAAAGCGAGGCTGGCTGGTGTTCCCCAATCGCAAAGCGAAGCATCATACAACTTCTCAAACCCAGTAGATCAATTCCCGGTCGCGACGATTCAACTTTGCCCTGTTTATTCGTCAACTTGGAACACTGCTACGAGAGTTCGCCACGAGCGCTTTTGGTATTTTGAGGTAAAAACATTTTTCTCTTTTACTTGCAAACGCAAAAAATCCCTCAGCCATGCATTTTTAATTAAAAAGAATGCAAATATCACTTATTTGTTCATGTCCCTAATCGCAAGGCTAAGCTTTATAGAACTCCTCGATTCCAGTAGGTGAATTACCGTTCGCGCCAGCTCATTGTTGCCGTGTGCCGCTGCTCGCGCCATCTACTGGAACCTTTTGTTACTTTTCAACGCGGAAGACTGCCACGAGGGGGCGCCGCGAACGCTCTCTGTTCTTTCACGGCGAACGTCTTATTTGAAATCGCAAAAAAGCAAGCATACACATATTTTTAATCGAAATATCAATTCAGATATCACGTATGTATTGAAATCTTGCCCCAAATATGCCTAATGTTTTCTTTTTGCTCAACAGAGTTGACAATTATAAACATTTCCACCACATTTAATAGTTTGGAAATGTTTTGCCTAAACCTCTAGTTCAGGAATTTTTTTCGATTGCAGCAAGTATGCTTCGGGCTTGCTCTACCCTTCCCTAGGCTATGCCTTCTCAACGACGCTGCTCCCGCGTTACCACGCCTTGTCCCATGAAAGCCGCGACCAAGAACACCTTCGCTGTTAAAACAACGATATTCTGAGGACAGCAATGTGTCAGCTAAGGAATATAATACAAGAAAAGATTGATTGATTGATTGTAGGGTTCAACGCGCCGACGCAACGCAGGCGATGAGGCGTGCCGCAGTGGAGGGCTCCGGATTAATTTTGACCACCTGGGGATCTTCAACGTGCGCCGAAATCTCGTACACACGGGCGTTTTTGCTTTTCGCCTCGATCAGAAAAACGGCCGCGGTGACGGGGAATCGAACCCGCGACCTCGTGCTCAGCAGCGCAACGCCTAGGGCTCTGTTCAGACTACTGACGCAAAAGCCATATCGTAACCTATCGACGTAACAAAACTGCAAGTCACGCAATTCGGTTGGCTAAGACGTTAAATGACGTCATTCTTCAAAGTTATAGCGACATTTGCGGCAACAGTCTGAACCCGGCCTTAGCCACTGAGCCACCGCGGCAGGTCCAATAATACAAGAAAAGAGAAAAAACGAACGAGGAATCGAAAGACGGCTCCTCCAGAAGAATGTGTTATTAGGAAAGTTGGTACTCAGCAACGTAACAGATTGCATTTCGAAGGCTCAAGAGAAGTAGACACGCTTTAATGAAACCTGGGGCCAGGAAAGCGAGGTGGCGAACAGTCTCCGTGGCCCGGCTGGTAAGTGCTAACTGCACATCCGGGTCGGAGCTCTCCACGGCCCGTTTCCAGTGTGGGGGAGGGAAAATGGGAAAAGAGATTGTGCTGGCACTGGCAGCGGCCCCCTCCTGCTTGCACTCACCTATAGCCTCCCTCATTCCAACACTGCTGAGGATGAAGAAGACTTCTAAGTTAATGTGTCGGTGCGAGCTGGTTGGTATGCCATCATAAGAATTAGGTTAGCGCCTAGGACAACTACACGAAAAAACAATTTTGGTAAGACAGAGGCGCTCCTACCGAAATTCTTTTTTCTGTAGTTGTGCTTGGCGCTTGATCCTAATTCATATTATGTACCGGGTGCCATCCAAGCCTTCGTCTACCCGCGCGACGTAATGCGTTCTACTGAATACCGCTCAGCCTTGCCACACAGGACGCGTGTTCCGGCCGATTAACTCAGTCGTTTTGAGCATGCCTGTTTGAACCACTCCGGGGGTGATGTTTATTGTTTCGTTTTGGAGCCATGACTTTCCTTATTGTGTTAGGACTTCAGAGGCTGAGCCACCACTTTTTTTTTTCAGCAAGAGTTGTCAACCCCCCCCCCCCCCCCCTTTACCCAGGCGACAACGAAGTCACTGTGACCGTCGTTACTAACTTACAATGAATTTACAGCTCTGCTGTTCATTTACGGTCATGCCCTGAAATCTTTGGGGGGTCTGATTCGGTTCCGCAACAGTGTTACTCGTGCCATTGTGGCTTACACTTTCACTAGCGTAATTTCCCCGTAAAGTACGCGCGCAGGACGTTCCAACAACAGTGCACGCCAATAATTTTTGTGAAACGGAAGGTGTGGGTAACTTCGATAACAGCGAGCAGCACGTGACAGACTGCCTTTCGGGCCATGCAGCTCCGCACCTGCCCCAGTGCACCGAAGTTCACCGCGGAGACGCCCCTTGCGTAGAAGAGCGGTGGTTGTATGATGCCAGCCAAGAGCGCCATGACGTTCGGCCCCGCATCGTAGAACGCATTGGCTGTGCCCACCGTAAAGTTCTCAGCATCGTGATACTTGAAGAGAGCCCCGGTCGCTGTCTTGTGCGCCTCCACGTAGCTGGTGAAAAAGGTCTTGCCAGTTTGCGGAAACATCGCTGCAGGCGTGCAAAGAAGCAAAGAATGGGTCAGTAATATCCTTCCGTTACACCAAAAAACGCCCAAGCGTGAGGGAAAGTGGCCAGCACGCAAGGAGCCCACGAGCAGGTGTTGGGATGGCGTGCCTCAAGAAAAATAAAATGTGTTACGTAAGTGCGGGTAATCGAACTCGGGCCGTTCGCTCCATGAAACCGGCATGCAAACCACTCGGCCACCCAAAGGCCCCATGGGTACGTAGATAGCAGCTACGAGGAATAATAACGTGTAATTGGTGAGAAAAAAACGATTCCCGTGGTCGGAACCGAACATAGGTCCCTCGCCTTACGAAACAGCCGCCTAACCGACTGCGCTGCCTTCGCATTTCGAGCACACAGCATTTTAGATGCGACGGCATCTCATTCACTCGCCTTGTCCCTCCATACGCCGTCGTTGTCCGTCCACATCCCTCCCCCATCCTCCTCGCCGCGCGAGCTGCGCTCTCCGCCGCTCACCCCCTCTCCTCTCCGATAGCGAACACTCTCTCGCGAGGGGCATTGGATTGGATTCGATTGGATTGGCTTGGCTTGGCTTGGCTTGGCTTGGCTTGGCTTGGATTGGATTGGATTGGATTTGAATTGGATTGGATTAAAGTGGATTGTGTTGGATTGTGTTGCGTCATAGCCGCGCCACGTTGCGTCATAGCCGCGGCAGGGGGTTCACGGCACGTTTCACGCGATGGGAGACTCAACCTAACGGAAACAACAACGGAACCCCCTATGCGTCGCATCGAGGGGAGGTGGGAGTAATTTTTCTTTGGGTTGGAAGTGCGGCTGTTGGCTGTGGACTTCCGGGTTCTTGCCCGACGAGCTGCTCCAGCGCGTGCCCTCGTTTCCACTTTCCCCCCCTCGCCAAACACCTTCTACGTAGATGCTGCAGCACACAGGCACAAGCCGACCTTCACTGTGGCTGTCGTCTCCTCGCCGACTACTACTCCTCTGACGTTTCTCATTATTCCCACCACAACCCCACATGTTGGGAAGAGGTCGCCATAGCCCTGGCTCTCGCACACCGGCCTCCCCCTGATCTAATATTATCTGATTCAAAAACGGCCATCAAAAATTTTGCTAGTGGTTGTATCTCCACGCTAGCCGGCAAAATTCTGCTCCAAAAATTCAGCCCCTCAGCATCCTACGGAGCTCCTCTGGTTACCGGCACACACGGGACTAGACGGCGCGGAGTGGGCTCATAAGGCGGCACGAGCACGACAACTTCCCGTCAAGAATTTTACCCCACCAGGGACTCCCTCACCACTTAAAGGGAGGTGACCGACTACTACCGCCTCTCCCGCAACACGTTGCCCCCGGCTCACCCATCCCTAACCCCCTCGGAGGAACGGCTGTGGCGCCTCCTCCGAACGGAATCGCTCCCCAACCGAGCCCTCCTTCATCACATTTACCCATCCGCCTTCCCCTGTCCGCTCTGCCCGAATTGTGGCGCTAAATCCACAGTGCAGCACCACATGTGGGCCTGCCCCTCTCACCCCCACCTCACCATAACTTCCCCTGACCACTGGACGGAGGCCCTGGGCCGCTCGGGCGAAGACTCCCAGCGCCCACTGGTCACCCGACCACAAGCCGTGGTGGCAGCCCTTCGGGCAGCCATGGCGGCCCCTTGGGCCAGTGGCGTCAATAAAAGTTTTTATCTCTCTCTCTCTCTCTCTCGCCGTAGCTCACTCGCTGAATCCAAGTAGAGCAACGGGGCGTTCGGTTGTAGCGCTGTCGTCGCGGCGGATCCCAGAGGCTTCGAAAGCGAAGCGGTTTATATAGTCAAACGCGTTCGAAACTCGTGAACCGCTGGCGCTTGCCCTACATCTCTCCGTTGTTTAGCGCAAAGAAAGCTGTAAGTACATTGGAGGCAAATTATACGTACTAAACCGGCAGCGCCCTCGTTCCTTTAGTTAGTAACGCTCGTTTGGTTGGTTTTTACGATAGTAGGGGAAAAAAACAGCCGCGCAAGAAAAGAATTGCGCGTTCAAAATGACACAGAAAGGCCCCACACGCAAAAAAATGGCGTGTTCAAAATGCCGCAGAAAGCCTCCAGTCGTGCAAGAAACAATTACCCGGTCGAAATTACGCAAAACAGCTCCTGCATACGAAATTCAGGCAAGCAAAAAAAG
Source organism: Haemaphysalis longicornis (assembly GCF_048455015.1). Lineage (NCBI taxonomy): Eukaryota > Metazoa > Arthropoda > Arachnida > Ixodida > Ixodidae > Haemaphysalis > Haemaphysalis longicornis. The sequence goes on along the minus strand of NW_027526361.1, from coordinate 73,203,754 downwards.
AACAGAACTGCCGCTGCCGCAGTTTCAGGCAGGGGGTGCGCGAGCACTACGAAGGCGGGAAATTTGGATTGCATGGTGTGGCAGCAGTGATCGGATAACGGCGCTACAGCCCAATATGGCTGCGGTGCACTTTCCACAGGTTTCAATTTTTTTTGTTTGTTTCGTTTTGCCAAGACAATGCGTACAATATCTCATGAAAGTTATGTTACATCTGCCACATATGCGCTCCGTCGGCGGCGGCACGCCATCTATGGTGAGACTGAGTGACCCCGCACTGGCGAAGAAGTAGTTAAACCCTCGCCTAGTCACGTGTTACTGCAGCGGCGAAGCTCCAGAAGAGTGCAGCGGTGCTGCGTCTCGACACCGGATAACATGGCGTCGTGTCGCACGTTGCACATTTGCGTTCCAGTGGCTCAAGGTCATTGCGACGAGATGAATAGCCTAGCGAGACACAGTTCAGTAGAGCTTCGCTCTAAAAATGTGAGAGCGTACTTCCAGGAAGCCAAAATGTCCTCAGCTTGAGCGTATACTTTCTTAACTCAACCATCATTGTTTATATTTTAATACCCCTCTTAATTGCCTAATAGCTTATCTTAATATTGTATATTATCTGTCTTATTATAAACCATTTCAAGACAAAACAATTCTGCAGATTCTGCACATTGAAACCACGATTCCGCAGCCGCACCGCTGACCTCATTTTCGGCCCTGCGCCAACCGTTACCGCCGTGCTTTATCCACCCTCGCCGTGGATATGCAAGCTTAAGTCTTCCACGATTACGCCTAAAACTGGAGTGATACGACTTTTTGAGGTGAGGAGCATAGGTCCGTTGTATGCAGTAACAAACGACGCCCTTCGAACGCTTTTCCCTATAGGTGTGAGCCGCACACCGACAATAGTATTTGTTTCCAAAAATGGGATATATTGTTCATGCGGCCACCATTATTCGCAAGTCACATTTATCGTTTAAAAGTTGCAATTCCTTTCGGTTTGTTTTGATATAATGCCCTGATGCACCCGAATTGTGTCTGCCTCTAGGTTTTGGTTAGATTGTACTTCCGGATTTTATTCTTTCTTTTGTTTTCATTTTTTCTTATCGATTGTAAATCCTTGAATACTCAAATTATATAATCCTTATAACATACACGGCTCTTACTTTCCTCAATTATGCACTTTTACACATATGCAAGCATTATACTTTCCTCGTTACGTACAAATCACGCTGTCGGGCTCAATAAATAATGCTTACAAATTAATACATGCCAACGGCCTTAACATGCTCACTTCTGTACCTCTCTGAACGGGCAAATTAAAATCACTCAGCGTGTGTACTCCCTAGGCCGGCTCCTTAAGCTACCGGCGCCGCAATCGAAAGTTGGAGGCGAACTCCTCAAGTCGCTCCTGCCCTGCCTATGGGCAAAGATGTTTTCATATTTCCATAAAGTCAAGGGAAGCACTCCTGCAGCGTCGGCAAAAGAGACACAAATCATGTATCGCGAACGGCGCGTTCTATTATCTGGCGTGTAATCTCAAGACCTAAACATAGTGTTGCGTAAAATGCATCCACAACCGTGCAATTCCTATAAAATGGCTAGAAAACCACGGAAAAGTTAGTGTTGCGTGCATTCGCTCCGCAGAGGTGATACGGTAGCAAGTACCGGTACCAGGACGCGGACTGTCGCCTCTCTCAGGCTGAAACACCATGAATACAATACGAGCTACTCACCGAAATGCCTGTCTATTCTGCCGGGAGCAGCGAGGTATGGCGGATAGCCGACGTACACCCCCATTTGCGCAGCCTTCTTGCTTACTAAGGAGCGGAAGTCTCCTTGGATCCAAGTAGACTGGTTCATCTTAATTTTCAACTGGTCGTGTATTAGCTTTGCCATCCGCTCCGCCTTCTTGAGTGCTGACTCGGGGAGGTCTGCGACGCAACACAAGGAAAATTTGGAACTGTAGAGGCAGAGGAGTACATATTGAGCGAAGATACATCTTTTATACGATGAACATTACCACCAAGCTGCTCTCGTGTCCAAAGAAGATTTATATGCATACCTGGTTTGTATTATTTTTGTTATTATTTTATTTCAGCCGACCCACCGTATACTCCTGTTCGTACAGCAAGGACTCCACAGTCCAGCAGGATATTCCAAACCTCCTGTGGGACTATGAGAGACTCCATCAACTCCAGGCCCTACGCGCCCAACAGGTGCACCATGTGGCGGGTGGACGATGCCCACAGAGCCCAGGCATCCAAAGGAGGCATTACAATCCCTGTGGGAGATGGCGAGAAAGTCAGGCGTAACCTGAAGCATTGAGGGCCCAGAGGAGACCTGCAACTTTCCCTAAACTTCCTACTTTCTTGGGCCACTCACCATACCTTTGCCCAATAATTATTTTTTATACATACATACATTTCTCCCCGCATTTTCTTTCTGAGATATTGCCTAGTCGATAAAGAAAAATGATGGGGCCTGTCCAGAACTCCATGTGTATTCCCCAATCATTTGTACTGACCAATCATGTTTACCGAAAACGCTGTGCTCTTTAATATCGAATAATAATTCCTGTCACTACACTCCGCCAACTGAGAATCTTGACTCGTTTTTATTTGCTTACATATTTTTATCCCATACGTGTTCTGCCCCTTTCAGGGTGTTAAATTCATTTCGCATTGTTTTGTATTTGCAGATCATTTGGACCCCCCTACTTGATGACCCATTCGACAGGTGCCCGTGAGGAAAATAATTTACGGGCATGAGGTAATATTGCTCTGTGGTCGGGATATTGCTTCAGCTGGTATGATAATTTTTACGTAAAATCTTCGCACGGAATGAAATCATGGCGCGAATGTGTCGACGTGCAGGCCGTAAGGTTCTTCGCCGGTCGGGCAACAGGAAAAGGCAAAAAACGACTTGGAAAACAATGGTCTACAAGTAAAAACGTTCGAGAGGCACCTGAAAGGGCCGTTAAGACAAATGCAAGTTGCGTTCATTAGGAGGACAGCTTTCCCCCGAAGACAATGACACCAATTTTATCGCAAACGTCAAAGAAATAATCGAGATAATAAAGGAAACACGGTAAGCTGTGTCTACTCCCTTTCCACTTCCCGGATTTTTTTCTATGACGTCACAGAACTTATTTTGTGCGATTTGCGGCCACAGAACCAGGCCATCACTAAGGGTGCCTTCCAATTTAACCTTTAGACGGCTTCGTTGCCGTCTTCGCTGACAGTTCACCATCTTAAGCCCCGTTACAATTCCAACGAGGCAGTCAATGAAGACTGCTTTGAGGAAACAGCATCGAAGTCAGCAACGATGCAGGCTACCTTCCTGTCTAAATCGAAAAACGACGCCATTTCCACCTTTTCGCGTAATAATGTTGCTAAAAACTAACTTGTTCTTTTATTGACATATTTAGTATAAGTTACTATTGGTAAAAGGATTTTGTTTTTTTATATCACGTAATGTTTGTAATAATAACTGTACTATTATTTACGAAACCTGCTGCTCGCGTTTCTCAACATGTCTTCTACGAGGTTTATGTCGGCGTTGGTGTTGCGTTCTTGACCGCTGCGAAGTTCCAATTCTTATTCCTTCATACGTCTAGTTAGACTGCTTCTAAAGCTGTCTACCAAGCTGTCCGCGAATTGGAACGCAGACTAAGACTAAATGATTGTAATGGGGCCTATATTTCGTTTCATCGCAACACTTGAATTCCAACGTTTAGTTAACGCACTGAAAATCATGTCTTTAGCGGAGGCCCATATTTGAATTCTAACGTGTAGTTAGCGCACTGAAAATTGTCTGGAGTGCTGGCCCATATAGCGTCACTCCTGATCATAACACGTCATTCTAGAACCAAAAAACGTGTTTCTACACGTTGCGTTTTTTCGGTTAAATACGTCTTTCGTGGCTGGAATGCCGCTGCGTGAGGTGCTTGAGTTTAGTTCTGTGAAGTTAAAGTTGTATTTTGTCTTCGTGATCCCCTTAAGGCTGATTTCGCGTTGTACTGCAAAATCACGGCATTTCTTTTCAAGCAATGTAATCCTCTATGTCCCATAATGGGTCTCTAGTGATTCTGCCATCCTCTGTTGCGGCAACGTCTTCATGAGAACGGTATGTGCCTGGGGTGTAGTTTTTCCAATGCAACGGTGGCGGATGTGTCGTCTAGTCCTGTATTGGGTCGCAGCGAGCAGCTGCATCTTCGCTCACCGTGAAGCAGTTTTGTAGCGTTAGCTACACTGGTCGAGGTTCAGCAGTTTCGCATGGCTCCTATATAGCCGTGCTGCACATGCGCGAGGAGCAGTGACGTCTCACAGCGCACAGCAGGCGCGCCGGAGCCGCCGCTAGTGTATCGACGCCGCCACGACTAGATTGGATTTAATTGGATTGGATTGGATTGGATTAAATTTGATTCGATTGGATTGGAAATTGCTTTAGCAGCAGTAAGCATGATAATCAGCTAATCATAGACAACCAGGAAACCTAAGAATAACCAGCTGAAGCTTAGCTCACGCTACGTATATCCTGGCATAGACGAGCTAAGCCACTCCTAATTTTTGTGTTCTTTTGCATCTATTTCTGAGGCTTACTTCCATAAACCAACGCGTTTAAGAGCTTCCGCCGATGTAGACATTTCACGGCCCATCGTAGTAGACACACCACCGAGAGCAGAAACGTGTCGGCCCAGTAGTGGGGGATATTGCGCTCTCATCATCACCGACATGATTGCTTTCCAATTTCGTGGTAGTAATTCAAATATAATAGCCTTTTTTGGGCTACCTACATACCTACTTAGATAAACTCTAGAAGTTAAAAAAAATGTCTTCGTAATTGCTGCAACATTTACCCCAAGAACTTGGAAATAATATCGGCGGTACAGTTAACATTTTTTTTCTTGGCCTGTTGGTTCTTTTTCTGTGTGAATGTCTTCTGTAACCAAAAATCCGAAACTACGGCCTGTAGAAGTTTTCGTATTAGCCTGATCCGGTGAAGAAACAAGAAGAAACCGACATATACGCACACTTTTTGAAGTAAACATCCATGACGGCAATCTCCATGACTCCGAGGGCGGTCTCGAAGCAGAAGTCTTCGATCTTCAACGGGTACATTTTGGCCATTAGGCTGCCGCTGGCGAGATGCATGAGGCGTCGCAACAGACTCCAGCCAATGAGGAGGCGCGAGTCGTTAGTCCCGATGCGAGCGCTGTCCATCATGTGCTGCATAACTAGCGGCCCATTGTCCCAGCAGATCATGTAGTGCGAAGCGTTGTACGTCTGATTGGTATACAGCCGGATCATCCGAAGCCACTTTGCTGGAAGAAACAAAGGTCTGTTAGGGTGATACATGCCACAACTGAGGTGTGAGGCTTAGGTGGCTGGATGACCATAGCGATGTGGAAGACTAAAAAACAAGCTTCTTTCATTAGTTCTGTGTTCTTCCATACGTATACCATATTTCCTCTAAAATTCCATGGGTAGTGAAACGCTTTCACCATGACGTGCAGCATGCGAACAAATTTACCCATACAAAGAAACCCTGCATGTGAAAAATGTTACTAAAATACATCTATAACTTACTCACTTACTAACTGACTGACTGACTAACCGACCGCCCGATCTGGCTGGCCGACTGAGTCCCTCATCAACATCCAACACGGCTGAACTTGGGGACGAAATTTTGCGAACACATGCCTGTGTTGACTTGGGGGGCTCTATAGGGGTGCGGGATTGGAAATTACAGCAGTAAGGGAGTGCAAGCAGCTAGATTGTGTTTTCACCGATTTCCGATTACTTCCATTCCCGTTAATACATTGGAATGGTTTTTACTGACATAGCAACTTATACCATGTCTAAGGCGCCGATTATGGCGGTCACCCTGACTAACCCCTATTGGCCCAGTCTGTATTTCGAACTTCATTCCGGGTTCTTGCGGATTCCTCAATTTACTTTCAGTCCGTTGATACATCTGAGCTTTTTGCGTCACATTTCACGCATACAAACCTAAAGAAAAAATGCCTGCGGCTTAGCTCAGCTAACTTTGGATATGCAATGCAAAAGCTTGGCTTAGTCTGGTTGAGTCTCGGTTTCGTTTTTTTTTTTAACCTTTGATGTAACTGTATTGCCCAGCACGACTCAAAGCCGTCCGGTCCCGTGCGACACGCACAGAAGGGGGCCCGGCGGCGTTTGCCGGGGCGAACGCTCCGTTCGTCTGTGCCGGGCGCGAGAGGAGTCACGTAGCCCGAGGGGACCCAGCGGCGTATGCGTGGGAGGCTGTGGGAGGGGGGGGGGGGGGTCGGCTGCGGATCAGCTGATCGGCCGCTAACACGGCGGCGGCCGCCGCTCATATGAGCACGACTGAAAATGAGGCCTTCTGCGCAGCGCCAAAAGCGCTCTTGGCGAATCATGCGATGCGCTTCGAGGGGTGTGTCGCCGGAGGTGACGCGGGTCGAAAGGTTACCTTCCGCATCCTCCGCGAAACCGCTAAACGAACGTAGTAAAGCTGTGCTCTAAAACGATTTTATCGATTTCACCCTTAGGAGCCTCAGAAACGTCCAGCGGAACTTTTTGTAATGGCAAGCATAATGATGTAAAATAACCGAACAGGTGACCTCATAGGTCAGCCAAACTGCTAGTCCCAGATGACTTCGGCAGTATATATTCCTATCATGGCACAGGGGCTCAAACTGGCTCATAATTGTTTAAATATACTATCTCGCGAGGCCGTGAAGATATTAAACAGGTCTTTGCTCACAGACGAAACATATGCAAATGTCCAGAATCTGTTTCACAGTGTTTTCACTTACCAAACCCTAAACGGGGCGAATCGGGATTCGCAGCCAATTACGTACTTTTACAAGTCACCCAATGTGTATTCACCTCGTTTATATGCAATTCATTATTTTTCCTTGCACATGTTACCCCTACAAACGCCCGAAAGTCAATCTTACGATTTCGCCTTAAAAAATCTCTAAAGAAGTGAGGGAGTTTAGAAATAACATTCTCGACAAAGCTAAAAGGCTAAGATGGAACATCAACGAATAGAACAAATATCTGGACCTATTGTCTTCTATCTTGCTGACTGCAGATTCTGTTTCCCTTTTCCTACGTTTGTCCTCTCTTCTCAAGCGTACCTCTATATGGTAGCGGACCACCTCTGAACACACTTTGTTCGTTCCCAACACGGGCTTTAATAACTAATCCTTGAGGAGACAAGCTAGGCTTACTTACCACTTGTGACGGTCTTGTTTATGATGTTTCCGAAGTTCCTGAGGGTTACGTACATAGGCCAACGTTTGTTATTCCGTTCTTCTGTTTCTAGGTTTCTAATGTAGGCCACAACTGGAGAGGAAATAAAAACGGTGATTTGTACACATAGCAAGCGTTCTGTGTTGGATGGTTCGAATGACCTAACTGCTTCACAGAGGTGACAGAGACGAATTCGTTGAAAGATGCAAAAATGTACCATGAAGATACTTGGAGAGTGTAGGATCACAACCAGTGTTGGACAAAACTTGCCCGTAGGCTATCGCTGTATAGTGGCCTTCGAAAATAACGCTGTTGTGGTGCCTTTTACCTTCGTGCTCATTAAATAGTACTGACTATAAGTATTATACGACTGCGTGCACATGGTGCTCATAAGCGCAGTCCATCCAGAACGATTGAATTGATGTTGAAAACACGTTGTAAGAAGCGTGGTACTTGCCTCCGTTTCGGCAGAATACACTCGTTTTCTACCGCAGAACGGGGTGTAAGTTTCATTCCAGTAAGAAGACTGCTCGTACCCGCCGCGGTGGCTCAGTGGCTAAGGCGTTGCGCTGCTGAGCACGAGGTCGCGGGTTCGATTCCCGGCAGCGGCAGCCGCTTTTCTGATGGGGGCGAAAAGCAAAAACGCCCGTGTGTACGAGATTTCGGCGCACGTTAAAGATCCCCAGGTGGTCAAAATTAATCCGGAGCCCTCCACTACGGCGCGCCTCATCGCCTGCGTTGTGTCGGCGCGTTAAACCGTACAATCAATCAATCAAGACTGCTCGTCCTAATGAACGTACGCCCGAAGTAATAAGGTGCCGCCTCCTTAACCTACACGCGATACACGCTTCATGGTAACGGTTAAAGCCAAACTGAAGCAAACTGCTGAGTCCTTAGGCTGATGCGCAAATTTCTTATGACTCCCACCCAAGTCACCACTCTACTTTATGCTCTTTAGAAGGAGGATCTTATAACCAGCGCAGTTTGTGCTCTGAGAGATTTCTTCCCAACAGTAACTTACGCTGATTTTCAATGTCTGGGGTATTCAAGCACAAAATTTTCACAATCAAGAACTATCAAATTTGCTTTGTTTCAGCTCTAATGCCAGAACGTTCAACCCTCGGAAAATATTTCAAAATATCTCCACGCCAAATCGCCAAACGCAGCTCCAGCTATCAGACCACGACAACAAGTTGATTGAAAATGAAAAATGTGCTACAGTCCTGAACAATTTTTTTACATCAGTTTTCTCGCCTGCTAGGAACATTCGTTTTACGGAATTACCACAACAGTTCGCGACCGGAATGCCCGAAATAGAGATTAATGCTGATGGTATAGCTAAGTTAATCAGCTCCATAAAATTATCGTCCTCGGCTGGTTGTGATGAAATCAGCAGAAAACTGCTTAAAAACGATACTTCCTAGTCAAGCGCAATACTAAGTTTACTCTTCCAGCAATCAATCAGAACCGGTGAAGTCCCTCACGATTGGAAAAAGCCTCAAATAACTCAAGTCTGGTGATCGATCAAAAGCAAATAATTATCGACCAATTTCACTCACCAGCGTGCTGTCCAAGCTTTTGGACCATATCATACCAACCAATCTAATGAATTACCTCGAATAAATTATTTGTTTTTACTCGCACCAACCTGGTTTTAGCAGGCTATTATCATGCGAAACTCAGCTATTAGAATTCACCCATGATACCTTACAACATGGGTGATCATCTACGAATTGACGCCATCTTTCTCAACTTCTCGAAAGGCTTCGACCGTGTCCCGCACAATCACTTACTTGCAAAGTTGTCTACTCTCGGAATACCCTCAACACTGTTAACTTGCAATGTACATTTCTTGAAAGGTCCCGTACAATACACATCCGCTAACTCTTATGACTCCCCCATCTCGCATGTTACATCCGGTGTCCCGCAGGGAGCAGGGTTATCACCCCTGTCATTCTTAATCTGAATGAATGACCTGCTCTCCAATTGAAAAACCAGACTTCGTCTTTTTGCAGATGACTGCGTCATATACAACGCCATTCATAACATTAGTGATCCCATTGACATTCAAGAAGACATAGACACGATCACTTCGTGGTGTGAATGATGGCTCATGCTTCTTAACCTTAAGAAGTGTCAATATATATCATTTTCCCGTATGCGCAGCAACACAAATCACTTATACCATATCAACTAGACTGAAATAACTCGAAGAGACTGCTATAAATATCTCGGCGTTCATTTTACATCGACATTATGATGGGTTACTCATATTGAAACAATATACGCACACGCCTCACGAACGCTAGGTTTTCTTCGTCGCAATCTCAGATCCGCATCGTCCGCTATTAAAAACTCGCATATCAGACATACGTCCGGCCTAAACTAGAACATGCTTCATCTACCTGGCATCCCTCACAAGCTTATCTGGCATACAAATTAGAATCCATCCAGAACCCTGCTGCACGCTTTATCATGTCAAACTACTCGCGTATAACCAGCATCACTGAACTAAAACAAATACTCGACCTTCCTAGCCTCGAATCACGTCGTATCATCTCGCGTCTCGGCATTCCTCACTCTTTCTACTTTCACACAATCGCAAGACACCCTCGTCTTCAACCACCACGTAGAATCTCCCCGCGCCTAGTCCAATCACGCACATTCACTGTCGCACATCTACTACGATGAAAGAATTTTTTCTTTATGCACTAACCCTGTGGAACAATCTCCACGACATTATTGTTTCGACCACCGACCGCAAAGCCTTCCGCGAAAAATTGACAGATCTTTTTACCTAGAAGATTTTTTTGTTACTTGAACCCTGCTAGTAGCAATGTTTAGTCATGTGTATTGGTTGCCTGCCTTTTTTTAATAACTGTGATTTCGATGGTTATACCACTTGCTTCTTTCTGAGCGTTGTTCCTTTGTTGTTCTTGTCCACCATTTTTTCCATTTTTCTTCCTTCCTTCTTTTTGTAATTAAGAGATTCCTAAATGATGTTTGCCCCCGCCTTATGTAATGCCTCCGAGCCTTTAGGGCTTCAATAAATGAAATGAAGTTCTACCGACAAGCGTAAGGCAACCTGGCAGCGAGGAGCAGTTTTGGAGCGTACGGCCTTGGTCTGTTTCGAATTGTGTAACTGGCATTATGACCAGCCTACATTGACGTTTAAATCGACATTAGAAGAGCTCCTGATCGAGGCTGTATAAAGAACATTACCAACCACTCATGTCAGCATTTCGCAGGCACCGTTTCCCAAAAGTAAAATTACCTAAGGAAATATTTCAATGTAACTCTGTAATACTCGAACATTGAACAAGATTTTGAACTGAAAAAAACTTGGCCCCGCATGTGGTTGCTTCCTGCGAATGCAGGAGGATTGGCTTCTGTCGACCCTACCGCGTAAAGCCCATTAATGCATTATTGTGCAAATTAACGCCGTTACACTGTGTGGGTTTTTACGATTTTTTTCGTGTATCGGTGGTCCTTTCTCGGGATATCTAATTTTTGTAGCGTAAGCTACACTGACCGAGGTTGAACAGCTTTGCGTGGACCTTTTGCGCGAGGAGCATTGGGTTGGATTGTATTTGGATTGGATTAAATTTGACTGTATTGGTTTGGATCATCCAATCCAATTGGAGTGCGGGTGTGTAGAGAATTGGTTCTGCACATTCGCCGGTATGCGCAGTGCATAAGAGTAACGCCATAGCCGCGGCAGACGCACTGGCGCCGGTGCGTGCCCAGCTGTGCGCCCCCGTTGCGCAGTAGCCAAGTCTGACGGTGTGCCGGAGCCGCTTGATAGCCGTTTCGCGTCGTTCCTACAAAACCGTGCTGCACATGCGCGAGGAGCAGTGACAGGACTGGACTGGACCGGGCTGGGCTGGACTGGATTGAACTGAACTGCAATAGATTGTATTGAATTTAATTGGATTGGAAATCGTTTTATCAGCAGTAAGCATGATAATGAGATAACCCTAGACAACCAGGAAACCTAAGAATGACCAGCTGAACCTTAGCTCACGCTACGTATATCCTGGCATAGCCGAGCTAAGCCACTGCTAATTTTTGTTTTCGTGTTTACTTGTGGTGTATAAGATGCGTATTTCTATTTTGTTAACTTTTTCCCATTTTTCATATCTTCCATTTCTTGTTTTATCAATACTATTCGATGAATTACCGGTATTTACACTATTATAATGATTACATGTGTCAAAACGACCTATTACGCGTCTTTGGGAAATGCAGCGAGTTACACGGTTGATCCGCTTTGGCAATTTTATTTTCGTGTTTCCGTCGTTTTCTTCCGGGATATTTTATTTGTTCCTCCATTTCTGGGAGACGGTGTTTAATATGCATATGTGATTTTTATAGTTCCCCTTTGAATTTTTGATCTGCTGTATTTTTTGGCATTAATATTCCGTTACAACGATTCAACTCGTTTAACTCACCAATATGCTATTGTTGCGCAAATGCGAGGCCCTACATAGGGTGACATCGGTAATACCCAGCAAAGAATGGCACGCATTAAAAGCCGGCGTACGGCATCAGCGACCACAACAGAAAAAACAAACCCGTTTGGGATGTTTCATATTAGGACTTTGCTCGGATGTCTAACATCCCATGTAGAACTAAGAAATGCACATCTCCATTAACGTGAAACCTAGAGACGGGAGAAGCATGGAGCCTATGAGTGTATTCAAAGATTGTAAGTCTCTCTTGTGCCATGCGGCGTGCGCTGATCGGGCGCCGGAAAAGTGCCGGTGAGAGGAGGAATCGTGCCCCCTCTACCATTGAACCGTATTTAAGCCATTCGCATTCCCCATCTGCCCCAGTTTGGGGTAGTGGCAGGAGTCAACGCGAGCGCAGTTCAATTCCCCCGCCCCGAGGGCTATTCCTCGGTGATCACGTGGGGTATTTCAGCGTAACACAAATTATAACCCGCATACAAACAGCTTCTGTTTGTGTTTGCCACATCTTTAATATCATGTTACTTTATTTTCTCCAAGGGAAGCCTGGAGAAGCCTCAGAAAATCTAGCTGTCACATAAGTTCAAACGTTTTCGCACTCCTCTTTCTTTATATTTTAAAGTACATTTATACCAAGTTGGAACAACTCAGCACTAATAATTTTTTAGATATAAACGTTCTTCTTTCGGGGGGGCGATGGCAGCGTCTAGTAGGTGTCAAGGCAAGTAAAAAAAAACAGCTGACTTCCGCTGCAGGGTGACGCATCAAAGACCAAATTCACGTTGTCACAGGGCTATTCTGATTGTCTAGCAAGATATATCAGCTCGCTAGGCGCATTTTCGGTAAGGCGGCAGCTAGAAGGCCAAATGCAAACAACCACAGTCCGGGTAGTCCTAACTGGTGAAGCCGGCGGTGCCAATCGCAGAATAAGTTATTCTTTAAACAGTTGAAGTCTTTAAACAGTTCAAATCGGTTTAAAAACGTCTCCGCTAAATCGGGCAGTCACTTAGAAACGATTAAAGGCCGAAAAATAACAGCGCTCTTCGAAACGAGAAAAAACAAACCGCACTAACCCGCAACCCTAACCGGCCCAGCCGGCGTTGTTAATTTTGAAATAAGAAAAGGAAATTATTCGCTATACAGAGAGTAAACATTGTTGGAAAAGCTAGAGAAGACATTCCAAAGCATGGGACACTAACTTATGACGGTAAAAAACTCGAAATAAGTTGAGCGCTATACGTCAGAAACGCCGTGTCCATATCGGGCTAGAAATAGGATACCGTCCATGGGCAAGCTAATTAGCATCGCTAAAATTTGCGTACCTTGAGAACCCCAGAGTGGACAGAAAAGTATAAACACTTGAGGTGACCGGCCGAGCAAGGGCTACCTCGATTTGTGATCGATGTTTATATAGAAAATACGGAGACAGAGTTTTTCACAGCTGTCGAGGTCCTAATATATCCGGAATTTCCCGCACCGGGTGAAGAGCCCGCACAGCGGGCTCTTCACCCGGCTGAGTTTTAAATTAGCCATTTTTTCGTAGCTATACAAATGAGCATAGCAGTGGCTTACTTTTCCAAGGGCCAGACGTCAGTAACCTCTTGTGAGTAAACCACTGCCTCAGGTAATTTCTTCAGAACCACGCGTATAAAAAGCAAAACCGACAAACGCTGGCTAAGTATCACTGCAAGCACGCACAGCAACGTCGTCCGCGGAAAACGTATCTCACTCACTCTCCCTCTCTTTCTTTTTCATCTGGCCCTCTGAGCCCAATTACCCTTGGCATGTAGGCATTAAGTTCTCCCTGCGCCTGAAGTAACCATCATTCCGGATACCTAAAAGGCTACACTAGGAAGTTTTAACCACGCCAGGAAGGTTCCTTGGGACACAAACAGCACTCCCTCACCAGCGAAGGATCTGGCCACACTGGTGTAGTAGCTGACCGCTACCTCCCATGACGAACCAACTCAACTCTCGGCCCTCAGTCTACAGCAGCTGTACAGCACCTGTTCAAGGTGGCGGTGAGATTAGTGATACTGCAGAAGGTGCTAAGAATCTCTGGGTTCGGACAGACCACCATTAGAATTTGTACCTTGCAACGCTCAACACACGCACCGTCTGGCAAGGGAAGCTTAGATGTACTACTAGAGGAGGTCTCTGACATAAAGGGGGATATTATAATGTTAACCAAAGTTGGAAGTACAGAACAAGGCTTCATGGAGCTCACTGGCAGGATATTTTGCGCTACAGTAGACCCCAAAAGAAAGGAGAACACGGGATGGGATTTTTATCCACAGAAAAATAGTAGGAAACGTGGAGGAGTTTTTTAGGATAAGCAAGAGAGTCACATATGCTGTGATCAAGCTAAACAAGCGATACAGGTTAAACTTAGTACAGCCTTATGCGCCAACAACCAGCTATAAAGACGAAGCCGTAGACAGCTTCTACGAGGACGTCAAATCTGCAATAAAAAAGGCAACCACACAGTTCACGATTGTGGTGGGAGACTCACGCAAAGGTCGGTAAAAAGCAAATGGGGGAAGAGTTAGTGGTAAGCTTCAGTATAGATAATCGCAACACTCGAGGAGATACACTCGCGGGAAATGCAGAGAGAAATGGCCTGAGGTTGGTGAACACCTTCTCGTACAAACGAAAGAAAAGCAAATCGACATGCAAAAGCCCCGATGGTACAGCAAAAAGCGAAATTGACTTGGGCAAGATGAAGATATGCTAGAGAATTAGGGCAGGTATCATAGGAAGGTTAGATGCAAGATAAGACTGAACCACAACAGAGAAAGACGGAAACTCGTTAAAACTAAGAAACCCCCAGTTATCTTCGTGATGTTCTTTTCCCCCGGGCTTCTCCTCCAAGCAGCAGTAGCGCTGAAGATCTGACCCCGGGTATCCTCAACCGACAAACTCAGCCTCCGATACAAAAACTGCACATTTATTTACAGCCCGGCGGGCGACTAAAAAACAGGACTCGCGCGGAGCTCGAAGACGACGGGCCGAGCTCTCCTGCGCCCGGACCGCGTCTCTGTTGTCTCATCTTCCCTTCCTCCTGCCGCTGACGGCCGGGGGAAGAAGGAAACGCCAGTTGTCTCCGTCGGTGGCCATCGCATGTGGTGGTGGTTAAGAGATCCGGTGCGCGCAGGCGCTCGAAACGCGCGGCGTCTCAAGGCGCCGCGCGACACGTGCATTTCATTTGTGCGCTGCTCGCCCCAGGGCCCCCGCCACTTCGTGCGTCGAAGCGCCCGACACCTCCACCACCACTGTGAAACATAACTTCAGGAATGTTTCACACACGAAACACACACCACACACACTTTTGGCACGTGCACCATCGTTCTTTCAGTTGGACGACACAATAATCAGCACGGCCAGTGCCTCATGACCCTGGCTGCAGGTCACCATGACAAATTAGCCACAACCTCATCTAGCTCATTCAGAGCGAGCGGCCTTTAGCAGGTGGTACGCACCGGCCGTCGTCATCCGAAAACCCCCTTGCCATGCGGCGCACCTCGTCGCCCAACAGTAATAGGGGCCCCTCTCCTCCTCGCTTCCTCGCTCGGGAAGGGACCACTGCCGGCTCGTCAGCATACGCCGCAGCCAAGCTGCACTCAGGTGAAGCTGAGTGACGCAACAGTATCGGGAACCCCTCTCCTCCTCGCTTTCTCGCTGGAGATGGGACCGCTGCTGGCTCGTCGGCCTGCGTTGCAGCCACGCTGCACTGCGGTGAAGCTGGCTGACGCTTCCTCCCCTTTCTAGGCGAACCCTCTGGTTCGGCCGCTTCTGCGCTCGGAGCGCCGTGCTCCACTACGCACTGCTGGTCAGCGTAATCAGGAGAAGGCAGCTTAGCGGTCACATTACCCCTGACACTGACTGTCGGTTCAGCTACGCCTGCAGTCCTACCTGTAACTGCCTGGGGCTGCATTACATAAGCAGCCGTACACTGAGTTACACTTTCCTCCTCCAATTCGTAGGAGCTCCCCATGGCGATCACATTTTCGCAACATGACATTTGGGGATCTCCAGAAACACAAAATGCAGTGTGCGTGAAACCAACTGCATCCTCGCGCGATTCTCGTGCTGCTGCATCCTGCAAAGCAACTGGCCGCTCGCCAATGCTCCCGGAATGTTCTGCGTCTCCGCACGCTGCGACCACGGGCTCACGCTCATTTGAAGCCAGCCCCAGCCCCTTCACAGCGGCCGATCTGAGAACTGCACAGTTCTTCCGCTCCTTTCTGCGCGAACCCTCGCGTTCGGCCGCCACTGAATCACCGCGTGCGCGCGAAGCGCCGTTCTCTACCACACACCGTTGTGTGACGCAAGGAGTAGAGAGGGGCTCATCGGCCACATGAACGCGAACATGCGACGTAGCGGAGCCTGTCTCTCTTGCCATCAGCTTCTTCACGGGCATGCGCACACTCTCATTCACCCTTTCCTGCCTATCATTTCCCCATGCAACCTCGCGCGTAACTCCTTCCTTCACCTCCACCTTCATCTCGGTGAAGCTTTCTACGCGGGATGCTTCACTATCCTGCTCCACGGTTGCAGGAAAACTGAACGCCCACGAAGGAACGCGCGCCACTATCCTCTCTTCGCCTGTCCCTAATGACTCAGATCGTGCCGGATCCCGCGAAACAGGAGGACTACGCGCGCCCAGTGAATGGGTTCCACCCGGCACATCTTTCGGAGTACCGGAACACCCCAGTTCACTCCCTCTCTCAGTGCTGAACATTACTGTTTGAGCAATCGGTGAGGCAGGAACATTGTTAGCTCTCTTGAAACGTTCACTCTTCGAACGTTCCGCTGCTAACTCTGCCTCAGCGATTCTCAATTTCGCCAGCAATAGCGCCTTCTGCTCAGCGAACGACATGGCTGACGTAATCCTGACGCTTGCTGCCTCGTCAGCCCTCACACTCAGCTCCATCTCACCATGCCTAGCTAACCGGC
The DNA here is from genome assembly GCF_048455015.1 of Haemaphysalis longicornis. Classification (NCBI taxonomy): domain Eukaryota; kingdom Metazoa; phylum Arthropoda; class Arachnida; order Ixodida; family Ixodidae; genus Haemaphysalis; species Haemaphysalis longicornis. The sequence goes on along the minus strand of NW_027526361.1, from coordinate 73,187,079 downwards.
CCCCATTATCTCAGGGCTGCTCATGCCGCACCGCCTACATGCCATGGTGAGCCACGCACCCAGGATCAAGAGAGGCACTGACCTGCATAGCTCGGTGCCTGTAGAGATGCCGCACTGGTGCAGATGGGATATCCATTTAGGCGCGGCTCCGTCAGCCTAGGTGTCCGCCAAACGGCCAGCTGACTTCTCGCCTGCGGACAGCTCGCTGCTCCTGCCGCTCCTCGATCAGTGGGCTTCTGATGCCTCCACTGACCGCTGGTCAAGATGCTTCTCCGCCACTCGGCAGGCCGCAGAGATTCCCTCGGTCGCCGTTGAGAAGTCCGTTGAGCGCCGATCGAGCCGCTTCTCCACCAGGCTGGCGAGCTCCGCTGCTCCCGCCGATCTCGGTCAGCAGACCACGATTTCTCCGCCTGCTCCGTCCGTCGAGGGGCTCGCCTCACCCGCCGGCTAGCTGAGTCGTCGCTGTTGAAGATCCTGTCGACTGCGCCAGTTATCTTCGTGATGTTCTTTTCCCCGGGGCTTCTCCTCCAAGCAGCAGTAGCGCTGAAGATCTGACCCCGGGTATCCTCAACCGACAAACTCAGCCTTCCGATACAAAAACTGCACATTTATTTACAGCCCGGCGGGCGACTAAAAAACAGGACTCGCGCGGAGCTCGAAGACGACGGGCCGAGCTCTCCTGCGCCCGGACCGCGTCTCTGTTGTCTCATCTTCCCTTCCTCCTGCCGCTGACGGCCGGGGGAAGAAGGAAACGCCAGTTGTCTCCGTCGGTGGCCATCGCATGTGGTGGTGGTTAAGAGATCCGGTGCGCGCAGGCGCTCGAAACGCGCGGCGTCTCAAGGCGCCGCGCGACACGTGCATTTCATTTGTGCGCTGCTCGCCCCAGGGCCCCCGCCAGTTCGTGCGTCGAAGCGCCCGACACCCCCCATGGAATCAGTCAGAGCTACATTGCAGGAGTTTAAAATAACTCTTCAAAACAAATTCCCGCTCTCGACAGGCAAAACGAGGTCAGTGTAGACAGGCTAAATAGCAACCTAACATCGGCACCCAGTGAAGCAGCAGCGGCTTTGGAAGAAGCAACATGTAGGGAGTAAACTGAAAAAACTAATTAGGAAAACGAAGGAACTAATCGCCAAACGCAAGAACATGAAACTCTCAGTGCGGCAGATCATACTGAATTAGCCGAGCTGTCGAAACTGATTAATATCAGTAAAACGAACGACACTCGTGCATATAACATTGCAGTGATCGAGGAAACACTGCATATAGGCGAAGCCTGAAAGCCACTAAGAAAAGGATAGCCATCGGCAAAGACAGGTAGTACGCACTAAGAGACGAGCAGGATAGCATTACGCAGAACTATAACGATATAATAAAGGTATTTACAACGATTCTACACCAGGCTGTATACCAGGTACGTTAGGCTAGAGGAAACTACTAAGAGTTCCAGCTTAACTTGCGATAGTAATTAAGAGGAACTTGGAAAGGATCTCAAAGCCATGAATAGAGGAAAAGCTGCAGGTGACGACGGCAATACCGTGGATCTGTTGAAGGAGTGAGGGTTTATTGTACCGGAGAAGCTTGCTGTACTATTTTCGGAATGCTTCATGTGTCTATAGCCTGTAAACACGCCAACATTATTCTGATTCATAACAAGGGAGATCCCATGGACCTCAAGAATTACAGGCCCATCAGCCTACTCTCAGCTGTTTACGAGCTGTTCATCAAAGTTATAGATGGCCGCGTAGGTATTCGCCTGGATTCCCACCAGCCCAGAGAGCGGGCTGGGTTTTGAAAAGGGTACTCAAGCATTGATCACATCCGCGTTGTCAAGAAATTGATAGAAAATGAGCAAACTACACTAAACCCCTTTATTTGGCATTTATAAACTAAGACAAACCGTTTGATTGCGTACTCACAGCAGCCGTGCTAGAAGCACTAAAAGACCAGGGAATAGAGGAGACCTACATAAGACTTCTAAAAAGCATATATAAAGAACGCACGTGCAGGAAACCCATACACGAACAAAACAATCAATTCCCGATGTGAAAGGGAGTAAGACAGGGAGATATTATCTCGCCAAAGCTATTCACGGCATGTCTAGAGGGGGTATTTAGAAAGTTTGAGTGGGAAAACATAGGATTAAGGATAAACGGGGAATATTTTAGTTTTTCGAAGATATGTAGTCTTGATGAGTGAGACTGCAGAACACATGCTAAAAATGCTTGAGCAACTACAGTCAGAAAGCTACATGGGGATGAAAATAAATACTAATAAACCTAAAGCAATGAGGAATAAGCATGCCAGAAATGTTCGGATCAGCTCAAAAAACGAAACACTACAAGAACTGAAAATGCTATAACTATCTCGGACAAATGGTTAGTGCTGACCCCAAGAATGATGGAGAAATCCGGCGCAGAATAGGTATGAGTAGGGAAGCCCTCGGCAAGCCCTCCCAAATATTGAAAAGTGAGCTAAATCTACCACTGGAAGGAAAAATACACAACCAGTGCTAACTGCCGGTTATGACATATAAGAGCTGCAACTTGAAGTCTTACTATACAACTGCAAAGCAATTTAGGTCGCCTCAACGGGTCATGGGACGAATAACCTTAGGAGTAACACTCAGCGACAGGAAACAAGCTACCTGGACAAGAGAACAAAGTAGAGTAGAATATATCGTAGTTCCCATAAAGAAAAAAATGGACTTGGACTGGCCATGTAGTGAGACGAGCCGACAGATGGAAAACAATTAGGATACCAAAGTGGATACCAACAGATGGGTCTAGTAGAAGCGAAAGGCCAATAATCCAATGGAGGGATGAAATTGAAGGAATTCGGGGGTAAACTGTTAACTCGAGCAGCGCAGGACGGGAGTGGTTCAAGGTTACTGGTAGAGGCATTCGTCCTGCAGTACACCTGAGTAGGCTACTGCTGCGGCTGCTGGTGTTGATGACGAGGATTATGATGAGTTTTTTTTTTGTTTTTGAAGCGGTTTCATTCAATATCTTTAAATAATGATGTCATTTGGCGTCTCAGCTAACCGAACTGCGTGAAACGCCGCTTTTTACGTCCCTAGCGTACAATACGGCTGTTACGTCGGTAGTCTAACATAGCCTTATAGCCTTTTTAGCACGCGTTACGTTCTAGCGTGAGGCTTTGGAAACCGATTTTCTCAGTGTTTTAAGCATCATGTCTACATGAGACGACGATGACGACAGGAGATGCCGAAAGCCGAAGCCCTTAAGGGGCTTCGTCCCTTAAAAAACTATTCCGTTCGCTTAGCGTTAAAGAGCGCGCCGTCGATGCTTGCTGCTGCCCGATCCGCCGATAAAGGGAGGCCAAGCACAAGCAGCGGAATCTGTCATTGTTAACTCTCCCATTTCACCGTGGAATGAACGAGCAGCGGCCCAATGCGCAGTAGACAGATCGAAGCCATTCGAAAGCGTTAGGAAGGATCTCAAAGGGAAGCACCTCCAGCGGCAAAAGTACAAAGTCCTTGGACAACACGAAGCGAAACAACGCGTTTAAGGCGTTCAGCTGGACATTGATGCTTTCGCATTCACAAACCGTAGGAAGTGCTCAGGGTTCCCAGTTTCTTTCTCCGATCGTAACCAAACAAAAAACGTACAGCTCTAGCCTCCCACAAGATAATGCAATTAGATCCCAGGTGACCCTTCGCTTTAAAAATCAGAAACCGATGAGAAGGCACAGCAGGAGGATTCCATTTGTTTCTTTTATAACATAAAAGAGAGGAAAACAATAGGTGGTGGCCTACGTCAAGAACGCCTTAAGGCACCACAGCAGCCCACCCCCTGGAGATGAGGTACTCCTGACCCTCGAGATGGGAACCGAACTCATTCCCCCAGACTCCTCCCAGGCATGGTGGTTCCATTTCTGCTCCATGCGCAGGCATGTACAGACAGACATAACTCAATTGCATTTTAAGCAGCACAAAGGTTAAAACGAGCGTAGGAAAGCTTAATACATAAACATTCACTTGAATACTTATGTTTGTACGTTTTGCCTCAGCCGCTGTGATGAGCGTTTTGTATTCTGTGACGTTGATGGACTGGTCGTAATTGCTCAGGTATGTCTGGAAGAATTCGTCCAGTTCTCCCTTTTGTTGTAGGCTGGGTGCAGTAACACTAATCCAGTTGATGTCCTGTGCGTATCTCCGCATCTGCAAGGGGGAAGTGAAGATTACTTAGTTTACACGGTGTCAAACCCTGAAGGAGCCTTAATTTCAAATCCCGAACGAACGTGGCGAGAAAGGCAAGCTAGAAGTTCCAGCCTCATGGTAACTTTTACGCTTAGAAATGAGGGAAAGCATGGTCCGCAATGAGCGACAACTATGAGACTGAATGGTCTCAAAAGCGTTGGAGGTGGAAAAATATTTTTATTTCGGCCGGCAAAATAAACAAGAAAGAACGGTGTGAAAAGACGTGGGATTTCTCTTTTCCCTGAGTGCTTTTGCCGCGCTGCAATTACAAATAGATTAAAGAAGGGAAGAGAAAAAAGACATGGACGCCGTCCCGCCTTGCGAATGTGTTTGTGCAGCGCTACTGTTATACACCACTACACATTCTGAAGGGGGGGGGGGGGGGGTAAAAATTTCCCTTGTCTTGGCGAGCTTAAGTGCGAGACACAAGGACGACTGGTACATGCGATTCGCGTGCGACTGATCGTTATGACTGATCGTTAGGACCGGTTCTGGCGTCGTTCGCTGATCGGAAGGGGCTCCCGACGTGCGACTGGCAAGCCAGATGCAGTCATGGCATATGTCCGATCGTCGTGCGCCACAGCCAATGAGAGCCGGAAGGTGAGATCACTGAGAAAGCTTCTTTCAAAGCCTCGAGGTGGCGCCAGTGGCCATTCCGTGTATTTGGTTCCCATTGCTCACCGGTGCCTTATCCATCACGCGGCTTCGATGCTTGTTTTATTATTTTTTCTTTACGCAAATACTCAGCTCTATGTTGCACGCCTGGTTAGACTGGCACATGCGCTCGGCGTCTTGGGCGACAACTGCTGAGTCCTGCGTACGTTTCTTGTTTACGACACGAAATTTCCGACCAATGGGGGGATAAAAGCTTCGCTGTAAAACGTTAAGAAGACGAGGGAGTATAAATTCACAAATGCAACTCAGCATTCATGCAGCGCCACCTGGAAACATCACGCATAGCCATCCTTATGGGGTAAGGACAGTATTCACTATGCCGTTTAGAAACGGGTCGGCAATATGTGCGATCGCTTTATAAAGCAACAATGTATTTCCACTAAGAGGCACATTGGACAACACAGAATATCATGAACTGCCAGTGGCACTTCATCGGACACGCACTGACATATTGGGCCGTGAAATGTAGAGAGTAGCGCTACAAATAATACATATAAACACACAAAAAAACACAAAAGTGCGTACGGAAATGTACTTATAATTATTCTGGCGCTTCCAGTATGTCCCGATGCTGACGTAGGTGGGGAAGCCATACTCAACGGCCAGCCTCACAAGGGTATCAGCGACGGCGAACTTGGAGGGCACCGACAGGTTGGATATGCCAACGCCGATCCGCTCGGTGAAGGTCTTCAATGCGGACAACTGCAGTGAGGGGACGGCATGCTGCAATATCACTGCACGCTGCGTGTATGGCTTGTCTGCCCAGTTTTTACTCGGACCTGAAAGGATAAACTAGTTGAAGCGTATGCGCCGTTCGTGAGCTGAGGTAACGCTACGAGCAGGCCATACACAAGGCAATGTTAAATTTCAAGCTCTGTTTTACTCGTATTGGACATTTTACCTTGTTCCCTTTCACCGGGAGTATAAACACCGACAAAAATCGTGCAACTATTTTGGGCTTTAACAGCAGAGATGTTTAAGCTTTCAGTTCTGTCGTAAAACGTTACCATAAAACAATACAAAAAATGACCTAGCACACGCGAGCGTGCGACTCGCGAAGAACCCCCGTCATCGAGCAGGCTTGCACGTAGGCTTGCGCCACGTGAGGAGCTTGCAACAGAAAACATAAAATTCTGAGCGCACATGAGCGTGCGCCTCGAAACACTCTACCTAGCGTTCGTGGCGTGATCTCTCGCGTGCTGTCCTTCTCGCCAGTTCACGTGCGGTCGCACCTTAAGTGGGAAGCACGAACTTCGAGTTAGCGCTGCGGGCGCCGAGTTCTCGAAAGCGGTTGCCGCTGGTTCTAGCACGTGCTAACGCAGTCCCCTTTGGGTGCGATGTGAAAGCCTGCAGACAAATCGATCTGGGCCTGCCGGTCGTGGACAACATTCATCAGCATGTTGAGTAAGCCCATGTGAGGTGCAAACAGCTCTCTTTGCGACGAAGAGAGAGGGGCCGCCAGCTCTGCTGTTTCTCCAGACTTGCACCATTAGTGCAAGCAGCGCGAATTTTTTTGAAAGGGAAAGTATTTACGGAGACATCTCAGCAGCAGTGATTAGAATAGACGAGGACAAGAAAAGCAGCTAGTCTGTCTCGTCGTCCTCCATTTTTAGCGCTGTTGGCACGACCCCTGCCATAACTCCTGGGGCAATCCCCGAAGGTAATCGCGTATACGAAGCGCGCGTAAGTGAGTCATGAGAAAGAACGTGCACTCTAAGATAAAAGGGTAGAAGAAGGGAGGAAACCGAGGGTTTTCTGCCCCGGACCAGAGAGATCCTCCCTTTAGCTCGTTACACGTAGCGCCCTCTGTACGGCCTCTACGAAACACCGAAACGGGGGAGGAAATATTCTCCGCTGTCGTCTGCACTCTGCTGTCGGTGCCGACGCTGAAGACGAAACCGTTCTTCGTTGCACTGTGGCTTTCGCCGACCGGGCGCATACGACGACTACGAGCAACACCTCCCCTGCGGTGTGCTGCTTGCTTTTTTCTTGCTGTCTTTTGTATTATTGTTACCAAGTGCCCGCCACGCTAACGCACGGCTCGCCAGCCGTGTGTTTGAAGCACATTCTGTGGGCACCGCTGCATGCTTGCTGTGTGCGACTCGCCTGCTCCCTGTTCAACGTTAGCACTGCATTTGTGGACGTTTTATACTGACGCCCAAGGGCAAAAGAGGTCAGCGATGATAGTAAACTGCCCCTTTTTTCGTCAACGAGCACGGACCGCAGCATATTGACGCATCAGTTACCAGCAACAAAAGGCCCCCATTCGGTAACATCTTGGCTGAATGGTTGCCAGACCAGCGGTGCGCTCCACGCTAAAAGAGCGAAGGCGAGGCAATGAATGCCATTACAAAACATACCTGCCGTACTGTTTCGTAAAACGTTTTTTTCTTCTTTGAGCTATTTTACTGCTTCTTACAAAACCTCAAATTGATAAAAGAATGCAATTTCACGGGATACATTTGATTAAATAACAAAACCCACCTCAGGCTCACGCACTGCCGTGGGTTATCGAAACAAGCAACAAACTCATTGTTCCTACATGATTTCTCGGCGATCAGGGTTATAAATACTTTGTCGCCATTGCAATGTTTAGTTGTGGGTTGTGATCATGCGGACATGAGAAAAGTGTACTATGTTGTGGTGTATTCATACACGTGTATTATGCTTGTAATGTTTTGTGTTGCGTGTATTGTACGTCGGCAATGCCTTTAATGAAGTGTATGCCGCTGTGTTGTGCTATGTTTCTTCCCAATATGTGCCCGCCCACATGCGGCCTCCGTGATGTTGGCTATAATAATATACGTTTATCCATAAAGGAAATCAAGGAAGCGCCTTGATTTAAGTGCCCACTGATGGTGATGCTTAGTAGCTGCCCCTCCCCAACCCTACTTCTTTTTTCGCGCCATCTATCCGTCATTTTAAAACGTTTACGATTGCTTTACTTCGAGCACGCTAGAGAGCGAGCAGTGTCATCTCTTCGCTCGGACGGATGCGACAACGACGGATACGTTTTTCGTGTCGCCTGCATTGCCTTTCCGCTGACATTTACGATTGCAGACGATCCGCGTTTTGATGCATCGGTTGTAGCACGGTACGGCGACTAACAACTGGCTGTTCTCAAACGGCCGCATTGGATGCTTGTGATCTCGTGTGTGGTGAACGGCGGGGTTACGAGCCTTTCGGAAATAAAGGCGGCATTTTCAAAGCAATCGGTATGACGTCTACTGTGTTTACGGCGGCGCGGACGCTCTGAACGCGTAGGCGGGGCGCGCAGCGAGACGAATGCAACGAGTCGCGCATATACGATTGGCTACATCGCTTCCTAACCCCAGGTCTGGTGCTGGGTAGGTAATTTCTTGGTTATTTTGGCGCATTTTAAGCGCACACAACCACAGTAACCTATGTAGTTGTACTTCCTCGATACTCAAACCTATCAGCTCGCTAGGCCTTTCTCGCATGACAAGCCTTGCTCGGGTGACGCTGCCAGGAGCGGAACACTCCTCCATTAGCTCACGAAAAGGGGAAATATTCCTCCACTCCTAGGGGCAGAAACGCGCTCCTCCCTCTTAAAGGGAGAATCTTTCTACCTTTTAGGGAGCAATATATGATACATTCCTGTTTCACCCTACGGGAGAAACTACCACACCCTTTTTTCTTAGAGTGTGTGCATTGGCCGCCAAGAAGCGTACATAACGTTGAAGGCCCCAATAGCAAATGGGAGCAGTGGCGAAAAGGACAATCACCAGTTGTTTTGAGGAACGAGAAGCTACATAGATAAGGCTAAGCAAGCTGAGTAGAAGCGCGAGGAGGATGCAGGAGGAAGCAGCAGAACAGGCGGAAGGTCAAGGAGAGATCTCGGAGGGGCAGGCGATCAACTACGCCACGCAAGCCAGGGTAGAAGCCGGCCGACATCGCACCGATTCGGGATTCAGTGTAGCACCGCCAACCTGTACATCTGGGGTCCCGGCGGCGACAGTCGAGTGTCGGCGTTCATCGTCCACGAAGTGTTTACTGTAAAAGCTTAGCTGGCGATATCCCACTAGTAACTAAAGATGGAGTACGAAAGGCTCTCTAGGCCGTAAAAAGAGGAAACGCTGCAGGTGACGACGGCAAAACCGTTGATATTTTCAAGGAGGGAGGAGATATCTACCTGAAAAGCTTGCTGCACTATATTCAGAATTTCTAAAGACTCCAAAAGTCACCAATGTGCAACAATGTTTTGAAGTGAAAGTGGTCTTTCTGAACCAATGGTGTTCCGTCAGAAAATAACGCATTACCCCATAGAACTGTTGATAAAACGAAATGTTCTCATAAAAAATAAAAAATAAAGTCTTAGGGCGTAATTATCTTAATATAAGACGGCTTCCATTGCTCTAGACAAGATGTCACTTAAACAATGCATTTGTGTTTAGAGGTAAGGCCGACTTTCAAAGTATCGGTGTATGCTTCGTCTTTCTAAGCTGGCTTTGCCACATTGCCTGTCCTGCAGTGAAGTATGGCCATCTACGGAGGGAGTATGATAAAAGAAAGCGGCTCTAAGTCTTCTGTTATCAAAGTATCCAGAAAAACAATTCCCCGGATTTCCCCGAGGGGAAGAATGTGAAAGTGCGAATGCACGAGTTGAATTCGGGCGGTTCGGTAATGTTCGCGAAAGAGAGATCACACACACACACAACTACAAAGAAAGAAAGATGCATTTATTCACAGACACCTATTTGTGTTGTCGTTGTACTTGTTGCTAGAGCGGATCTCAGCTTTGAAATTTTGTGTCAGTACTCCTTTAGGCGGGTGCATTAGCCCTTCTCACGCCCGATTCCTGGCCAATCCCCTACGTGGGTATGTGCCATGTCAGCGGCCAGGCAGCGCGCGCCCATCTCCCCCCGTTGCTAGGAAAGACGAGGAGCGCGCGCACCCGCAGCTGTTGCTATGCGGACTACGGCGGCGGACGATTCAGGCTCGCTTAAGAAGTGCATTCGCACTTAAAATAATATGACAAATACCGCCTAAAATGTCTACATTAGTGAAACCGCGCTTCTATTGTGTCAAAACATTCAGTTTAAAATCGCGATGCAAAGAACTGCTCTTAGTAAGACAATACACGCATCGATCATGAAGAATAAGTGCAATAGAATACCTCTACCTCATCAATCCCGTATCGGTATACATTTAGATAGTTCGTAGACACGTTTACTTATTTCGAGAAAAATCTTCGCTTTCGCGCTCCCCTTAACTTTCCCTAGAGGGGGTGGAAGATTTTTGATTCCCCACACTGTAATGCTCCCGAAGCCTCCCCATTTTCCTACTGTCTCCCTGCGCTTCCCCTCAGCCTACGTATGCGGGCTTATATCCTTTTTCCGGCTTTTGACGTGTTATCTAATTAGCTACTCTTGCCTCAGCCCTACGGCTTATTGTCCTATTTGCCACACTTTTCAAGTGTGCTTCGCCGTGTACCACTGTTGGTCCGATTCTTGGGGACCAATTTTAATTTTTCCTCTTCTGCTCCATCACTACTCGTACATTCGCACTTGGTATGCACAATACCCTCCCGGGGCAGCCCGACGAATAACGACGCTCATCAAAGTTATTTCCGCAAAATACTTCATGTTGTTGACGTTCAAGTTGAAACGGGAAGTTCAAAGCCTTGACTGCTTTGCGAAACAAAAGAAGGAATGCCCGACCTCTAAAGCCGCACTATGCAGCTTCTGTTTACATAATTCAGAGTTATACAGGGTAAGCATTATACAGTTGAACGTAATTTCTAACTGCCAACGCTACGAAAAGATTGATAATTCCCTATTGTTTTCATTTACGTTATGAATGCGAGGCGAAATACGGGAAACTTTTGGCGAGGCCTCTTTAATACAGTCAAACCGGAATATAACGAACCCGGATAGAGCGAATTATGCTATATATCTAACAAAAATAAATCAGTTACGAAAATACACGCGAAACACATTCCTTAAAACGAACTTCACATCTGATATATCGAACTCAGCGTGCCTAGAATGACCGCCAGAATGCATGCGCCGCTCCGAGACCATGGTCTCGAAGCGGCGATTGAGATTTTGAACGGTCGCGACAACTGAGCAAAAGCCGCGACTCAGACATTGCGCCTCGTATGGAGTGATATGACGCCCGACACTTTCCGCAACTTTTTCCGACGCGCGGAACTCATGTAGGAACCCGCCCAGTCAGTGAGTCTGGACCAAGGCGGCTGCTCGCCAACTTTCACGATGCTGTGACGAAAGGAGTGTCCTTCGAAGATTTCCTGAGTGTCGACGACGACGTTGCCGTCACTGTAATCCCCTCGGACGCGGGCACCGTCAGCAGCGCCGTCGTAATGCTGATGAAAAGCACCGAGGAGGCAGAGGAAATGGCGAATGAAAGCCATCTGACTCTTAATGAAGTCCTTTCGGCAGTCGATGTCCTCCGCCAATGTTTTTTCGATATTGAAGGACACCGAGTCGAACTGGAGCAAACAATGTCTCGTGTAAAGAATGCTTTGCTAGTTGACGCTGCCAATACTAAAGGGAAAACAAAAATCACCGCTTTTTTTTGGAAGTAGGCAGTTAAGGCGTTAAGGCGGAAAGTAGCTTTATTATTTGCAATAAATTGATTGTTTTGTGTATGGTAATGACATACTTTATTTTGTTCGTTTCTGCATGCGGGGATGGCAAGGGGATTCCCGCGTATTGCGAACTCGTAACAATAAATTCTTTATAGGCGGGTTCGGCTATATCGAACTATTGGATATATCGAACTAATCGTGGCGCATATTGCAGTTCGCTATAACCGGGTTTTACTGTATGGGCAGTACCAGAAATTTTGGTTTCAAAATCCACAGCTCATACATTTGCAGGTGAGCGCGAAAAACAAGCAGTGATTTTCCGCACACGGCAGAGCACCAGCCAACAAAACCGAGTACAAAGCTCAGCCTGCGTCTTTCAGGGTCGTGGGGAAGAACCAAGGAATTATTCAGCTGACCCAAACTCGCCGGGAGTGCGGCATAAAATGGATATTAGCCCCTCCGGAGGTCTAACTGTCTACCAGGGGGATGCGAAAGGGGACGAAGAATCGTTTCAACGGGCGAATTAGCTCTGTACACTGTACCAGGAGACATACTTTTCATGAGCTCCAGGGCAACTTACAGCCCTTTAATCATCCGCGGTAGCCAAGCGACCAGTTCGTGTATTCATTGGTTCTCTGCTAAGCAGCCGTATTCCGGAGCGAAGTCAGACGTCTGGCCGTAGGTGATGTCACGTAATATCTAGACTGAATCAGTCTTAAGGGCAGCGCTACCTGCACACTGCAGATGGTTATCCCATGGATGTCGGGGAAAGGAATGCTATTAACAGATGACCGAAAGATTGATCGGGTGCTTTGATTACTCTCAGGTGTCCATGCCTGCAGTTTAGATATGGCCACAAAGACAAAACGGATACCAAGAAGCAGGAGTTCCAGATTGTGATAGGGATGTCTTGAGAACGATGGGACTCTCTAAAAGGTGCTGGCAGGGCAAACAGGACAGTTAATCTGTGAAACCTACCACTCGTGCAGATGTTTCACAAGGGAGGAAGGGATGGTTTTTCTGTGACGAAACCTTATTGAATACGTGCATGGTTTCCCACCTGGTAGCACCAATGACATGCACCGTCGCAGAAGTGTAGATAAGACAAAATGACACACGGACCGGCGGCATCAACTCTAGCGATATGCAAGCGTACCATGACATGACGTCTTTTTGATTTCGTTACCGCAAACTTTGCTGCATGTATATTCCTAAACGCCTACATTTCCACTTATCCCAACGACCCAGCGAGAACTTCGTCCTGCCGTATTTGTGTGATGCACGAAAACAGGCATGGCACGACAAAGAGCTCTTTTCGAGCTGTAGATCCGTAATGAACTAAACAATCACCCAGCAGGGATTTGTTCACGTAATATATAGCTACGGCACCAGTTAACGAAAGAAAAAGAGTAGCTCGTTGTTCCAGTGGACTTGTGGCCGGATTGGAGTTAGAGAGCACGCTATTGAATTCTACAAGGCCCGTAATTATCAACAAAAACTACCGATAACAAAAGTGCCTTCAGGTTACGTGCACAAAACGTTAGTGTCACCGGGCGGATAGCATACGGTACAAGTCGTCAAAATGTGCAACATGTGTCAGAGGGCCATGGAGAAATCCTTTATTGGGTACATGCCTACAATGCATGCCTATTATTGATACCAGTTTCAACGTGTCACATTGAACTCCTCCGCTACCCATACCAAGCGGAACAGTTACGTGCTAGCCGTGTTGAATTCCAGCATAAGTTACAGTGATTCTGTTCAACTTTAATATATAGAAACGAAAAACTTTCAGAATGCATTTCTAGAGATTTTTAACATGTTCATATTGTTCTTTCTTTACGAAGTTGACTTTCGTATGCAGCTACCCATAGGAGGTGGACTTGTAGGTTTCCTTGCGTGCGGCATGACCCAGTCATGAGTGACCCTCTTTAGAATGGCTTTCGAGTTGCCGATACATGGCGTGAGATATTTAGTATGACACACGACATGGGCGATCTGAATCGTTTACGCTGTCCAAAAGCTACATCGCCTGATTTCCGGTTGTTTACTCTGAGTTTTATGTTACCAGACAACTGCTGATAACTCTTTGGCTTTTTAAATTTTACTTTATGACCACAAGATAGAACTGCCACTGCGGTAGGCAGTATATTCTCGGGGCTTTGAGTTTCTCAAAGTCGCAGGCAGGTATGGCGTCGCGACACTTATTGATCTCACCAACCGTCATTTTAAAAAAAATATTAACGAGTCCTCCAGACGAGATAATTCCCGCGCATTATTCCTCATTGCGGACGCGCTAGCTCGAGAGAACTTTGTTGTACAAAAGCTCTCGTTATCACACTCAAGCTCGCGGTTGATAAGAAGAAAAAAAGCATGTTCATTTCCAGAAATGTCCCACTGTGGATTAACTGGCAAATCTGTTAGTCCTTGAGATAATCGCGATCACTTTTGCAACGTAGCCAGAGTTTTGAAGCTGTGCCACCTCACGCAGATTCCAATCATCCCTGGATAGAGATTACGAGAGCGAGCTACCAGTATCCGGCTGCTGTTGTTGTCTCCACCGTTAAACCCGCAGCATTTATAATCTCCGGAAACACCTAGCGAACCAATGAACAGCAGTACACCCGAGTACAAGTATAATTCTCAGCTATCGTTCGCTGTAGAAAAGCGGAAATTTTGTTAAAGTAAAAACATTTTCTGTCACGCTAATCAGTGAATCGGTAGAAGACAAGCATTCTGTACATTTTTATACATTTTTATCGCAATCTGTGAAAAATGGCTAAGGCACCCTTTGATTGATTGATTGATTGATTGATTGATTGATTGATTGATTGATTGGTTGATTGATTGATTGATTGATTGATTGATTGATTGATTGATTGATTGATTGATTGATTGATTGATTGATTGATTGATTGATTGATTGATTGATTGATTGATTGATTGATTGATTGATTGATTGATTGATTGATTGATTGAAGTGAGTGAGTCAAACTTTATTTACTTTTGCACAGCAAGGTACACAAGAACAGTGTTGGACGCAATAGCAAAAGGCTAGTTTAGCGTCCAAAAAAAGTTTCACTTAGGTCACAGTAAATTGTAGCTTCTAAGTTAACAAGCACAACACACGTCTAACAATGCGTATCTTCTCAGAGATACCCCGACTAACAGCAGAATTTTTTATACCACCCAGCTAGAATGGGTAGTATGACCAGATGGAGGCTACATAAAACACCCCTTTTTGGAGGAGACGCTGACGGCCTTAGCTAATGCAGGCATGGTGCCACCTGCTGCAATTGCAGTAATCACTCAACCGCTTAATGAACAGTTGAAAGCTACCAATAGTAGTAATCGAAAACTTCAACACACCCTGCATTATTTTTGTAAAGGTTAGAAGACAAAACAACACCTGGGTAAATTTTTAAAAACACCCCTTTTTGGAGGAGACGCTGACGGCCTTAGCTAATGCAGGCATGGTGCCACCTGCTGCAATTGCAGTAATCACTGAACCGCTTAATGAACACTTGAAAGCTACCAATAGTAGTAATCGAAAACTTCAACACACCCTGCATTATTTTTGTAAAGGTTAGAAGAGAAAACAACACCTGGGTAAATTTTTAAAAACTATAATTCCGTAATTTACCGAGCTTTATTCCAGCCCCGAAATCTGTTCTTTAACCGAAAAGCAGCAGGAAAAAAGTTGCAAATATGTCAGGTTTTCTGCTACAGTGCCGCACTGTGGCCGCCGTGACGAAGTTGAGGCCAGCAAAAACTATAACTGCGCGTTATCCTGTAAATGATAGAATGAAACAAAACTAACGGTTCCACTACAATCGCCCAGTCATGCTTTCGGCAGTGGCTCTGGTCACCGGCTGCCAAACGCACAAACAGAAATCTGTGACGTCACAGGTAGTCCGTCATAAGCTCGGATGTTGCCACTGCTTTCTTAAGCGCAGAGAACTTTGGGGGCTCCCCTTGTCGTCGTAGCTCGCTGTAACGGTCGATGTCGAACGACTGCCGGAATCAGGCAATGCCGCGAGATAATGGACCCAAGTAGATCCCGGCGGTTTGTCGTAGGGCATCCCGCAGAAGCTTCGAAAACCAAGCGCTTTAAATAGCCACAACCGTTCGAAACTCGTGAACCGCTGGCGCTTGTCATGCATCTCACTGTTGTTTAGCGCAAAAAAAAAAAAACTGCAGGTACATTTTACGCAAAATATACCGGCAGCACACGCGTTCATTTAGTTAAGAACGCTCGCTGGGATGGTTTTTGCAATAGTAAGCGAAACAAAAGTAGCAGTGCAATGACGGTGCGTGCGAGAGAAAATGCAAGCACAAATGAACAGGAGACCTGCCGCCGCTGTTTCAGGCAGGTGCGCGATAGCACTACGAATCGGGAAGTTTCAATTGTTTTGGGTGGTAGCAGTGAACGGGTAACGGCGCTACAGCGCATTATGGCGAATCACTTTCTCTGCACTTCCGTCAGCTTTCCCATTGAGTGAAACGGCTTTAATTTTCGATTTTCTTGAATATATGTGATATTTTTCCATTTGTAATAAAAATAGTGTCATTATTACCAGGCACAGCATTCTTTTTAAGGAACCAATCTTGTATTTCTTCTTCATGGCCTCCTTAAAGCAGTGTGCAGGAAGGCATACTGCAGCCCCACCAGAAAACTATTCGGCAACGTTTCGCTTTAAATCACTGAATAGAGAGAGTTACCTCAGACCGCTGCGTTAGTCCTAATTCAGTGCAGGCACGGAACAAGCCGGCCGCCTTTTGTGAGGCGTCCTGACCGCTAGGAGGGACGTCGATGCTGTACAGTGCCGCCATGGTAGCCGACTTCATGAACTCGTTGATCTGCCAACATAAAGGCGGAAGAATGGCACCTCGTCTCGATTAAAGGGTATGACACATCACAGGATCACAAATAGAACATTGAGAATGATGCGGCAATGACCTGCCGGAGGTTCTAATTGGACTGCAAAAGAAGTCTTATGGGACCCGTCGGATCAAATTCAGCTCCTTCAAACAACACAGCGAGAGCCGAGACATGACGAAGTAAAAAGAAGTTAATTTTTTAAATAATTGAATTTACCAGCCTACAGCGATAATTCTGATGCCATTCTTTATTTTCTATGACGGTTCGTTGCAACTTATCAGATGTGCAATATATTGCAAACTGGACAAAGTTGTCAAAAAATCATATAGCATGATGCCATAGACAGTGTGTTTTGGTTGTGTTGTGTTGTGTGTGTGCGCGCGCGCGTGTGTGCGTGCATGTGGGTTGTGTGTTGTGTTGTGCCGTGTGCGTGAGTTTTTGTGTTGTGTTGTGTCGTGTGCGTGAGTGTTTGTGTTGCGTTGTGTCGTGTGCGTCAGTATTCGTGTTGTGTTGTGCCGTGTGCGTCAGTGTGGGTGCTGTGTTGTGTCGTGTGCGTCAGTGTTCGTGTTGTGTTGTGCCGTGTGCGTATGTTGTGTTGTGTTGTGTTGTGTGTGTGTGCGGGTGTGCGTGTGTTGTGTTGCGTGTGCGTGTGCGTGTGCGTGTGCGTGTTCGTGTTCGTGTGCGTGCGCGTGCGTGTGCGCGTGCGTGCGTGCGCGTGTGCGCGCGTGTCTGTCTGTCTGTCTCTCTCTCTCTGTGTACACGTGTGTGTGCGTTTGTGCGCGCGTGTGTGTGTGTGTGTGCGTGCGTGCGTGCGTGTGTGTGTGTGTGTGTGCGTGCGTGTGTGCGTGTGCGTGTGCGTGTGCGTGTGCGCCTGCGTGTGCGTGTGCGTGTGTGTGTGTGTGTGTGTGTGTGTGTGTGTGTGTGTGTGTGTGTGCGCGTGTGTGCGTGTGTGCGTGTGTGCGTGTGTGCGTGTGTGTGTGTCAATCATTAGAAACGTCTGCCTCACTCTGCCGTAGGGGGGTTCCAAGCTGGGCTAGTTGGAGATACATTCTTGGATAAAACATTGTTGTTGCACTTCTTTCGTATTCGTCTGAGTTCGCGCTGGTTTTATCCAAGAATCACTCTGCCGTGCTCGCCAAACATCTGCAAATTATTCCCTTCACCGGTAAGTGCATAGTGCAGCAGTTCATTCTGGAAAGCTCAAATTGACAGGCCTGAAGAACTTTAGCTTGGCAAGCCATCAAGCCTTAACTCTTATATCCTGAAATCTTAGATCTTGAAATCTTAGATTTCAAGTTTTAGATTTGAAATCTTTCAGGGGAAAGGAAGCCTAGCACAAAAGAAACAGCGTGGAAATTCCGGTGCTTGTTCCTATTGCCGCAGTCCTCTCAAGAATGTCGAGGGTAGAGACATCGGCGGCATCTAAAGCGATTGTTTATTATTTATTTGCACAAAAACACCCCTAATTTTGAAAGAGTTAAAGAGCAAATCCAATTAATGAGTTCTGCTAAATGTAGTGACAAAGATTCAACATTGTCCTGACGTGCAATCTGTTGCACATCGAATTTACGAGTTGGATCAAGAAGACAACAGAAAAGTGAAGGTGGAAATAGTGGTGGCGTATGAGACCTTAGTCTTTCATGAGCTCGTAAAACGAAATTCATGAGCGTCACACCATTTTTAAATACATGAGAACAGTTTCCTTGGTGCCATCGATAGAAAACCTCCGGACTGAAAAACGCCCGTTTTGTTTGTATGAGCATCACCTCGACGCTACAGTTGCATGAAACACAAACAGTAGGAAGCACCGGTCTCTACTGTAGCTTGGAAACACTGTTTCGGTTTCGCTTGCAGCTTGTATTGTTTACGAAGAACGTAGTTCTGAATGTGCAATACGTTTCACGCGGGTTCAATGTGGGATTATTTGGAATGTCGTTTATTTCGAATTTAACTAATTCGAAACTGAAGCCACACCGATCTGAGCCTCATCGGAGTTTTATCGGAAAGACATTACATCCGGGATGTCCAATCAATCTGAGCAGCGCTATTGAGATGCCTGAAATGTCCGTAAGGTTCTTCTAAGGCTTCCTCATCTTCGCACTAGAATCCTGATTGTAAATGCTAATTTCTCCAGCATGCCGTAGAGATGGAGCACCGAGAAAAGACAGTGTGAGAGGCAGAGAACAATTTATAGAAAGGAAGGAGCGGGTGAGAGGTTCGTACAGAGCTTTGCGACGTTCGGACGGATTAGTTTCCTCTTCTGTTGACCGCTTCCCGAATGAATATGATAAGGTCGCCCTGCTCCTTTTCTCTTCTAGATGATGTCAGCCACTCTGTAGTGCATGTGCTGTTTTTGCATTTGGGGGTATTGACGGGTATACGCAGACCTGACGTCCAGGCTGCGGTTTGAAATGCGGTTGTGAACGATGCATTGGCTTAGAACGGGCAGGTTGTCCAAATTAACTGTCCAGATGGCCTCATTGGCTGTAATGCGTTGTCTGGGCTCGAACGTAGCACAAAGACTACGAGTGTGTCATTTAATTGGACATTCAGCGGTGTGGGTATGCACCGCGCCGCGCAGAAGTTTCCATCCCACCGTTGCGTCACCCAGCGGCGCAGTAGTTTCCTGTGAGCCAGAAAGCCCTGCGTGGTTCTAGGTGGCACCCAGAATACCGCCATAATCGCTTAGAAATTCGGCTAGAATGTATAGTAGATTTTGATTGAATTCCGGTAGACAGTTGTAGCCCCCGTGGCCGAATTTAGAAGGGTGATTTACTCCGGCTTGGTTTCACGTGTGGGGACAGCAGAATGCATTAGACAGTGTGATGTCGAGGAGGCATACCGGACACCACAGACGGTCATTTTTGTTACTTATTTAATAAAGCTTTTGAGCTTTTGGGATATATAGTGGTTAAAACTCAAACCTAAAACCAGAAGTAATGCAGGAGCTTCTGCTCCTACAACCAGCACAGGGGCACTGTTTCTAGAACAGCGGCGACTTACTGCGTAGAAGATGCCGGCCCTTCTGGATGTGGAGCACACGTAGCCAAAGAAGTCATCGCATGGACGGTACGAAGTGTTCAGCGAAATCTGGAAGAGG